>NW_025336273.1:2827512-2874048 GCF_004798865.1 Varanus komodoensis | reverse complement strand
GCCGAGGGAGCGCGGCCCGGGCCTCCGCCGGGCGGCGTGGGGGCCCGGCCAGCCCCGGGCGCGCCGCAGACCCCAGCCCCGCCGAAGGCCGCCCCGCGACAGGCCGCGCGGGGGTCGTGCGCCAGCTGTGCTGAGCAGCGTCCGCACGACCTGCAGCTGGGCCCGGGCGCTGGGGCTCCGCGGCCGCAGTGCCCGTTCCGGGGAGCCTTCCCGCTCGGGCCAGCCCTGACCGCGGCTCTTGCTGGAACAGCCTCCCGCCCGCTCAGCCTGATCTAGGCTGGCAGAGAGGACGGGCCTCGGCCGGCCGCCATCCCTCAAAGCCCACCCGGAGGGGAGGGGAGGGGAGGGGACGGGGGGGGGCGAGCCGGAGCTGCCAAGCACCAAGCCGGCGACGAAGGTTGACAGATTGAGGGCAGCCGTGGGAGCTGCCACCAAGGGCGCCCTGCAGACCACCCATGTGCCGCCGCTGGCGAGGCAGGTGGTGCTGTGAAGGGGACTCTCAGGCATGCAGTGGGGCACGGGGGGGGGGGGGGCGGAGGCCCCTGACCGGTCGGCCCATTCCCGGCCTTTCACCAGATGTGCGTCCCTCACGACATCCACGCCCGCCCCTCTGACTCAGGGCATTTCACAAACGGCCTGGCAGCACCCATGAAGGGAAAGGCCGCCCGGCTCCGCTCTGACATCACTGCCAAAGCTCCCCTGGTCACGTAATCGCCCTCTCCAGGAACGGCCAGCCGGCTGCAGAAGCGCCTTCCGGCGGCCGCAGTGGTGACATCCGAGCACTTCTTGCTGATTCAGGAGAACAACATCCTCTTGTGACCAGGAGGAAGGAAACTGGGCAACAGGGTGTGCATGCGTGTGTGCCGGCGGGTGCGGGGTCCGGCCATGTGGGGATGCATCACAGGGTGGAGGGTGTTGCTGCAATGGGCAGGCGGGCGCAGAGGTTGCAACATACCTGCAGGGCATGTCCAGGCAACATGATTCAGAGCCGGATAAGGGAGCGGGGAAATCGACTGCCGACTTGCTTACTGGCATGTCGTGTCGCTTCCAGAAGGCAGGTACGTGCATTTCGGCTGTGCGGCACCCACGGGTCGGCTGGTGCTCCCTGGAGTTGGCGCACCCTAGCTGTGGGCCGGGCCGCTGATCGGCCAAGCTTTGCATTGCTCACGCGCGTCTCTTCTCACAGGGCCTTAGTGGAAGTGAGATGGGCTGCAGCCAAGCACAATACGAGGAGAGGAGTCGTTTGTGCCGTCAGCTGAGGCGCTGCGGCCATCTGGCTGGATATTCGGAATACAGACGTGGCATTTATTCATCAATCGCCGTTTCTAGCCTTCCTTTGCAAAGCTCAAGGCGGCTTAGGCCAATGGGGAAAGCAACCCAGCCACTGCGTTTTTAAAAATAACACTAAAATGCAAGCCAGAAACCTTCACTAAAACAGAAAGAACCACAACAGCAGCAGTGAGTCAGAAGGGGCCTCCTGGGACATCTAGTCTGACCCCTGGCTCCTGACAGCTCCACTCATGTAACCCCCAAAATGTGCTTGTCCATGAACACCCTCCCTGATGGGGCCTCCACCACCTCCCTTGAAAGCCTGTTCGATATCCGAGTCATCCTAATTGCCAGCAAGTACTTCCTGACATGCAGCCTGAAGCCTGGTTCCTTGAGCTTTGCCCCGTTGGAGCACGTCCCGCCCTCCACTGCAGGGGAGAACAGCTCATGGCCCTCGTGGCATCCCCTCACATACCTACAAGTCGCTAAAAGATCCCCTCCAGGCTGAAAGGACCCCGTTCCCTCAATCTCTCCTCATCTGTCATCCCTCCCACCCTGGCTACAAGTTGAGCAAGAAAACCTCATGACAACGCAACAAGCAGAATTAATGAGCTTGGGTTCCCCTCCGGAAGAATAGAGCAGGCTTAGCTAGGCTGTCTTGTGGACTTGTGGCCACTGCAGCTAAGGCCCTGCCCTGCGGGGCCACGTCCCCCCTGCTGAGGTCCTCTGCTGAGGACAAGCTGCCAAGACTCATCCGGCAAAGGGCAGCCTCAGGTTGCAGCGGAACACAAAGGCCCACATCAATTTTCCAAAGCTCTCCATGCGCTTTGCTTTCAAAAGTTCACATTAAATAATCAGAAGTATAAAACTGAATGCAAGGCACATTTGGAGTAACCAGCTACACTCAAATGGGTTTGCTGGTTGTAAAAACCTCAGTATTATAGGGATTATAATATTCCCTATAATATAATATAGATTATTATAATATAATATAGATCAGTATTATTCTCCACATAGGGGTGTGCATGTCTTAAGTGGCAATAAGCCCCCCCCATGGCCAAATTTACAATGCAAATTAAGCAGATGCCTGCTGAAATCCTAATGTTGGGACTGTCACACAATTCAGGAAATCTTCTGGTACAGTCCTATGCCTCTTTAGACAAAAAAGGGCCTGGAAAACTCAGCATTCCGCAGGATGGTGCCCTAAGCCAATCCCATGACAGCCAGTCCGTTAAATTATGACTTAAACCATTCTGTAATGCCACTGTGTGTGATCTCAGAAGGAAGCCCGGTAGTTTTCCATGGGGCTTATTCAATAATATTAATGGCTATTATCATTTAACTCAGGATGCAACTTACTTTGGCATATGATAAAATAATACTCCCGATACTGCTATTCTTCAAGCCCAGTGTCATAATCAACATTAGTCTGAAAGCTGCCACGATCTCAGCTGAGCCATCTCCTCAAGATACTGAACCAAAAAATTGAGCCAAATTGCAATTTCATGAACAAGTACCAGCTCGAATAAAACCCACTTTCAGGACTTTCAGTTATGGGATTGTCAAAACACGTGACATGGCCATGGCCCGGCCAGGCTGATCATGGCTGACATGCCCTCTTTTGCTGGACATGATGCTGCTTCTGTCGGAAATGCTACATTGGAAGGGAACGCTGCAAGGGGAACTCGGGGGACGCCCAGAGCTCACACAGAAAGCAGCAGCCAAACCTGTGGATGCTTGCGATTTTCATGGGATGACAGACGAAGACGAGAGCTCCAGCTGCAACCCCAACACCTATCATCTGAGTTTTGGGCAGAGACACACGGGGCCATCCTTACTTCTCTCCAGCCACTGAGATCGCAAGCAACATGGCGCAGCTTGAAACGGAGCGTGAAAGGAGACCGACGCTTCCTTCTCACTGGGCCATCCTTGCCGTGTTTTCACCACATGACTTAAAAAAATGGATCGTAACGCGTTTGGGATTCCCCACACAACGAGAGATCTGTATGCGCGCCTGCTGAATAGTTCCCCGCCAATAAAATATATATGATACAATGATCTTTTTGTAAAAAGGATCATGTGATGGCCTCTGCTTTTTGCTTCTCCCCACAATGTGCAATTGTGCGTAGGCAAGGCCCAAACAGAGCCGTGCAAATTTGCACCCGGCAGCTGTAACGGGCTGCCGCAGACCCCCCTGCCCAGCCCGCTGCAGAGGAAGGCAGGAAGATGGCTCGCTTGCTCTCCCAGAGGAGGTGCGCATGAGCCGAGCGGAAGGCGCATGGAACAGAATCCAGCTCCTGAGAAGATGGCTGGGAGAGGCAGAGCGCATGAGCCGCGCACGGCTGGCGAACGCTCTACCTAGTGTGCCGAAGCTGGTAAAGCCAGAAAGATCCATTGGACAGAGATACCCTCAAAATGTTTGGCAAGCCCAAGCGCAGCAAACCGAGCTCCTCTGAGAAGACAGTTGGTCAAGATCAGCAAAAAAGAAACTCTGGGAAAGATACCGATCGGGGATTTCCCTTCGTTCTCCAAGAGCTCCCTAGGGGCAGATGGGGTGGGATAGTCAAGGCTAAGCCAGATGTTCCGTGAGGGATGCTCTTCGCCAAGGAGAAGAGCCAGAGGCCGAGGCTGAGGCTTGCACAGGGAGGAAGCAGGAAGACCCCCGTCCATCCTGCAAGGGCCCCGTCCAGCTGGGAGGCTTCCTGGCAGGCCTCCAGCCCAGGACAGCCACTGACCGGCCGGGGCTGTCCGGAGCCTGGGGATCTGCCCTCTTTCCCTGCCTGGCGCCAGCTTGGTGCCACTGCCAGTGCTGGAGGGCCCTGGGCAAGGCCCCCCTCGGCCCCCTGCTCATGGAGCCGCCTTTCCCACGGCCATCACCTCCAGCCACTCCTCCTCGCCATTGCCAACGCTTTCCTGCCAGTGAGCCTCTCCCGGGTGTGGAGCCTTGGCAGGCACCCCACCGTCCCTTCCCCTGAGGGGTGCCCTAAATGTTGTCCGCGTCTGAGCGTCCGGCAGTTCCCTTCTGTTCTTCCATCTTTTTACTGGGGGGAATCCATCAAGAGAGGCTAGATGCCCCCTGCCTGCCGCCGGCCTGCCCCCCCCCCCCCCCCGCCCAGGACTGCCCTGGCAATACATGCTGTCAAGAGACTTCATCACACCACACGCAGAGCCCAAGAGGCCCTGCTTCCCGTCCAATATAGAAGGAAGGGATTCGTTTTGTGGGTGGGGATCTGTCAGAGTCCGTGCACTCGGCTCCCTGGACTCCGGCCACTTTGCCACAGCTGTGAGGCCTTGGCGGGTGCCCCCAGTGCTCACCAGGAATGGAGTCCTGGGAGACTGCTGAGCAAGAAGCATCCCTCCTCTTCCTCACATGGAATCACAGAATGGGGGAGCTGGAAGGGAGCAAGAAGGTCCTTGGGTCCTACCCCCTGCTGGTGCAGGACGCCAGTTTCCCCATCCCACACAGATGGCTGTCCGGTTTCTTTTTGCAAGCCTCCAGTGTGGGAGAGCCCCCCACCTCTCCAGGCAGCCGGTCCCACTGCCGTATTGCTCTGTCAGTGAGGGAGCTTTTCCTGATGTCCAGCCTGAATCTGGGTTGCCGCAGCTTGACTTGATTATTCTGCGTCCTTACTCTGGCATCAGCAAGGAGAGATCTTGACCTTCCTCTTTGTGGCAGCCTTTGAGGGACTTCTAGAGGGAGATCTTGTCCCCCTCAGTCTTCTCAAGGCTGAACATGCCCAGTTCCCTCAGTCCCTCCTCACAGGGCAGCGTTTCCAAACCCCGGATCACTTTTGTCACCCTCCGCTGGACCCTTTCTAATTTACCTGCATCTTTCTTAAATCTCAGTGCCCAGAACTGGACACAAGATTCCAGGTGAGGCCTGACTAGTGAGGAATATA
The DNA here is from genome assembly GCF_004798865.1 of Varanus komodoensis. Classification (NCBI taxonomy): domain Eukaryota; kingdom Metazoa; phylum Chordata; class Lepidosauria; order Squamata; family Varanidae; genus Varanus; species Varanus komodoensis. The sequence continues at coordinate 2,868,880 of NW_025336273.1, read as the reverse complement.
GGGGAACCACTACTTCTTGTGATTTAGCAGTAATACTTCTGTTAATGCACCCCAAAATAGCATTTGTCCTTTTTTGCAGCTGCATCACATTGTTGGCTCATACTTCGCCTGTTGTCCACAATTACGCCGAGATCTTTTTCTTTTCCGTTCTGTTGAGCCACGTGTTCCCCATCGTGTATCGATGCATTTGGCTGCTTCTTCCGAGGTGGAGGACTTGGCAGTTGTCCCCACTGAATCTCTTTCAGTTGCATTCAGGCCAGTGTCCAAGTTTATCAAGATCGCCCTGGATCTTCATTCTGTCTCCTACGGAGTTTGCTATTCCACCCAGTTTTGTATCATCGGCCAGTTCGATTATCACTCCTTGCACTTCCTCGTCTACAGCGAATAATGATTTTGCAGAGCAACGGGGGCAGGACTGAACCGTGGCAGCACCCCACTAGTGACCTTTCTGCCTTGATTTTGCTGCTCCCTGTGACGTGGAAGGTTGCTGGTCGTGCCGCTTGTGTCCAGCAAGTGTTTGGAGACTTCCTTTCTGCCCAGCTTGCTTTCTGACACCAGGCTGAGCAGGAGAGGAAGCCCATGGCTGCTGGAGGGAGAGATTTCACAGCATGTTGTCTCAACCCTATCCAGAAGACTCCCACTCACACCCCAAGATCCGTGGCTCCCCACTGCAGCATGCCTACACCAGCACAACAGGGACGGCGTGGCCTAAAAGTTGCTCCTCCGAGCATTTGACGAGGGAATGCGATCAGGTGGGTCACACCTGTGCCCACAGTTCTGGCTGCAAGCATGTTTCTAGGTCCAGTTGAAAGCCATGGTTTTGTTCTTGCAAGCCTTAATCGGCTTGAGACCATATTCTTTGAAGGACTGTTTTCATCCATAAAAGCAGGCCTACGCTTGTAGACCAGCAAGGAAGGGAAGAGGTGGGCAAGCCTATGGGACAGGGCCTTTTCTGTGGTAGCCTCCCACCAGCTCAGATGTGTGGCCCTTGAGCACCCCTCGGGCCCTGTCATTGCAGGCTTTCCAGAAGGCCCTAAAACCTGACTTGTTGACCTTTGTGTTCTCCAGAGTATGTTTTATCAACCTGGGCTGTAGCTGCAGTTCCCCGTTGAAGGTTTCAGCGGATGCAGCTGTCTGCCATTTTTGGGAATGACTGTGGTTTTTATCACTATTTGGGTTTTTATTATGTGGATTTTGTATACTGTCTTGGAAGGACTCCTGCCCTGAAAAGCAGCCAAGGCATATTTTTCAATAAAGAGATGTTTTCAGTTTGCAAATAGCACTTACCATTCCGAATTTGCACTTCCCCAAATTTTGCAAAGGACGTCTCCAGGCAAGAAAGGAATGCAAAATCTGCATATTAGGGGAAATGGCACAGAAAAAATAGTATTTCAAGAACGTTGCTTGCAACCCTCTCTCCCCAAAAAGCCCTGCATGTGTCAAGCAAAAATGTGTGTATTAGGAGAAATGAGCAACAAAATCCATGAAATGTGCTTTTCATCTATGTACTTTTGACAAATATTCTCTGAGTTCAGGAGAAGGAACCCAGCTGAAGACTGGAGGGATTGCCAAGGTTTAAACCAAACCAAAGACCGGAAGAACGCTAAAGCAGAATCAATGGATTTGTCCATTTGCAGGATAAAAGCACTGACTTCAGCCCCAGCCTCCCTCACAGGTGCATTAGAGGACTGCCCTCAGGTGAAAAGAGCGCCAGCTTGGCCATTTGCTTGGGCTCACCAGCCCATGGCACTGCCACACTCCCAAAGGTCCCTCTTCTGACCCCGGGAGACCAAGTCCTCTGAGGTGGCAGAGGACTCTGAGCTGCATCGCCAGGACCTCGCTGCACGCTGGAGAGACTCGACGGTGGAAACCGGTAACTGCATGCAGAGCCGGGTAGAAAAGAGCCCTTCAGCTCCCACCCATTGCTTCCCCAGCGGGGAGCCAGGAGCTATAGAATTATGCTCAGGACGTCAGCCTTCTGTTTGCCGTAGCAGCGCTAGCCCCCTTCCTGCGGCAAACACACACGGGCCAACTTACCAAACAGAAATGAGGCTCACCCAACAAGTGGATGTAAGCCCTTGCAAAGGGGGGAAGGGAGCATGCGCGCACGGCCTCACGAAGGGCATCAGAGCAGATCGCTCATATCTCGGCCATCAAGGAGCGTGGCAACAGGCTCTGAGTAAAAAGGGGTTTGCCGGAAAAACATGAGCTTGAGCACCTGTTTAAATCCAGGCAAACGGAGCGTTCGCATTGGGATCTGTGGGAGATGAACGTCGCCACAGCTCTATCCGCAGTGCTTTAGATTGGACGGAGCTGCTGCGGTGTATCAAATGCACTTGCGATTTATTTGATTGTCTGCCAGCAGGTGATGCAAAGGCTTTACCTACGCCGGCCCCAAGGAATTGCCTGGTTCACAGAAGGCTGGCCCTGATGAGCCTCTTTACAGAGGCTCCGGGATGCGCACCATGGGTTAGCCAAGTATGCTCCTTTACAGTGTTCTTGAAGCAGCCGCTGCTTGCTGGGGGGTTCTGGGAGTTGTAGTCCCGTATTTCTGGAGGGCACCAGGTGAGGGAGGTCTGCAGGCCTCCCAGCCAAACACGCCTGCTTCCTGCCGCAGCGAGTTGCACGTGCTCCGACAGGCTGGCTTATCAGCACAGTTCATCTGTGTTTACTTTTTCTGAGCGCACGGATTCTCCAAGGCTGCCTCCTTCCCTGAGCGGCTCACGTGAGCGGTGCCACCGCCCGCCCCTCCACCCGCAACCAGTTCTCAGCCTCTGTTGTGCCGCTTTCCTCCTCCTCCTCCTCCTCCTTCTCCTCCTCCTCAGTCTGGCAGACTTGTACCCAGGGCGCTCCCACGTTCAGAAAGTGCCTGCAGCAGCTGCTGCTGCAAACCGCAAACTTGTGGGAACTCAAGTGCGTGCAGACGCAATGGATTAGCACCCGTTGGGCACAGGGGGGCCTCGGGGGGGGGGAGGCTTTAAATCCAGAGCTTTAAATCCAGAGACAGAGAAAGAGAGGAGGTTTCAAAAGGACAACACACGAAAGAGCGTTCATTTTCACGCAGCACTGAAAGGCTGCAGTTCAACACTTAACATAACCACTGTCATCCATAAAACTTTATAAAGTTTATAAACTGGGTGTGCTATTGGTGGGCATGGGGGGCTTTGGGGGACTTCGGGGTTTATGTGCATTACATCACCAGCATATCAATTGATTTCAAAATGCCCTTAACGCACCCTTGCCCCCCGCAGCTCTGCGCACGGAGCACCCCATTCCCACCCCCTTGGATGGGATGAGGCTTCCTGCAGCGTTTTGTGCCGGGACGGTTTGGGCTGTGGGGGGCAGGGTGCCTCTTGGCATACCTTCCGTCCCCCGCACGTCTCTGTCACATACTTCTGGTCTCAGAGGTTTCCGACTTGCTGTTTTATTGACTATCCTTATCAGACGTTTATTCATTTACAACTCAGCAGCCCGATAAAAGGTTGGAATTTCAATCCCTTTCGGGCTTCTGCTGCCAAAACACGCGGTGTGGGCTCTTTCGCAAAGGGAAGCCGCACTCAGATGAATGCCGGTCCGTTGGCGTGTTTTGAACGGCCAACGGGTGATCCAGACCTGACGTGCCTGGCACTTCTCGCTTTTCTTGGCCCATTCAAAGGGCCTCTTGCACTCCCCTGTGTGATATGCGGCCCATGAGCACATGCAAGGGTCCGGGACCCATTAGCCCGGGGAGCTACGTCCTGTCCTACATCTGCTCCTCGGTTCTTTTGAACCGGGGATTTACTCCATAGACTTCAACACCTGGCCAAGAATTAAGTCCCACGGTGACAACAGGTGGGCATTACTCCCAAACCTCTGAGCTCCGGAATCCCTTGTATGCATAACACAGGAAGGGTGAAAAGCAGCTTGCGAGGCCTTGCTGGCAGTCATGGGTCTTTTTCTGGCCAAACAGACCCGGGATAAATCGGGCCAGAACCCGCGTCGTTCTCCCGACGCAGCAAATCCTCTTCTGCGTTTGTTCAGGAAGGAGTCCCACTGTGCTCTGCTTGCACTGCCTCCGTGAATTCGGCAGCTGAGCACACCCTGATCTTGGGGACGCCCCGTGGATTTACTGGCCGGTATGGATGGGATTGGACAGATCTTCCAGGGCACGCTGCAAGCGAGTCCCTTGCCACATTTTCCCCAGGTTATCCTGCCTGTAGCATTTTTAAACCTGTACAACTCTGATGCGCCCACAACTGGAGCATTGTGCTCATTTCTGGGCCCCACATTACAGGAAGGATATAGCCAGATTGGACTCAGTGCAGCGTAGGGCCACAAGGCTGGTGGCCGGTTTGCAGGGGATGCCGTATGAGGCGAGACTGAGGGAACTGGGTCCCTTCAGCCTGGAGAAGGGGAGACTCAGAGGGGATTGGTTGGTGACATGCAGGTGTGTGAGGGGATGCCACACGGAGGTGGGTAGAGACCTGTTCTCCCCTGCAGAGGAAGGCAGGACACGCTCCAACAGAGCCAAGCTCAGGGAACCAAGGTTCAGTTTGGATACCAGGAAGCACTCCCTGACAGTCAGGACCCCCAGGGTGTGGAATGGGCTTCCACGGGAGGCGGTTGAGGCCCCATTGGTGCGGGTGTTCAAGGACAGGCTGGACATGCACATGGTGGGCATGTTGTGAGTGGAGCCGGCTGGAGCTGGGGGTCAGACTAGATGGCCTGGGAGGCCCTACTCGCTCTGTTCCTATGTTTCTAAAGTGCCCAGCTCTTAAGCTCTGCAGATTGTGTTTTCGCAATCTGGCCCAGCCGTCCAAAGTACAAGCAGAGCAGAGGAACTGAGGCCGTGGGAGCGGAGGATGGCGAACACCCGCTGGCCAGCTGCAAGCGCTCCTCTCCTAAGGAAGGCACGATGCCAGGGCTGTCCATCTGTCCATCCGTCCAATTTTCTATTCTGCTCAACAGCCTTTAGGGTATCACAAGCCCTAAAGAAGAGGAGGTCTTGAAGGCCCAGGACTGAAAATCGGGCCCTGCCCAACCTTTTTGTGTGTTCCAGCTCTTTCTTGGGCGCCACTGTGGTTTCGTGCTCTCTTTTGAAGAGAAATGTAAATGAAAAACGAGAAGCCAGGTACGGCATCCTTTCTTACAGGCTCGCTCACTGCGTGAGCTTCTCCACACGGCACGTTGATCCCGGGACTCCTTGCCCGTTGTCGTTTGCGAGGGTTTCGTGCAACATCGTCACCCTCCCGGTCTCTGGCATGCTTTGCCACCATGCCTGACGTTTTGTTAGTCTTGTTTCGGGCTCGGAAGGTGTGGGTATTATTCACACGAGGAGGAAGAGCGAGCATGTTTCTGCAAGGCTGCTAAATGGCAGCGCGGCCTTCTGTTTGAGTGATGGAGCATGCAGGAAGGCAGGGGAAGAAAATCCCTGGAAAACTGCAAGCGTGAAGCGGCTGTTCGTGGTCCTGCAAAGAATCCGGAAGCCTCGTAAAGTGGTGGGCTAAAAGCCCCATGGGAGAGGGAAGTCCCTGCGTCGCCTAGCTCAAATCGGGGCCCTTCTGCTTGGTGCTCAGCTCGCCCGCCACTCGATCCAGCCCTCCCTCCTCTGCCACCCGGCCTTCGTTCTCCACAGATATCAGCACACCTGGTCACCTCCCGGATTAGCTTGCAAGCCACATAAACAAACTCAGAGCCAAAACTGGGCATGATGCGGGAGATGCGTCATCGCTCAGCGCATCTGGTGTGGCTGCTGCTAAAAGTAGCTGCAAACCGACCCTGATTCAGCATCTGGATGCTTCCCCCCTCGAAAGAGCGACACCACTTTGCATGGGGGGACCCTCCTAGCCCCCTGGATCGGCCGCCATGGCTGCACTGCAAGAGAGGAAAAGGGCCGTCCCGGCCACGGAGCACTGGTCCGGGCTCGGGCCCCCCCCCCCCGGCTGCTTGACCCCTCCCACCGGGCTCGGGGGCAAGAGAACTTGTCCTTTTCTGCAGAGCAGTGGCTCCGCCGAGGCCCTGCCCGTCACAAGGCACGTCGCCCTGCTCTCCCCCAGAGAGGGTGCCGGCCTCCGTCCCGTCCCCATCCCCATCCTCGGATGTGACGGGACTTGCCATGTGGAAGGGACACGTGGCAAAGAGGGTCGGCGCCATGCCGCATGGGAATGCAGCCGCCTGCTGACTGACAATAATCCCCACGCTCGCATCTAGCCAATTATTAAAGTACAAAAGGGCAGATTGAGGCCAGAGGCCAGAGCGGTGAACCGTGGACAGGCAGGAGGCGGGCGCGGGGCATCTGCCAGCAACCGCCGTCGCCTGCCGGCCGTGTGGCCACTTCTCGGGGCCGCGTCTTCTGCTCGGCAGCCCACCTGGCTGGGCTCCTGGCCCCTTCGCGTGGGGCCTGCGGGCCGACCTCATGGTGGACCGGCGTGTTCCCCAAAGTTGGGACCGCAGGGCGCTCCCTGCTTTTGCACCCGGCAAGCTTTGCATCTCGAGGAGCACATGAAATATGCGCTGCCCCATGGAGCCGTCCGTTTCATCTCGTTTCGTTTGTTTTATTATCTCACCATTCAGAGTTTCCCCATAAAACCGTGGAATGCAATCGCATCCCGTGGAAACCACAACAAAATGCCGGAGTGCCGGGGCGCTTCCAGGCAGGGCAGGGGCTGGCTACGAGACGCTCCACTCCACTCCATTTCCTGGCTTTCTTCCCGCAGCGGGTGATGATGGGGGTGCCCAGCCCTCGCTGGGTGATGCCAGGGGCCCCTTCCTCGAGCCCCTCTTTGGTGTTTCCACAGGCCTTGGGCTTTTCCTGGGCGAGCCCCTCCCTCCCCTTCCTCAGTGGCTGCATCAGCACTCAGGGCCCAAGTCCATCGCTGGTGCAACACCGAACACTCCATGAAAGGAGCACGAAGCCAGTGGCTGGGCTTAGAGGCCCCTTGGACCCACCTGAATGGACTGGCACTGCCTTTATTTATTTATATTGTGATTTATATCCTGCCTTTTTCCTGCAAAGGGCTCAAGGCAGCTTATATCTCCTCCTCCATCTTATCCCCACAACAACAACCCTGCGAGGTAGGCTGGGCTGAGAGTCTGTGACTGGCCCAAAGGCACCCAGTTGGCTCCATGGCTGAGCGGGGACTCGAACCCGGATCGCCTGAGTCCCAGTCCCAGGCTCTTCACCACGACGCCACACTGGCTCACTACTTTATATGGCTCCCTTTTGCATTTCAGGGCAGGGAACAATAAAAAGGTCCGTGGCCGGCACTGCAAAGAGGCCGGTCTGCGTGCGAGGCAAGCCTTGTGCAGAAAATGGGATGCAGGGGTGGCCACCACCAAGGCGGCCCCGTCCTGCCACCCTCTGTACGCAGGGAGGGGCCCACCGATGCTCCCCAAGCGCAGCCGCAGAGGACGGCCTGACAGCCTCTTTCTGTCCCCTCTTTTGACCTGCAACACCTGTTGTCCCTCACCCCAGCAGGGCTGGCCCTGCAGGTGTTTGTGCCCCCGGGGTGTCCGGCCACTCCATGCCCTGGAAGGCCACCCCAAAACGGCACATCCCCGAAAGTCTGGCCAAAGGGAGGGGAGGTCGGAGCAGCGCATCGCCCGGGAGACCTCCTGCATCCACTGGCGGGGAAACAGCCTTCCGCCATCCATCCTGTGCCTTGCCCAGCTCCCTAGCAGTTCCCGTGGCTCCAACTGTGCCAGCCATGGAAGAGAGGCTGCCCGTTGTCTCTCTGCGTGATGGGCACCAAGATCGAAGAAAGATGCAGGAAAATTAGAAAGGGTCCAGCAGAGGGCAACAAAAATGATCCAGGGGTTGGAAACACTGCGCTGTGAGGAGAGATTGCGATTCAGCCTAGGGAAGGGAAGACTGAGAGGGGGCATGAGATCCCTCTAGAAGTGCCTCCAAGGCTGTCCCAAAGAGGAAGGTCAATATCTCTTCTTGCTGAACACGGAACAATCAAGTCAAGCTGCAACAACCCAGATTCAGGCTGGACATCAGGAAAGGCTTCCTTGCTGTCAGAGCAACACGGCAGTGGGACCAGCTGCCTGGAGAGGTGGGGGGCTCTCCCACACTGGAGACATTCAAGGTGAAACTGGGCAGCCCTCTGAGTGGGGTGGTGTGAACCGGTGTCCTGCAACAGCAGGGGGTTGGACTCGGTGGCCTTCAGGGCCCCTTCCAACTCTGCTGTTCTGTGATTCTATGTCTCAGCCTCTTGCAGCGGGCAGGTAATTCCACCGCCTGCCTGCGTCAGGGGCAGAGGGTCTGAGCAATCCATTTGCTACCATGAGCTGCCTCCTTTGAATCAGGAAGCGTGCCCAGATACATGCCTCATGCAGAGAGACAGAAGGCAGACTCCCTGGAGGGGAGGGCTTTTGGCACTCTTCAGGAGTGCGAACCATCTCAGCCATTCTGACAGCCCTCCTGTCTGGTGGGCCTGTATCACTGTCAAAGCCCTTGCTGGCATGAACTGAGCACAAATGAGGACTCTGCCCACTGCAGGGTGCCAACGGAAGCCTGCCCTGCAGAATCTCGACGGCAGAGCAGAGAGGAAGGCGCAAACCCTCATGCCCCTCCCATCTGCAGAAATCCAGGGGGCTGGCAGGGCAGGGCCCCCCTTCTGAAGAGCCTGTTTTAGCAGAGGGAGCGAGCGGAAAGACAAGCAAGCCTTCTGTCCTCCCCGTCGGCTCTCCGAAGAACGGCTGCCAAGCCCCGCACGCTCCTCAGTTCCCAGTGGCGGCCAGCCGGTCCCGGCCAGGACGCAACATCTGGGCAGCCCTCCTTTCGAATTCTGCCCCTTTGTTTCTGCCCAGGGCCCAGCCACGGCCCTTCCCTCAGCCTCTCTTTGTTGCCCACGAGGCAGAGAGGAGCCGGGGTGCAGAAGGAACATTGGGGAAGGGGCTGGGGGGATTTGGGTTGAAGACAATGGCCTGATTGAGCAGCAGCACGGCCTCTTCAGGCAGGGCAGCACCGGGGTGAGAAGCGGCGCCCCCTCCTGCACCCACATTTGGTTCCTGAAGTTCACCAGGCAGCGGCAAACCAGCAGCAGGCGGCTGGGGGACTTTTGAGCGATGAGCAGAAATCCAAAACTTTAGGAGGTGCGTAACGACTCTGTTCCAAGTATGCAGCCTCGGGCAGTTTAGGAAGAGCGTCTGCAAAGCTACTCTCTGTTCCCCCTTTAGGAGCACAATCCCAGGTCTCATACCTGTTCGGCAGGGCAAGGGAGTGGGGCAGTCCTCTATTCTGCCCAGGTTGCAGAGGAGAGCTGGGCTGAGTGCCCCCCCGCCCCCCATGAGTTCCCCTCGGGGCAGCGCTGGACCGCTTCTTGCCTGTCGCCTAGAACAGGCCACCCCACTCGGCCTCCCGCGCTCAGCTTGATAGAAACCACATGAAGCATTTCCCTGTGGTCTAAGTATACTCACCTGTAAGTACTAAGAAGCTGGCCAATATTTGGCTTTCGCCTTTGTCCGAAGAAGTGCCTAGCCCTCATGATCGCAAGCGAAGACGGGAGGGTGCGCCAACAAGCGCCACACGGAGACCTTGTGCCAAGCTCCCCGTGGCCGAGACGGGCGGCTTCTGTGCCCGCTTATCCTCTTGGCCTGCTGCCAAGGCTCCCCCTGCCGAATTTCTCCCCGGCACAGGAGCCCCGCTCAGCCTGGCACGGGGCACCGTGCCACACGCCCCCCTTCCTGAGAAAGACGGCCATCTTCGCTCCCTCGTGCTCTTGCTGGGGCTCCAACGTCTAAGTGCAGCTTCGCTACGGAACTGCCCCCTTTTTTGACCGGGAGGCATACCGAGACATCTCCCGTAATCTTTCTACCGAACATATCTAGCAATACGCACTTCCCCCAGATATTTTCCGTGGTCGTCTCCGGCCTGGTGCGTCAAGAGACCCCTCTGGAATCTCTTTTCCAGCCTCGTTCAACATGCCGTTCCTCCAGACTTGATTCCTCAATTCCCCCCAGAGTTTGGGCGCGTCTCCCCTGCACTGGGCCACTTCAAACTGGAGGCGCTGCTTCCAATAACTTTGTATCCTGTTCTGCACAAAGTAAATGAAAATAAAATATCTGACGCCGAGCAAACTAGCATCTCAGGAGAAGGGCTTTCCCTGTGTCAGGAAGCCTCGGCGGCAGCCGCAAGAGGACAACCGGGTTCAGTCAGGAAAGACCCCGTTCTCCTTGAACCTCACCAGTTTTATTTTTATTTTTTTTAAATAAGTTTTATTTAAAATCATAATCCTAAAAAAAAAAACCAAAAAGAACACTACGAACAACAACCATCATCAAAAACATCGAGCCCGCTGGGTCAGCACCCACACCCTTCTTTTTCCATTTATGATAATTTAGAAACATATTTAAATCTAAGCCAAGTCCCGTTTCTCTAGCCAGTAATAAAAAGAGTTCCAAGTTTGATAGAAATCAGTATCTTCTTTCTCCTTCAGTGATAAAGTCCATCTATCCATTTCTACACAGCCCAGGATCTTTTTTAGGATCAGTTCATCGGTGGGTGGTTCCTCACTCTTCCAGTGTTGGGCGAATGCGACCCTCGCCGCGGTGATTACATGTATTTATCTGGGCAGGGCGACTTCTTTTCTTTTCTTTTATAACTTTTCTAACTTCTTTTATATTGTTTATATTTTTATTTATTTTATATTATTAATTTTAATTTTATATTGTTATTTTTGTATTGTATCTTATTGTGTTGTAAGCCGCCCCGAGGCTTCGGCAAGGGGCGGCATAGAAATGTTCTAATAATAATAATAATAATAGTAATAATAGTAATAACAACAACAACAACAACAATGATGATGATGATGATGATGTAACATCCAATACATTTCTTGTTTACTAATATCCTCCAGTATAATGCCTAATAAAAAACCTTCAGGTTTAAAAGCTAAAACCTCACCAGTTTTATTGAGAGATCACCCAGGACCCTGGCGGTTACTTATGATGGCATGCTCCTGGGTAGGGGTTCTCACCGCCGACTACGAAGCCCATGTACAGACACTTTTATAACCTGCTAGTCACATGAGTGTTCAGATTCCACAAAATTCTAGTCCAAGAGCATTCTGATGTCTCTGGGTATGACATAATGTTCTAAACCGATCACAAATACTGTTAACCACAGTATGGAAAACATGACCGATTGCTTTATTGCTGTCAATTGAGTAGCCGTCTTTGCAGCTTGGATCCTGCTTAAACATGCAAATATGTCTGATGGAGGAACCATTTGGGAAATCTGGTTTGACAACTACAATCCACAGGTGCTTGCCTCTGTGGGACTCGATGCTCAGGTGGGCCCAGTCAGAAACAAACGGACACCATTGTTCCAGATTTTCTGCAGCTGATGAGAACACAGGTATTTCCGCAGTGTTAGCTTCCAGCAGCTTCTCAGCCCAGTTAAGAATTCCATCTTCTTAAAGCAACAGCAGCACTAAACAGTGACCGGGCTTGGGATTCTGCTGCTCTCTGAGAAAGGGGTGCAGGTTTGATTTTTAACACAAAGGCACATGTAAGCAACCTTTTTCTGCCAGGATTTATCTGAATTTTCCCAACATCTGGCACCCTAGCTTTCTAAGTGCAGGGAGCTGAGCGTTCTTTCTGCAGGAGGGGTTGCATGCAGAGAGTCAGTCGTGTGAACTGTTTGAAGCAGTGCGGCTCAGAAGCAGGTTTACCGCCAAATCACTGAGAATTAGCCCTTGAAGAGCTGTCCATGCACGCTGCTCCTGGGATCATGAAAGTTCGAACGTTTGTCTACACAAACCTCACGTGCTCCAGAACTCATGGACGGAGGGAAGAGTCCAAGAGGGAGAGGGAAGAGGAATATCTGGCAAGACAGTTCAAGGTCCAGACTGTTCGTTAGTCACCGTGTGCAGCCGGCTGTGGTGCGTGTCCAATCGGAGGCGGTCCAGGCACCTCTGAAGTGGTAGAGTCCAGGCCATCCCTCGCGGCCCTTGCACCGGATCGCGCCGTGGAAGCACCTCAAGCACTCAAGAGCTTTTAACGCCAGGCAGAGCAATACGGCTGCAGAGCTGCTGGTGTTGCTTTCTTCTCTAAAAAGGTTCCAGAGGGTTTCCCCGCTTTACATAATTGTAAATGCACTGGAATTCACTTTGCAAGCTGTCTGCTAAGCTTGGGTGATGTATCTTTCTCCAAGTCAGTGCCACCTGCTCAGCGTGTGACTCGGCCGGAAAGGAAAGGCTAAAGGTTGCCCTAAAGACCTCGGCCACCAAGGGCTCAGCACCCTCATGCAGCAGCGCTGCAGGGACAGGATCTGGCCCGCCCACCTCCGTCCAAAGCATCTTCGAGAGCCCCTCGGTGGCTGGACCCACTCCTGAAATGCCTTTTTGTGCCACGTGGGGTCGGGGGGCTTGGGTTGCTTGTCAGGTTGCCGGGTGCCTGACCTTGGAGATCTGTGCCCGCTGCCCGACTGTTCACGCCTCTGGAGTGACTCCGATGCCCAGCGTCTCACCAGCCTGTAGGAAAAGAGAGCACACGGGGAAATGCCAATCGGAAAAGCACGTGGGCGGATGGCCACCGTTTCTTTGCCATGAGTGGCACATGCAAGCTGCTGTTAGCTCATGGGGCAGAGGCAGACACACACACACACACACACAGGGGCAGAGAAACACACACACACAGAGAGGCAGAAGCAGAGGCAGAGACACACAGACACACACAGAGGCAGAGACACACACACACAGAGGCAGACACACACACACACACACACACACCCCACCCACCCCAGGCAGAGGCAGAGACGCACACACACACCCCCAGGCAGAGGCAGAGATGCACACCCACACACACCCAGGCAGAGGCAGAGACACACACCCACACACCCCCAGGCAGAGGCAGAGACGCACACACACACCCCCCCAGGCAGAGGCAGAGATGCACACCCACACACACCCAGGCAGAGGCAGAGACACGCGCACGTGCACACACACACACACCCAGGCAGAGAGAGAGAGAGAGAGAGAGAGAGACACACACACACACACACACACACACACACACACACACACACACACACACCCCCAGGCAGAGAGGTGTCTCCCAGCTCAGCCACAGGATGGCCTTCCGTGCGGTGGGCCAGGAGCTCCCCGGGGACCTTTGTGCGCGTGTCCGTGCACAGACCGCACGTCCCCCACGTCCCTCTGCCGGAGCAGCGGGGATCCCTGAGGGGCCCTCCAGAGGGGGCCTCCACGTCCCCGCAGGACCATTCCTGACCGGACCGCACGTTGCCCCCGGGCCGCTTCCCGGGGAGGGATTTCTGCCGCAAGTGCCCCCCTCATCCGCACAATCTCACGGGGGAGCCAGGCAAGGCTGCCTTCGGCGTGCAGCGCCCCGTGTGTCCCCCTCCCTCCACGCACGGCTTTTCTGACCCGAATGGGGAAAGCAGAAAGGCTGCGGGACGCGACGCCAGGAGCCGCCCGTCCCTCGGTTACGGCGAGGCGGCCGGGTGCAGCTGGGCGCATTCAGCTCTGCCGCAGTATCTGCACAGCATCAGCCCAGATCATCCTGGTTGTACTCTGGTGAACTCTTCTTTTGGGACCGGAAGGGGCAGCCTCTCTCGCCCCTTCCCTGTCTTGCCTCCAGATCTTGGTGGAAAGCGAACCGTGCCACAGCCAAGCCAACAACAGTTCTGTGCAGCTCGGAAGAGCCAGACGTGGCCCATGCAGGGGTGGCGGTGGGCTCTTAGGGTCCCAGCTCCATTCTCCCTCTTTGCTGCACCGGCTCCCACACCGACATCTCCCCAGACGTTCAGGACCATAATTCCCACCAGCCCCGACCGGTGGCTGCCCGGCATGGCTAACAGCCGACCGTTCCTTCGCGTGAAGCTGCAAACGCCAACTCGGCCTGGGCCACTGTTTCCGTACAGCTGCTTAATTCCGAGATTAAAGACCGGCGAGTCCAGGCCCCGGGTTCTGGCACCAGGGCTGCCTTTCGTCAGCTTGTTTCAGCCTCTGAATCACACGCAGAGCAACACTCAGAGGTTGGAAGGAGTTCACAGGTGCGTGTTTCCCCAAAGCTAACATCTAAATTGAATCAGAGAGGCCCTGAGCAGGCGTCTTTCAATCTCGGTCTCTTTTGAGATTGTCAGGTTTTTAAAAAGTTGTTTCTATAGTAACTTTTGATATTAAGAAAATCTACAGAAATATGCACAGAGTTCATCATGGATACATTAATATGCACATGAAAGTATACGTGGATGTACTACCAAAGAGATGAAAATATCATCATCATCATCATCATCATCATCATCATCATCATCTTTTGTGCTTTTTTTAACATACACCTTTTGGGCCTCTGTTTGGATGCCCAGAAGTGTTCGGGTGCCCTTTGGAAATGCACACATTTTTTGGCACTGGCCTGGCTCTCCGTGCGTGCGCTTCGTCTTGTGCGATGCAGCACGAGCCTGGAGGTGTGCAGAGTTCCACTGTACATTGTGCGGGTCCATGTTCATAGATGTGCACAGGCCACATCAATCCTTGTTCTAAAAAAACCCTCCACGGAGCGCATTCCTCACGCGTCGCTGGCCCTTCCGGGCACAGGCCGGCCACAGCTGCGCCACTTGGCTAGGCAGGCCTGGCTGCTTTGAGCATTGGTGCGCTGCCAGGATACGGCCCATCACTTGGAATGGGCTTCCCCGGGAGGCGGTTGAGGCCCCATCAGTGTGGGTGTTCAGGGATAGGCTGGACATGCACGCGGTGGGCACGTCATGCGCGGAGCCGGGGGTCAGACTAGATGGCCCGGGAGGCCCCTTCTGGCTCGCTCTGCTTCTACGTTTCTATGTTCACCTGAATGGTAAAATGTCCACAATGGCCGTTGTGCAACCTGGTGCTTTGAGCGCCACATCACTCCCGGCTGGCCTGGCCAGCACCAGGTTGCGGGAGGCCGGCGTGTCCAGGCGTGCCAGAGGGCAAGTGGGAGCGGACACACACCCACAAGGGACTTACCGCTGTGTCGACGCTCAGGCTCTCATAGAAATCCTCAAAGTGCTTCTCCGGGATGGGCGGAGGCTCTTCTTCCTCCTCCTCTGGGTCGGCGGGCTTGTCGGGGGTTGCGGGCTGTGGCGGCGGCGACTGGGGCGGCCTGGGCTTCTTGCACACGCGGGCGTACATCACGCTGAGCCTCTTCTCCACATCAGAGGGCACTGGGAGGGCAGCGTCCCCCTCAGGTGTTCCCGCGTCCGGCTGTCGGCCACGGGGCTCCTGGCACTCCAGGGGCACGGCCACCTGGCTCAGCCTGCCGCCGGACCCTGCGGTGCTCCAATCGGCGGCCCCCGCGCAAAGTCCCGGCGCAGTCATGCCCTCGGAGCTGGCATCGGTCGCCAAGCTGGAGCCCTCACTTCCTCCCCACCCACCCCCGGGACGCGGCTCCAGTTCTCTTTTCCGGATGCTTTCGTAAACGCGATTATCGGCGCTCTGGTTCAGCGGCTCCATCCTGGACAGGTGGGCCTCCTTCGGAGTCAAGGGCAGTTTGCGGAGCTGCAGGGAGTTTGGAGATGCCGAGGGGGGGCCGGAGGCAGGTGGGCCCAGGCGGCCTCCTGGGCGATCCAAGCTTTGGTGGCCCAGGCTAACCACGTGCAGGTCCGTCTGAGAACGCGCCTCTCCTCTCTGCACCTCCGCAGTGGATCCGTTCATCTGGCTTTCTGCCAGGCGGCTTGGCAAGGGGCTACCTGTGGACAGAGACTGCGTTCTCACCCAACGTCGCTTTGAGCAACACTTTCAAACACTGAAAAAGAGGTTTCATAAATAGACGCCCCCCCCCCGCCACTTGTTCAACTCCCCTAGCGCAACCAGTGGGCCCTCTAGCGCCTGGCTGAGGGGAGCAAAAGCTTGGCTGCAGGACGCCTGCGAAACACCTGGCCCTGTTGGAACAGCTTTGGACTTCAGGCGGGCTTCCGGGTCTGATCAGGACCCCATGGGGCAAGCCTTCCCTCTGCGATGCTACTCGGCCTGTCCTGAGAGGTCTTCCTTTGGCGGGGTGGGGGGCACCTTAGATATGCTAATGGTCTACCTGCCCAGAAGGTTCTTTCTGCACTGTCTTGTCCTAACCCCGTCCAATCCCTTTTGTCCAAGTCTAATGTGCCTCTAGCTAATTGCCTGTGTGACCCCCTCCAATCCCTCCCCCCGTTCCTCCAAACTGTGCCACTGACAGGTGATGAAGGTGCTTCATGCAGGCGCCACCTCGGAAGTCCCTTCGTGGAGCCAACGCGTCGCACGTGTTTCCTGTACACCTGAATAAACGCAACGTGTTCTTTTGGCTGTGCACCCCCAGCGGGCTCTCAAAGGGCGTTTTTTCACTCCTGCCTGGCAGAAGAGATAGAAATGCCCCACGGAAGGCCGGGCTCTGCTCTCCAAAGATGGTGAGGAAGCCACTGGGGGAGAAAACTGGGCCAGCCCCCGTTCCTCGGACCGCAAAGCTTTTGGCAAAAGGAGCGTCACCAGGCTGGGTGCAGAAACAACCACCTGCAGGACAGGTACAGGCAAGAAATTGGCAGCTGGGCTCCCCTTTCGCAGGCTGCGGGTGCTGGGCCGTACTTGTGTGTAGTCCCCCTCCCCCCCCAAAACCAGGGACCAGTTCTGTCCCCACAGCAACTCTGGAAGCGCAATCGCAGGACCCACACCGGGGGAGTGGGGAGGCCCAACTGCGCATCTTCCAACACACCCGTCTTTTCCCCCAGGTGCCTTCCTGCATTCTGCACAGGGCAACTGGCAAACTGTTATCTCTGCGGAAAACAATCTAGACACACCAATCTGGCAGTTGGAGAGGTCGTCCTCAAAACCCAGCTGGGAGCCTTCTCGGACAAGCTGCCCAGACCCTACGGTGGCCAGTCTGGGACAGAGGCGGTTCCGAGATTGATGTCACTCATCACAAGCTGCATCCTCCCTCTTGCCGTCGTTGAGGCCCCATCGGTGTGGGTGTACAAGGACAGGCTGGACATCCACATGGTGGGCATGTCCTGAGCGGAGCCGGCTGGTGCCGGAGGTCAGACTAGATGGCCCGGGAGACCCCTTCTGACTCGCAAAGTAAAATTAAATTAAATTCTTTTTTACTGTCTGGAGAGGGACGTCCATTTTTTAACCCACTATAAGTGTCGATCGGAGGCCCAAGGCACGGGGGGCTGTGGTGGCCCCTGCGCGGCTTTGGGAATAACCATGTGGCAGGGAAGTGCAGCCCCATTAAATGGTCCCAGCCGTGATTTGCTGATCGCTGGGCAGCGTTTGTTCGGTTCTCTGCTCCTTCGCAGAGCGGGACGCCGCGCCAATGCGTTCCTTCGTGCTCCCCAAAATGTGCAAACCCCCAAATGCACATGTTCATACTTTTAGTCTGTGGGAGAGATGCGCACTTTTGGCGAGGGTGTGTTTCTGTATTTTTCTACAGCTTTTTGTAAAATTAGGGAAAGCACAACGGAAACAAAACCCAACAGTTCACAGCTCTGCAGAATCTGGGAAATTCAAGTCAAGGTGGACTGCTGCCGAATCGGAAAGTCAGAGCACGCACAGCTGAACTCATTGGACGCCGCTGCCACTTTTTCCAACTTTCTAATCTATACTCGACTTCATCAGGGACTATTTGACGAAGAGGTCTGTGATCTGTTTAGTCACTAGTTCCTGTGACACTCCCATCCTGCCTTTTCCCTGTTGCAGGGACCGCCAGATGGCTTCCCCTCTCCATCCTTTGAGGGAGGTGGGCCTGAGAGCCCGTGGCCGGCCCAGTGAGTCCATGGCTGAGTACGGACTAGAACTCGGATCTCGCAGGTCCCAGTCCAGCCTTCTCACTGCTCATCATGCAAGCTCTCCCGCACAACATCATAAATTTATTAAGTCCTTAAGGTGCCGCAAGACTCTTTGTTGTTGTTGTTTTCCCTGAATAAAAAGCTCCCAGGAAGGAAGGAAGGAAGGAAGGAAGGAAGGAAGGAAGGAAGGGAGTCAGAACGAGTCTTCTGGGTCATCTAGTCTGACCCCTGGCTCCAGCTGGCTCCACTCATGACATGCCTACCATGTGCATGTCCAATGAGATGAAGGAAGGACGGACGGACGGACGGACGGGCAGATGACACAACGAGGATCTTTACAACCCAAAATGCAGACCAGTCGGAGCTGTGGCTGACTTATTGCAGAAAATCCAGAGCTACTACTCATGTTCCGCCACTCTGGAAAAGCAAGCTAAGAATGGAACGAGGTTTTGTGAATCATTTTGAATTCTTCTAGGTGTACAACCAGCGCCGTCTTAACAGCATGATGGGCCCCGGGCAAAGCAGTGTCCTGGGGCCCCTGCGACAACGACAACTGCTGTTAATTTGGGAAGTTTTCCCATTTTCCAAGGGTTAACATATACAGATTAGTATGGGGCCCACGGGCAAGTGCCCTGCAGGCCCACGCGTTCAGACGGCCCTGTGTACAACCTGGTTATGCATGAAAGAACTTTGGAAAAGTCCGAAGGTGTCCTCTTTTTCAGAAAACAGTCCTCTGTTCTGACAGGGCTGCCCAGTCCAAGTCTGGTTAAAAGATGGTCACCAGCTGGGAGAGCTGCAGAACCCACAGTGCAAGCAGCCGCCCTGGATACCCTCTCACACACTGTGGTGCGAGGCACTGCCGTTTTTACTTAATTTATGAGAAACCTGAGTAAACGTGCGCGCACGCACACACAACTTCATGCAGATCTGTGTCCTCCGCTTTGCTGTTTCACAAGCGGCTCCCCAGCAGAGCTCGTCCAAGCGCTTTGGACGGCACCCACTGGGCTGTGGCGATCGCTGGCCGGAAACAGGAGGAAGGCAGGGAGCGAGCAGGGCTGGAAGGGAGGGCGAAGCTGGTGGGGAGCAGCTCAGGAAGGTCTTCGTGCAGCCGCTTCCCACCCCTGGCGGGGGCAAACCAGCCTTTGGCACAGGTGATACAATTCAGGGCAGCCCCAACCAAAGTGAGTTCTGCAGGGCGGCAGAAAAAAGGCCCGTTCCAGTCGCGGGATGGATTTATTTCATTTCTAGGATTCCCGGTAACTGAAGCTCTGTGCCAGTTTGCAAGAGAACGTAAAACGCAGATAAAACTGCGGTTTAGAATACAGATAATAAAACTTCATTAAAAACTCCCTAGCAAAAGTAAAAGCCAAGTTTTAAATCCGACTGCAGCAGCGACAGCCAAGCCCTACGTGATTCCGTGTCAGCCGCAATTCACGCCCTGCAAGACACACACCAGAATTAGTGTGGTGCTGAATTTGGCCTTTCTGTTTGTTTTTCTGAACCCGGCAGCATCCGAGCCCACTTGGCCGAGTGCCAGCCCTTGTAATGCGTTTGTTCCTTTTCGTTGTCAAGTACTTAAGCGAAGAAGCAGGTCCCAACACCGTCCGCGTTGGCCGCGTCTCTGGCAAAGAGACTCGCTGAGCCGGTTCTCCTCCCCTTAAAGATAAACTAATGAAAAGCCTCAGCACCCAAAGGGCTGGCCCTGAACCACAGGGACCTCCAAGGCTGAGCCTGGGTTTCTCCCGGGGTCCAGCCAGGAGCAGCAGGGTGAGATTCTGCTCGGGGAAATGACATGGCTGGTGCTGTCAAAAGTGGAGAGCCCCTCAGGCAAGACAACACTGACGCACAGAACGGACCCCACAAAGTGTACAACTTATGCCTCATTGGCCACAACAATGTCTTCACTTCTTAGAGTTGCATTTCTGACACCATTCTGCGCTCCCCACTTCTGGGTGGTGAGAAGTTCTCCAAGCAAAACTGTCTTTTGCAGCGGAGACTTGGCGCATCCCCAGCCGCCTGTCTCCCTGCATACACACCTGCAGAGCATTTGCAAGGGCAAGCAACACCAGCTGCTCTTGAGAGACAGCGGACCCCCAAAGAGGTGACCACCCCAAGCTGCATCCCTGGCCTCGTGCCGCTGTGGCTTTCCTTCTGCTCTGCCCCGTCCATCCGGGCTGCTTCTTCCCCGGCCGCTCTCTCTGCCCTCAGCCGCGTGGCCCCCGAGGAACTTGCAGCCCCTGGAATTGCAGTCTTAAGGCCCTCAGAAGAGCCACTCAGTCACATCCGAAACACGACCGTAAAAATGCAGAAAAAGTGAAAACATCTTGGCATTCTGCTCTTCTCTCCTTCTCTGAAGAAGTTGAACTTTAAGGAGTCTTTCATGATGCTTTTTGAAAACAATTGCCTTTGTAATTAATGATTGTTGTTGCAAGTTGCGAAGTCGCGTCCGGCCCATCGCGACCCCATGGACAACACTCCTCCAGGCCTTCCTGTCCTCCACCATCCCCTGAAGTCCACTTAAGCTCACACCCACTGCCCCAGTGACTCCATCTAGCCACCTCATCCTCCGCCGTCCCCTCTTCTTTTGCCATCTATTGTTCGCAGCATCAGGGTCTTCTCCAGGGAGTCCTTCCTTCCCATCAGGTGGCCAAAGTGTGTGAGTTTCATCTTCAGCATCTGGGCTTCTAAAGAGCAGTCAGGGTTGATCTCCTCTAGGACTGACCGGTTTGATCGGCTTGCAGTCCAAGGGACTCGCAGGAGTCTCCTCCAGCACCATCGTTCAAAGGCCTCAATCCTTCGGCGCTCAGCCTTCCTTATGGTCCAGCTTTCACAGCCATACATTGCAACTGGGAAAACCGTAGCCTTGACTATACGCACTTTTGTTGGCAGGGTGATGTCTCTGCTTTTTAGTATGCTGTCCAGATTTGCCATAGCTTTCCTCCCCAGGAGCAAGTGTCTTTCAATTTCTTGGCTGCAGTCCCCGTCTGCGGTGATTCTGGAGCCCAGGAAAATAAATCTGTCACTACCTCTATTTCTTCCCCATCTATTTGCTAGGAAGTGATAGGACCGGTTGCCATGATTTTAGTTTTCTAATATATCAGCAAATTGGTAGAATAATTATTATTAATCTCTGGAGCTTGTCTAGCTGATAGAGTGGCTGAGACCGGCTGTACAACTTCAACAACTGCCACCATCACCAGCTTGGTTTGCCCCACCAGTGTTAAGAAGTTCCATCTCTCTGCCAGGCCCCAGTTGGTCAAAGCCACTGGGTGGGAGGGGGAGGAAGGCCAGGGCACCTCCCAGGGGGTGCCTTTCCAATAAGAAAGGGCACCTGAAGAACAAGGATCTGAAAACCTCAATGATCATGTTAAAACCAAAGAAGCCCACCCTTAGGTTCAAGTGAACAGTATCACTGGTCTACCAATTTTGGGAAATTATTGACCTCTGAGATAAAATGTGCTAATTCTTACATATTTTGATTAGATGAATTAGAAAACAGGTGACAGAGCTGCTGGTTGGCTAACGTTTTCAAGATATTTCGCAGTAAAGATCTATACACTGGCGAGTATATTTGCCTACAAGGGAGGGAGGTTTCTGATGATTATGACGCCTCATAATTTCTCGACAAAGTACTTTATAACGATGAAAATGGTCCCATATGGAAGTGTATACATTTATCTTCACTTTGAGACTAAAGATTATTACCTAACTGTAATGTATTGTTCTTTTATTGCAATGCACATTTGTCTTGGTCAGATCTGCGCATCATACCGTTACATCTGGCGGCTTGTGAAAGTGTCATTGCCAAACATTTCCAAGGAACAGTTGCCTGATGTTTTCCCTCAGAAGCCAAGAAGCCTCCACACTGTGCAAACAAGGCAGACAACTCCATTTCTGCTGAGGTTGCATTTGCATCTCAAAAGGGCAGAATGACAGTAGGGGGGAAAACGACATGCCACCTATATTCCGGATGCAAAATGGGGGCTCAGGACAAGCGTTGGGACCCTCATGATGGTCGCACTGCATGTGCAGCTTATCTGCATCATTGGCTGAACAAGAAAAAGTTCCTTTCGCGGTCCCAGCGGTGTGGAGGGAACTCACCAGTCATAGTAGCGACACGCAAAAAGCGTGAAAATGTTACATGAAAGGCCAATCAATGAATGGAAAGTTATGTCATTGGTATCAATAAGAAGATAAATTTATCAGGATGGGTGTGACACCATTCTCATTGCTCATCCCATTCTGCAGAACAATTATGGCGCGTAATCACACCTCCCCCTTGCAATTTTGACCTGAAGCCGTATCTTGAAAACTGGAGCCAATTAATACTCAGGAGTTAATTTCCCTTTATTAGTGACCCAATTCTGGTAAATGTGAGCTACTTTCATTTCTGAGGCTTTCTCCTTGTAGGCCAGTGTATTCTGAACGCACGGAGCAGATGGCAACATTGGAAACCATCTTTCACATAGCCGCTGAAACTTGGAAAAAGTTGCTTTGGTTTCCTAACACATCCACTTGCCACCCCAAACCGCCAGAGACGTTCTCCAAACCTCTCTGTTGCCATGGCTCGTTTTACATGCCCTTGTCCTCCCATCCATCTGGTGGACCTGGCAAACGCTCTGGGAAGCCCCACGGCTCACTCAGAGCTCCATCCAGCACCCCAAATGTTCCGCTTAAAAAGGATGCCCTCAATAGCACGGAGGCCAGAAAGAGCCAGTCCATGACAGGGGTCAGAAAACCCCAGGTGCAGCACCCCTCTTGGCCTGATGGAGCACGGTCTACCTGGACACTGACCCACACATGCCCCACTGAAACGGGCAGGAGTGACGCAAGCCCCTGGCTGGATGTGGCCCGTCTCTCAAGCCCGACCAGGCCTCGCCATGTGATGGGCATGCCCACCGAAGCGCTGGTAACTTTGGGGGTTGTTGAAATACGGCACCGTTGCCACCCACGCAGGATGAGGTTGCGATGCCGTGTGTGTGTGTTTCTGTGCATGGCACACACGTGTGTTGAAGCTCAACAGAGTGCAGATTCTAAAGCGTCGTCAAGCTGAAGGTGAAACGGAGACTCTTAAGTGTTTTAAAAGGTTTCATTTTGAGATCCAGTTTTATGTGCTGCGTTTCCCTGGGGATAAATTGGCCCACGCTGAGCTGGTGCGTTGTGTTTTAATGCAATGTTTGTATCCTTTTATTTCCCTTTCTACTGTTCCCCACTCTGGCATCTGCCCCGATGTGGCGTCGCTTGCGAATGCTGCCAAGCGATTGGTCCAGTCCACTAGCCCTGCTATCCGGGGGCTGCTCGGAGTGAGACGAAAAGCAGAGCGAAAGAGCGGGTCCGCAGGCTGAGCCTGCCCCAAGTAGCGCGGAAGCTGCCCCTGTGCTCTTTGGACTGCCCCTGGGCACCGGCCCCTGCCCCGCCCTCTGCCCCAGCGCCTGATTCCTTGACTTTGGCCCCCGGAATCGGCTCTGGGCTCCCACCGGAGCTGCTCCAGGTGCCGGCACCCCGTGCTCCTGCCGCCTGCCTCCGTTTCCCTCCTTTCCGCTCACGCTCACCGGGTCACGGTGCACACCTCCGGGGCGGAGGCCTGGCTGCTGTGCCTCGAGCACGCTGAAGCTGGAAGCACTCAGCAAGCGACGGCTGCAATCCTACGCACTTGGACAGGGGAAGGGGCCTCCGGCTCCCAGCATGCCCCAGCCGGCCGGGAGAAGCCCCCGCTGCAGGCAGCCCCGGGACCCTGGACGCGCCGCTCTTAGCTCTCAAAGCAACCCGGCGACTCCTCAGCAGCCCCGTTCGGGAGAAAACCACAGTGTCTCATCGGCTCGGCTGAGCGCAGCTAGTTGGGTGCCGAACGTGCTGGCGTCCCTGCAGTCCTGGGGGGGGAGTGGCAGAGTTTCCCATGCCCCTTTCGCTCCGCCGTGCGGCAGGGGCCGGGGCTCGGCCGGGGCTCCGTCACAGCAGCCGCCTCTCGCGGGCTGCGGCGCCGGCCGTGACCTTGAGGGTGCCCAGGACTCGTCCTTGGCCTCATCACTCTGGTGTTAGATTACAGCTGCCCTAGTCAGCATCTCGGGGGAAAGAGCAGCGGAGAAGGAAATGTGGTCAGCTCTGGAGCAGAGCGTTAACGGTTTGCAGTGGAGCAGCTGCGTTCAGCTCCCGGAAAGAAAGAGCCGAAGGCGCCTCTGGGCCCTTCTCAAAAGCAGCTCAGCCCTTTCATCTGTGCGCAGAAGCACAAGCGAATGCTCAGCTGTGCCACTTTCGGGGTCACTTCCATGCAGACAACACGCAAGAGCCAGGCCCGCTGAAGTGTGTTTGGCCGGCTCTGGGTATTCCGTTGTTTGCTCTGCGTAGGCGTTCCGGCTTCTTTCAAAGCTGGATCATGCCAAGTTTTAAGCAATCCTTTATCATGATGCATCCTAGGGCTTTTTTAATTTTGCAAAGCATCTAGACAGCTTGGGTAGTTGTGGGGGATAGAAATGTGAACAACAACGACAGGAACAACAGCGACAACGCAGAGGCCATGGTGCCGGCTTGGAAACAACAGAGGCAGCGTGGAAACGGAGGCCAACGTGAGACAGCTGGCCCAGCGCCCAGCAGGGCTGCGATCCGGGCAAGAGGGCCAAGGAAGGGCAGAGCCGAGGCTGGGTGAGGCACGGCTGCCGGAGACGTCGTGTGGGGCAGGCGGGGCGGCAGAAGCGCTCCGGCCGGGGCGTGAGGTGCCTCCCAGACCTGTGATGCCGCTGGACACAACAGAGGAGGGCTGACCACGGTGGACCCTGCGGGCATCTTGCTCGTACCTGCAGCATCCGTGGCAGGCGTGGCCCTCTCTGCCGCGGCCGCCTGCCGGCTCCGCTGCCTCTTGCTCTGGCCCAGAGAACAGCAGTGGGGAAGAGGTGGGGTGGGGGGTGCCGCAGCCCGTGCCCACCTGGCCGCCAGGCCGCTAACGAGAAGCAGATGGGGAGCACCCCTTGAGGGGGTCTTGCCCCGGGCCCTCGGCCGCCGGGAGCCCGCGCTGGTCCAGCGGCCGCCAGGAAATGAGCGCCTGCATTTCCCACGCTCCTGTCTCAGTGCTGCGCAGGGCTGGGATGTCGATTTCATTCTGGGCACCTCGGGGTGGCGAAGAGGGTTCGCCGCTCGTCTCACACAAAGCTGCTGGCACCTCCACCCGGCCACGTGGCACGGAAGCTCTCGGCCCAAAGAGAAGCGCTTGCACGCGCGCTGGTCTCCGAGGCGGAGGCAGAAATTGGGCACAGAATCGATCCTTCCCCCAGCCTGGATCTTGCTGGACTGCGGAGGCCTTCGTGGGGGAGAAATACTTGGCTGAGCGGGTCTGAGTCAGCCGGGTCGACAGAGAGCCTTCACTGCATCCTTCTGGGGGCCCAAGAGCAGGGGCTCCAACCATGACTGGGGAGACAGCTTGGGTCAGCAGGAGCTAGTCAGAAGTGATGGGGCAGGGGGTGCTTTAAGGGCATTCTGGGCTCCCAGGGCATTCTGGGAGCCGTTTTGCTAGAGCATCCCAGTGTCGCCCTCTGCTTGAAGGCTGCCCCGTCCTGCAGAGTGAACAGGTAGGCACACGGTACCCAGACTGGAGACGTCTGTGTGTCCCTCTGTGGGGCAGTGTATCCACTCCAGCTTGCAGCCTGAACTTGTAAACATCTCTCTGTCCATGGGCCAGGCTTCCCCTTTCTGGCAAGGTGTGCCGTGTGTTCATTTAAGTTGGCAGATTTGTTTCTGAAGCTGCACCTTTGCACACAAATCAGCACACACAGTTCTGATGCAGCTCCCAGTCCTCTTTTCTGACAATCCATGAGGGGCCACTCGGTGTACTCCACAGGCAGGGTGGCCACTCAGCACCAAGCCCACGCAACGCGGCAGCTGGTGTGCCCCACTGCTGACAAGACGCACATGCCACAGGCCACCCCCTACCCACAGGGGGGGCTTCTCTGGCTTCGTGCCCCAAGCCTTCCACTGGCCGCAGGGGAGAGAAGAGGCTTCTCTGGTTTCTCTGCACAACCTCAGGGTAAAGATCACCAGCGCCCGCCGGGAACCCCTCTGGCCTGGGGCGAGGAGAGCCGTGTCTCGATTTAAGGGGACATTTCTTCCCTCCATCCCTGCTCCTTTGCTCTCGCCACTGCTGTGAAGCCCGCAGTTCCAGGGGGCTCCCATGCCCCCCTAAAGCCCCCTCCTCCATCCAGCAGATAATCTGTCCTAAATCGATTCGTCGACTTCTACCAGAGAGAGCCTTGGAGGGGGAGACTCCACCGCAGCGTGAGGATCGCTGTCCCAAAGACCGTCAGTTTGGCGCAGCGCTCGGGACGCGGCTCAGCACCACCAGATAGTCTTGTCAACGAAATTCCTGGGAAAACAGGCAGACCTCGGACATTACAGGAGATTTTACGTCACAGAGCAAGCGGCCACTGGACATGTGGAAGGGCCCGGGGGCCACGTGGCACAGCCAGGGTGAGCGTCCTGATTTCTCGGCGCACATGTCCCGCATGACAGTTTCCGGGCCGGTGCCGCCAAGGAGAACTCCACAGTGCAGGCAGGTGTGTGGATGCATCTCAGCTTATCTCTATCAGGAGGTGAACTCTGGCCATGCTCAGAGGTCTCTGCTGCCTGATCAAGGCATAAGCCACACCTGCTGGCTTGGCATTGCAGTGGGGGGGGGCACAGGGTGTGTCTAGGCAACTCCGGGTCTCCCCCAGCCACGGCAAGGATCCCGTGAAGGGATGAGGGGGGTCCTTTTGAGTGCATGACAAAAATCAGCACATACCACACCATTAAAGGTGAATGAAAGCATTACAATTTGCGGGTAAGATTCAAAAGGATCCAGCTCACTAATGACATACATACATACATACATACATACATACATACATATATATATATATATATATAAAAAACATAGAAAATAGAGCGAGACAGAAGGGGCCTCCCGGGCCATCTAGTCTGACCTCCGGCTCCAGCCGGCTCTGCTCACAACATGCCCACCATGTGGACGTCCAGCCTATCTTTGAACACCCACACCGATGGGGCCTCAGCCACCTCCCAGGGAAGCCCATTCCACACCCTCATGGGTGGAATAGTTCACTCTATTAATACAGAGTGATATCATGTATCACTCTGTATTAATAGATAACAGAATGAACTACTGTTACTGAAATTAATTTTGCGTTGATGACAATAAAGGCAGCCCAGAAATCCATATATCTGTCCATCTGTAGTTTACACTTAAAAGCCACCCGTTCAAAAGTCAGAAGGTTCGTTAATTTCGCTGCCATTGTGTTAATACAGGGAACCATTCTCCTTGTGATATTAGTCTTTTAGCTGCCAAAGGGACATGAAAAACCCATTTGCACTGCTTGGATCTTGCATTAAATTCCAAGAGATTGGTAGGTAATTCAACAGGGCATGTGTGCCATCGAAAATTAAAGAATGTTCCATCACAAGATTTAGCCGAAGTGTTACCTCCTCCCAAATGGAAGCCGCCATTTGGCACGGCCAAAACATTGTTTTTTGCTGAATTAAGTGTCGCCTAGGATCCGTGTCCCTTCATCCATGAATGGGGTGGGATGAGCTTGGGGACCAGCAGACAATATCAGCACTCCTGCTAATTCACAGGCGCTGGCTCCCCAGCCCTGCAAGCTCGTACTCCACTACAGCACCGCTTACTACCTGGCAGGTATGGAACGCACCTTGGCGGCTCAGCTGCCTTCTCCCAAGCAGCAGCACGGACCTCGCCGCCCATTTCTGAAGGACTCCCCACTACCAGCAGAGGACGAGGGACCTGCCACGCCTCTCCAGAGGCTTCCCTCCCAAGCAGCTTTCTGGTCGTCTCAGAGGTCCCGCCGCCGGGCATGAGGGCCCTCGAAGGCCAGGGGACGACGCGTCAGTCTCCCGCCTGCTGGTGAAAGTGCGAGCCCAAACACGGTGGGAAATGGGGAGGGCAGGCCGGAGCAGGAAGCCCCAGTGGAGCAGCAGAGGAGGGTCTGCCAAGGAGGAGACACACCAGCAGCTGGCGGGAGGGAAGCCCCCGCCCGGCCACCTGCCCCAGCATGGCAACCGCTTCGTCCAGCCAGTGGCCCTCTCCAGCTGAAGTCACCTCGCGGCCGCAGAGAGCTGGCGGAGGAGGCCCACCCGCGGGACTCGCCAGTCCCAGCCCACCCACCCTTCTCACGGCTTCCCACCCACCTCCTCCATTTCCCTCGAGAGCTCCTGGCGGCTCCCTGTCCCTTGAGCCCAGACGATGCCGACACCAAGCACAGCCGCGGGCCACGGGTGCCAGTCTGCCTCTTGAGGCCGTCCCGGAAGCCATGCCTTGGGCACCGTGTCCCTGGGCCTCGGTGGGCACGGATGGACGACCAGCACCTCTCCGTACTGCTGCTCCGGTTCTGGGCGCATCGTCCTTCAGCCTGCGCACCCAGGACCTGTTAGCCACATCCAGGTACGTGAGGGGGTGCCACACAGAGGTGGGTCAGGCCCCCTTTTTCCCCTGCAGTGGAGGGCAGGACGCGTTCCAGCAGAGCAAAGCTCAGGGAACCAAGATTCAGGGTGGGTGGTTAGGACCCCCAGGGCATGAATGGGCTCCCACGGGAGGTTGTGGAAATCCCATCACTGCGGGCGTTCACGGTAGGCATGCCCTGAGTGGAGCCGGCTGGAGCTGGGGGTCAGACTAGATGGTCCAGGAGGCCCCTGCTGACTCGCGCTGTTTCTATATATATTTCAGCCACAAAATTTAAACAGATCTGCTGGCCCTGTGTTATCTTAGCAGGACATTCCACCTGCTGGCTGGCTTTCGCCTTCTATGGGATTGCTGCTTTACTCTTGCTCGCATGGCCTTCGTTGTCTGGTCGTGTGTTTGAGTTGGTTCTCGTTTTAAAAATGGTGCATTTCCTCGAAAAAGTTATTTTACTGGAGAAAGTGGGCTACACGTAGAAATAGAATGTGGGAGTGACAGAGAGAAATGTATCGAGGCAACACGGTCTGCGTTCCTGAAGGAACTTCGACGGAGAAAGGCAAGGCACTTTCGCGGTCAGCCTCCGACAGGGCGCACCAGGGCGCACCGCCCTTTCCAGGGACCCCACCGTGCTGGGGGGGGGCTCCTTCCCCAGGGAGGTACCCCCAGGGCTGCAGGCAAGTCGGCTGGTGACAGCAGGCCTTGCGAGCCCAGAGCCAAGCCAGGAAAGGAGGCTTCTGTGTCACAGTGCAAGTTCAGCAAAGTTGGTCTAAAATAGTCAGAGATTTATTCCTTTGCAGATGTCAGCTCTTGTGCTTTTACTCCCAACTACCTCTTTTGCTTGTGTGGTTCGAGAGAGAAGCCGTGATGAGTTACTTCCAAAAGCTGCATGGTTTGCAGAATGAGATGTCCTCGTTCTTTTTTATGACTACGATGGGAGGCACTCGGACGGCCTTCAGCGTACCGTACGTACGGGGACTGCATTGACAGAAGGAGTAAACTATATCGCACTGTTTCCCTTGAGTCTTGGGCTAAGCAAGAGTCGTGGGCCAGGCCTTGAAAAGCCAGCCTCGCCCCTGTGAAAGCTGGCAAAGACTTTCAACGCTCATTCCAGAGCTGGAACGGAAGCGCCGATATCTCCGCAGAGCTCTGCGTCCAAGGCAAAAAGCCACCGGCAGATGAAAAGCCATTGTTCCAACAGGAAGGCGAATTTCCCGGCGTTCCCAGCCGTAGGTGAAGTGGGAAAGCAATGGATTTTCTCACGCTCCTGCAGAAAGAGGAGCTTCGCATGCATCCAGTGCAACATGGAGCGCAGCGAAACAGGTTTGGGGATAGTGCCGTGAGGCCCCCGGGATCACTCGGTGTGTCCAAGAGGTTCACCCAGCGATGGCACGGTGTGCAGATGCCCAGCTGAAGTAGCCCTTTCAGCAAGCTACCAGGTCTTGCTTGCTTGCTTGCTTGCTCAGAATTCAGTCACTGCAAAATATTTTGCATGCTACTAAGAATGCTATTTTGCTGGGGAAATTACGCCCCCTGATGCTCAGAGGCAACAGAGAAATCGGGGTGGGGTGGCAGATGGTCTTACCGTTAAACCGTCCTGAGACTTCAGTAGGGGTCTGTCTAAAACAGTTTTCAATAAGTAAATATGTAAATACGTATTAGCATCTCTGTGTATCCAGAAGTGCTGAGGCTGCATGCGGGCATGGCTCTGATGCACCACGGAGAACGTCGAGACTTGCAAACAACCTAGGATTTTATTCCTGCTTCACACATTCAGGGCTGAGCCACGGCAACGGACGTGGCAGATTTCCAGGCACTGTGAAGGGAAACAGCGGAGAGGAAACGGCTGCTGACCACAAGCCCTTCGCATGTTCCCCTGCACAAGACTTGCTCAGAGTGGTGGAAACTCCGTGGGCGATGTGGCTCGTGCAGGCAAACACCCCAGCACAGCCTCCCCCAGCCTGGTGACTTCCAGAAGTACTGAACTACAATTCCCAGCATGCCCAGCCAGCATGGCCACAGCAGCCAGGAGGGTGGCCACTTGCATTTCAGCTAGAGGGGGGCCATTGGCATAATATTTGCGCAGGCTAATTTGCATGCATAGATGCGCATTTAGGCAAAGCTACTATAATCTGCATAGAAAGAGGGCATCTGTGCGTAGCGCGGAAGACAGTGCGCAAACCATGTGCTTCCTTTGCTCAGCCCATCGTCCAGGTGGGCCTCAAGCATCTCCGGGACCGTCCTTACCTGGACCGCACTTGCGGGAACCAGGGGCCTGAACACGAGGGACCGTCCTTGGATAGTGTCCGGCTTCGGCTGGAGCTGGGCCGGAGTGACGGGGCTCCCTGAGCGCAAGGCAAGGGAGCGGGGAGGTCTCCCAGGAAGGCAGGCGCCGGGGCTGAAGGACGGCACGGCCCCCAACACAGCCGGCCGGGCCCAGAGGCCTCTCCTGCCAGAGCCTGCCGAGCCCACCCAAGGCTTCGCTGCCGTGCCTTCCCACGGAGGCTGCTCAGGGGTGTCACCTCCTCTTGGGGAGTCTGCGCCCAGAAGCCCTCCTTGCCGCACTGGGAGCACCGGTGCTCCTGGGGGGCAGGGAGGCGCAGCGGGTGGATCGGAGGAGAAGGGGCATCCCCTCCCCGTGACGGGCTGGGCCTGCACCCTCTCCCGCAGGAGCACCAGAGGGTGTGCGGCAGCCCTAAGTCTCGCTGGGAATGCTGGGCGCTGCAGTCCTGCAGGTCTTGCGGGCCCCGGGCGCTGTTCCCCACGCCTGCAGCCGGGTTTACCCCACACGGGGCTGCAGGACCGGGACACGCCTGCAAGAACTGGCGCCGACGGGCCCCTGCAGCCGCACTGGGCTGGGGGGCTGGGCCCGGGCCTCGCCTCCGCGTCCGCGTCCGTCCCACCCTGCCTCTGGCCGCGCCTCGTCTCCTGCCTGCACCACGCCCTGCGGCCGCTTTTGGGCTGCCCTGCCTTGCCCAGCTCCTCCTCCGCGCCCTTCCCGGCCTCGCGGCATCCCTGGCTGGGCCCTCCTTGCTGCCTTCGGGGCGCAGCTTGCCTCCGCCTCCGGCTCTGCCCTACCCCGCCAGCTTCCAGCCCTGCTTTCTCGCTCCACTGCCTGACCTCGCTGGTGCCTCTCGCTCTCTGACACCTCGCAAGGACCTCCTTCCTCCGCCGGCCTTGGTGCTGGTGCTCTGGCCATGGCCGTGCCCGTCTGGGCCCAGCACACCACCTCACGCCACGGAAGCCTGCTCTTCCGGTCGCCCTACCCACCCCTGCCACCTTCGTCCGAGGCTCCAGAACGTTGCTTGGAGCAGCCCTTTGCTCAGACTTGAGTCCTGGGAGGGCCAAGCGATGGCAGAAGCGCATGCGCACACGCACAGAGCGCACGGGCCCTGCCCTATTCCCAGCTGCACAGAGCAAGAGCCCGACTGGAGAGCGACAGCTGAAAAAACAAAGCGCACGGCCGGCCCAGGCGAGGCTGGCTGCGGCCTGCGATTTGGGACCCACGAGCTGGCGCAGCCCCTGCCCCCCGGGGTCCTCCAGCTGGGTTGGACTGCACCCCCCGTGATGGCCGGGGCGATGGGAACGGCCTTGCGACGCACCTGGAGGGTGCCAGGCCGGGAGCTGGCTCCTTCCCACCTTGCGCAAGAGCAGCTCCCCGTCCCGTGCCCTCCGCTCCAAAGTGCACTTGGAGGAAGTCCTGATTGCAGCAAACGCAAACAGCCCGGCCCAACTGTTTATAGTGCCTTTCCAAAGGGATTACGCAAGATCAGCAGCCGGGCAAGAGGCAGGTGCTGGGAGATGGGCCAGGGCGGACCGGCCGGCCCGCTCCGCGCTCCGTCTGCTCGCTGGCCGCCTGGCAGCGCGCACGATCATGGGTTCGCCACCCCGTGACCTGGCAGTGGGCAACCCGGCTACTGCGGCGAGGACGGCCAGGCGGCCGAGCCCCAGAAGGGGGAGCGGCACACGGGCCAGGGAGCCCCTGCCAGACATGGAAGCACCCGGCACCAATCCGTTCCCGTGGGCTCCCTTTCCGGGAGAAAGCTGTAAAAGGCACCAGGAATATGGCATTCCCCCGAAAGCCAGCGGATCGAGGCGCAACAGCCACTTGTCTGAAAGCCAACGGCGTACAAAAGGAGGAACAGAGGAGAAGGAATCCAGTGAGGGTTGCAGAAATTTGCCAGGGATATGCAGAGGTGTGCTGGAAATGCCTCGCAGAGAGACGGGATTGCCACCGCTGGCCGTGGCAGGGTGCTTGGTGAAGGAGCCGGGCGGCTCCTGGCAGCGGCCTCACGCTTACGCAGCTGCCGTCCCGTTAGCGCAACTGAGGGACTTCAGGTGCTGCAGTGGCGTTCCTAAAAACCGTGCTTTCATTTAAACTGTTTCTAGGCCGCCCTTCCCGTGGCAAGCAGTCCTGCTGGCTCACACAGCCAGCATCGCTAATGGGGGTAACGTCAGGATGTTAAATTCGGGGAGGGGGGAGAGAACTTCTTGGACATGCAGGTTTAGAAACAGAAACAGAGCGAGTCAGAAGGGGTCTCCCGGGCCATCTAGTCTGACCCCCGGCTCCAGCCGGCTCTGCTCACGACATGCCCACCATGTGGACGTCCAGCCTATCCTTGAACACCTGCACCGATGGGGCCTCAGCTGCCTCCCTGGAAGCCCATTCCACACCCTGGGGGTCCCGACGGTCAGGAAGTGCTTCCGGGCACCCGAATTGAACTCGGATCCCCTGAGCTTCGCTCCATTCATTTGTTGCAATTAATCCCTCGTAAAGGCCTGATCAAGAAGGATTTACCAGTGCTCTTTGATCACCTGATCGCTACCACCTGCCACCTAAGTAGTGCCTGCGAAGCACCGGAGACCTAACCCAACTCCACGGAGCCTGGCTTATGAAACGGCGAGATGTTTGCGGTGCTACACAAGCGAGCTTGGATTCTGCAGGCCAGGCTGGGCGGGAGTCTTGGGCCAAGTTTCAGCAGCTACGGAAGTGTTTTAAACAGTCCTGGAACAGTCAACAAATTATACTGACCAGCCGCCCATCTCTGTTGGTAAAAGGAACCGGAAATGTTGCTCGGCGCTGGCTGTTGACCAAGCCCTTGGCGCTGGCGGTCCGTCTTTTCCCTTTGGAAAGTGCATTTTCTAAAGTCGATGTGAAAAGGTCTTTTCCCCTAAAAAGCCTAGTTTTTGCTTCTGAACAAGAAATGGGTGCTGCTCGGCTTTTGGGGATGGAACAGAGGCAGAACAGAGGCTTTAGCCAAGATCAAGTCTGATCTGCTCAATGGTCTGGAATTAACTGCATGCAGTGGTGCGGGGCGGAAACTGGAGCCAGGGGCAGAGAAGGTCAAGAGGGCAAAGCCGTGGCGTTCCGTGAAAATGCGGGGAGTTGCTGCCCATGGATAAAGTTGCTTGCGAAATCCCCCAGGCCGGCTGGAGGGTGGAGCGGCCTCTGCCTTGGCAGGGCTGCAGGCATCTCTCCCTGCTCTGAGCTCACACAACATCGAGTCCTCTGCGTGATTTGCGAAGGCCACCGCTAGCCAGTGAGCTCTGGCATCCAGCTTTTGTGTACCGGAGCCGGTTCCTCTTCCCCGCCTTCCTCAAAAGCAGCTCATAAGCAATTCACCTCCAACCCATTTCCCTGGCACCCTGTCTCCGCAGAGCAGCTTCCTTGCAAAGGAAACAGCCGGACGAGGGTCGTGCAGGGAGGAGGTGTGAACGCAGGGCTACCGATCCGAGGAAGCATTTCACAAATGGCCAGCCGGGAGCGAACGGCACAGCCTTCATCACATCGGCCAAAGGTTTTTTAAAACACAGAAGCACAGAGCAAGTCAGGAAGGGTCTCTCGGGCCATCTAGTCTGACCCCCGGCTCCAGCCGCCTCTGCTCATGACATGCCTACCATGTGCATGTCCAGCCTATCCTTGAATACCAGCACCGATGGGGCCTCCACCACCTCCCGGGGAAGCCCATTCCACACCCTCGGGGACCTAACTGTCAGGAAGTGCTTCCTGGCATCCAAACTGAACCTTGGCTCCCTGAGCTTTGCTCCGTTGGAGCGCGTCCTGCCTTCCTCTGCAGGGGAGAACAGGTCTCTACCCACCTCCATGTGACACCCCTCACATACCTGCATGTCGCCAACAGATCCCCTCTGAGTCTCCTCTTCTCCAGGCTGAAGAGACCCAGTTCCCTCTGTCTCGCCTCATACAGCTTCCCCTGCAAACCGGACACCAGCCTTGTGGCCCTGCGCTGCACTGACTCCAACCTGGCTATATCCTTCCTGTAATGAGGGGCCCAGGACTGAGCACAATGTTCCAGTTGCAGGCGCACCAGAGTTGCATAGAGGGGCAGTAACACCTCTCTTGATCTAGAAGCCACACTTCTGGCTATGCAACCAAGGGTGGCGTTCGCCCTCTTGACCACCACATCGCACTGCTGGCTCATGTTCAGCCTGCAGTCGACCAGCACCCCAAGGTCCCTTCCACAAGTGCTGCTCTCCAGACACTTGTCCCCTAACCTGTACTTATGACACCAATTCCTGTGCCCCAAGTGCAGGACCTTGCACTTTCCCACATTGAAGGCCACCCTGTTGTCAGCCTTGCTCCTTTGTGGGGGACACAAGGTGCTCTGTTCCCGCAGGGACCCCTGCCCAGTTGAGAACGAGGCTCTTCCCCCCTGCAGGATCTCTTGCCTTCCTCTGCCCAGCCACCCCCCGGCGCTGTTCCCCCGCCATACGGGACACGTTCCACGCCATGCTAGCCCACTGGGGGAGGAACCATCCGTGGGTTGGTTGTATGCAAGGCAACCCACAGCAAACCTGCCAGGTGACCGGGCTCACCATGGGTTTCTGGCCCCCACCTCACCCCTCTGCCCTGCCACAGGTATTCCAGGGGATCCCACAGGAGACACAAGCCCTTTCCCCTCCCTGCCACAACATCTGTGAATCTCCCAGAATCCTCATCTCCTACTCAAACCCCTCTTCTCACAGGGACCCAAAGGTCTGAATTCCCAGAACCAACAGAAAGATAAACAAGCAGGTCACAGATCAAATCAAGCCAGAGCTTTTCCTAGGAGCAAAAACAGCCAAACTGAACCTGTCCTTCTTTGGACACATCACAAGAAGGGAAGACCCCCTGGAGAAGACAGGCATTCCAGGAGGCAGGAGAAGGGGAAGGCCAAGCCAGAGGTGGGTGGACTCCCTGAAGGAAGGCACAGCCTGGAGCTCAGAAGAGCCGAGCAGGGCTGCCCTGGGCTTTGGGGGGCTTCCGTTCATAGGGTCGCTGTAAGTCAGAGGCAACTTGACAGCACGTGGCAACAACAAGAAGGAGAGTTCTGACTTTTTCCCTGGAAAAGGCACAGGGGAAGCACCCAGGAGTTCAGAACAAAGCTCATCCTCATGGGGATTAAAGGGGGGCTTGGGGGATTTCACTGCAAAGGGGGTACAAATCTCTGCGAAGAGCCCCCTCTCCACAAAAGACCCCTTGCACCGTTGGTTTCCTTTCGACAGCGAGCCTTCAGATAGCTGTCAAGAATTTCCACAGGGAGAGAAAGAGATGTGGAGCCCCCCCCCCCGGGCAATGTTGGGGGAGGCAGGCCGGCCCCCAGGACCTCAAGCCCCCAAAGTCACACCACTGCCATCATGTGCAATTGCACAGCTTAAAAAATAACGACACTCTCTTATTGCGCACAAGCTTCACAGACGATTTGCTACAAAACGGCTGGCAGGCCTGGGCAGCCCTTCCGAAGCGTGGCCCGGGCCCTTCGCGGGGCGGCTTGCAGCTGTTAAAAGAGGCTCAGGGAGCGCAACTGCCAGCTCCCCCGGCCTCCAAAAACGGGCAAGAAGCTGCAGCAAGCCCAGCCTGACAGGAAGCGTCGGCTGCCTCCAAGCGTTCCTGGAGCGTTTGGGGGACGACGACCCTGACCTTAGCCGGGGATCCCCACGGCAAGAGTATTTCGCTGCCCTTGCCACTGGGGCTCCCTAGTCCAGTGCCCCGATCCGCAACAGGGCTGGTCTTTCTGGAGCAACCCCATCGGCCGCTGGGGTGCTTTGCTGGCCACGGCCGGCCACTACAGTGAGATCAGTCTGGGTGCGCATGATGCACGGCATGTTTAGCAACCCACGAAGGTGTGTGGGCATCATGAACACCGGGTAAGCGGCACACGTGTATCAGAGAAAGCTGGGATGGCTCTGATGCTGCCCCGTGGAGCACGCCGGAGGGCAGTGAGGCCAGGAGATGGAGGCCCGGCAGCGAGTGGTGCGGGACAGAACAGGCCCAGTAACACGTCCCTCTTCCATACGGTACTTTTCGCACACCCCGCCGTCCTACCTTTGTGCAGTTTTCCATCTGGTGGCACCTTCCTCTCGGGATTCAAATCGCCTTCTACTGAAGTCTGCAGAAGAAACGAGAACGGCTTAAGAGCAAGCCGAGGTCTCGCGAGGTCTTTAAAAATCAGGGGGCGCTCAGTGCGAGGAGTCCCACCGAAATGAGGCCTTTGGGACTCGGAGCAGAGGAAGAGGCAGAGGCGGCATTTTAGACATTGTGTGGGTGATGGCATAGAGAACTGCGCTTCTGCTTTGTATACGGCGGCCTTCCCGGCTTGGGTCCCACCAGCTCTGGCGGGTTCCAACCTTCACGTCCACAGGGCACCTTGCCGGGGAAGGCGGATGAAGAAATGTGGACTTCTTTCCTGGTTGGGGGACTACGGCATACTTTGCAAATTGGCAATAGCCCCGTGCCCTGGCAGCCGTGCAAGGGCAGCGAGACTTTTTTTTTTAATTGCACACTTTTTATGCAAAACAATTTTAGAAGAAGGCTGGGCCAACACAGGTGCTGCTGGGGCATTTTGAAGGGATTGGCTTCTAGTTGCCCTAGCTTGGCAGCCGGCTTAGAAACATAGAAACAGAGCGAGTCAGAAGGGGCCTCCCGGGCCATCTAGTCTGACCCCCGGCTCCAGCCGGCTCTGCTCACAACATGCCCACCATGTGCACGTCCAGCCTGTCCTTGAACACCCTCACTTATGGGGCCTCAGCCACCTCCCGTGGAAGCCCATTCCCCACCCTCGGGGTCCTGACAGTCAGGAAGTGCTTAATTCATTTAAACTTATTCTTAGGCTGTCTTTAAGGGTAGAACCCCATGAGGCAGCAGAGAGGATTAAGGCTACACAAAGGACAAATAACTAGGCAGCGACGTATAATAGGTTATACCGATAAGACCTGAGGATCACAGGTGAGCAGAGGAAACCTGCTGCACCCCCCCCAAAAGCCAATTTGGGAGGGCTGGGGCCAGCTCTGCAAAGGCCCCGCTCTGTGCACCTACCAGCCTAGCTGCTTTGCTGGGGGCAGCTGGGTAGGACCTTGGGGAATGACTTTGGCCCAAACATCCAGCACTTGAAATTGGCCCCAGTGCTGTGGGAAGTGATCCCCGCAGTTCCGGAGGCGCAGCTGTGACATTGCAAGGGACACCGAAGCCCCCCAGAAACTGCCTTCGGCCTCACTTCTGCACTGCCGCCAGAGAGAAAAGGCGTCCGTTGCGGTTCATGCTTTTTGTCCGGCTCACTGTTGCACCACGGGATGACTTTCGTAGCAACGCCGTCCCATTGCGCCCTGCTGGACAATCCCAGCTGTCCCAGTGCCCTTGGACTGCAAGTCCCATCACCCCTCCCCAACCATGCCAACTGGAGCAGACGGGAGTCACAGTCAACCTCATCCGACTGCGCCGTCTGAGGGCATCTCTTGCCCGCTCGGGACTCGCGGCCAGCAGCTTTTGGAGAAACTGAATGAACTCAGCTCGGCACCTAACGGACCCAACTGGTCCCAGCGCTGTTTATAATAATAATAATAATAATAATAATAATAATAATAATAATAATAATAATAATAATAATAATATACTAATATTGTTCCTGATCTGCGGACTGAGGAGTCGTTTCGCGCAGCAGCGCCGACGGGCACAGACGATGGGCTGGTGAAACAGAAGGGCGAAACGGGGGAAGTATAAAAGCTACACGAGGAGGACAAGACGCTTCCGACGGTTACTCCAAAGGTGCGGGGCCGAAGACGCCCCCCTGTCCCGCCCCGGAGAGGCCCCTCTGCGCCGCAGGGCCGCCTGTCCCGCGGGAGGGAGCAACCTGCAGCGCTCCCAGAGTCCTCGGACTACAGCTCCCACTGTCCCGCGCCCGGCTGTGCCGACGGGGGCACATGGGAGCTGCGGCCGGCCTCCCGCGACGGGCCAGGTCGCCCGCCCCGGGGGCAGCGGCTTCGGATCGCGGCGGCGGCGGCGGCGGCACCGGGCGCCGCATGGCCGAGGATCTGCCGCCCCCTGGAGGCCGGAGCGCGTTCCAGCAAGCCCTGCGCGCCGGAGGGAGCGGCGCTCGGCCGGGCTCGGCCACGGGGGCGCCGGCGTGGCCCGGCGGGCCCGGGGCACCTCGCAGCGTGACGCCCCGGCCCCCCCGGCGGCCCTCTTCAGGGGGACCGGCCGGTGGCGGGAGGAGGAGCCCGGCGCCCACGAGGGCCGGGGAGCCCGAGGCCTCACCCCGAGGGCCCCCCCTTCTTTCCGCGCCGCCCGCGGAGCACCGGGGCGTCCAACTTCCCTCGCTCGCTCGCTCGCTCCTTGGGTGTTGGCTGTCTGTGCCCCTGGGAGCCGAAGCTCTGCGGGCAGCGGACAGCAATGAACCCCAGTGCAAGCCCCCGTCACACCCTAACCCGTGTCCAGATAAGCCTGGTGTCCTCCGGCGGAGCTGCGCTCCAGCACCCATCATCCCCAGGCAGCCGCTGGGGATGCTGGGCCTACAGTGAGCTGGGGGAGGCCGGTGCAGCCCACGCTGAGCTCAGAGGGCCCGCGTGGCACGTGGCCCTGGGCACGTCCGCATCCGACGCTGCAGTGCCCGAAACTGGACGGGGATGACCCGTCGCAGGCTGTGCGGGGCGGGGCGTCGGACCGGTCCCGAGGGCACCTGGTTGGGGAAGGCTGCTTAAGGCGGCCTCTGCAACGGAAGGGAGCATAGGTATGCACACAAAGCAGAAGGACGGAGCCTGTGCCGTCTGGAGAGATGCGCTGGGGCGCCTCAGAATCCCCTTTGGCTTAGTCTGCCCTCAATTTCGCGTCTCCGTCAGACTTGGGCCTTTTCACTGCTCCCCCTTAATTCCAGATCATTTTCGAATTTTTGGGAAAGCGCCGGCCCTGACACGCAACGCTGGGGGATCCCGCTGGGCACATCCCCCCCCCCCCGGGGGAGCTCACCCGCTCTCTGCTCCCTGTCCTTTAACGGGCCTCTTCTCTTAGCCCATGACTGCTAAGTTTGCCCGGGAGCCCTCGGTGGGGGATTCTGTCAGAAGTATTTTGGAGGCACCTAAGCCAACCGTGCCCCCCTGATCACGCCGGTCCCCATTTTTACAACCCTCTACAAGAGCACAGCTTGCTGAATAAGACGTTTTTGCAAAAACCTTGCCCGTCCTTTTTCAGCTGGGCTTCACCTTTTACATGCTTACTAATTTTGTTTTTCGGCGCCAGGCGAAGACCTTTTTATTTAAGCGGCATTTTAATTGTTAATATTATTGGATTTTATCTGGCCAGGGCGACTTATTTTATATTGTTATTTTTGCATTTTAACTTAATGTTTGTATTTTTTTAATTTAATGTTATAATTATTTTTTAACTTAACGTTGTAAGCCACCCCGAGGCTTCGGCAAATGGGGGGGCATAAAAATGGTTTAATAAATAAATAAATAAATACTTTTACCTTTAACAACACTCCATCAATTCCTCCCAAGCAATCCTTAAGGAAACCAGCCTGTAATTTTCCCGATCCGCAAAGATTGGTGTGATATTAGCTATTCTTCTGGTACAGAGGCTGATCTTAGGGACATGCTAATTATTTTTGTTAGAACATCAGTTTTCATCATGAACTGCCTCAATTCCACAGACTTCCTTCCTAAAACATCAGTTCAGGCACAGGGTATCCGTCCCAGATCTGCTGCAGTGAAGGCAGATTAATAGCCATTCATCCAGGCTGACCACCACAACCTCCTCATCCTCTTTTCGTAGCCCTTTAACTCCCTTATCATCCAATGGTGCAATAGCATTTCTTGCTGGTTTTCTGTTTCTGATGTGCTTAAAGAATTCTTTATTGTTAGCCTTGATGCTGTCAGGAAGACGCCTGCTCATAACGCCTGTTTGCCTCTGCTTCCATCTTGAGCTCTGCTTGTTTTCCACATTTGGGCAAAACATCCGTTTTCTGGGGGAACCCTGCTTTTCTCTAATAGCTGTCCTGATGCTTCTTGCGAACTTTGATGGTGATCTCCTGGACTTCACGTCCATTTCCTAACCTGTGCTATACGTCTTATCTAAGCTTCCGCCATCACGGCGCCAAGTCATTTCCAAGCACATGGAGGGAATATAACACTCAGCTCCCCCTTTCAACTTCCTTTTCACCGATTCCCTCATTTTGGAATTCTCTCCTTTGGAGGACAAACGTGACTGCCAGGACCCTCCTTCAAATGCAAACAGCACTGGACAACCGAATTTCATTCTGCAGCACGTCACCCTTCCCATTAAAAATGAGAATCCCTTAAGAACTAAAATAAATACAATAAAATCCAGGATGGGTGGAAAACCTGCCAGGCAGCTGGAGACATTTCTTACGGATACAGTAATCAGTAATGAGACAGTAAATACAAGCTTTAAATAAATAATAAATAAAGTGTGTTGCAAGCCGCTGACACACCCAAAATGTTCTCAAAGACCCCCTCAGCAAGACTCACCATGCTAATGAGCTCTGACGGGTTTAACTCCGGCTGAAGTGTGGATAATAGCGGCCTTTTCCTGGAATAAAGAAAGACACATTTACTCCTTTCTGACTTCCAGGTGAAGCCTCTGTCTCAGGTTATCCAGTGATTAGGTAAGTGACTATAGCCAGGTACGGCGGATGAGGTGAGCTTGCTCTGCTGCAATGGACCCCGTACAACATGTTTGGAGACTCCCTGATGCAGAGCCCACAAGGCAGCCGAGCAAAAGCCATTTCTGTAAAGAGAGAATGTGTGAAGCTTTCCTAATATTGCACATCTGTTGCTGTTATTTTCATGACGACCACCATTTCTGTGTGCATTTCCTTCTAATATGTCCACATTTTGAATGATCGCTGACTCCCAATTTCACAGCGGAACAACAAGCCATTTTGGGAACTGGCTGGACT
>NW_025336273.1:2796164-2827412 GCF_004798865.1 Varanus komodoensis | reverse complement strand
AGTCCAGCCAGTTCCCAAAATGGCTTGTTGTTCCGCTGTGAAATTGGAAGTCAGCGATCATTCAAAATGTGGACTTATTAGAGGGAAATGCACACAGAAATGGTGCTTGTCATGAAAATAACAGCAACGGATGTGCAATATTAGGAAAACTTCACACATTCTCTCTTTACAGAAATGTCAACCATCTTGGCCTGGGAGTTTCCAAATCTGAGAATCTACTATCACGCTGCCAAGGTTTCTCAATCACCAATCATACTGCGTGTGGATGTCCACCGAGTACAGGAAGGAACAGTTCTGAACAATTCCAGTGTTTTGGGGAAGTGTCTCCCTTCTCATTAAGCCACAAAACTGGACGCAGAGAACCATTTCCTTCATTTCTGGGATGCCTTTTCCCTTTGGAAGGGACGGGGCACAAAGCTCAGACCAGCCCCCTCTCCTCCGCTCCCATTCCTAGATCACCTGTTTCTTTGTCAGCCGCACAAACATGGACAATGCAGGGGATGCGGAGCTAAAGGGCTCGACAGACTGAGGCCAATGCAGCCTCTTCCCACTGCAAGACGGAGCGATCCGGGAACGAGCCAAGGATCGTGTTGTGCAGAAGCTCTAGATTAAAGTATCTGCTTGCAAAGGGGCCACAATGGCATTGACCAGGTCCTTCACAAAATCTGAATCCTTCAGATCACACACCAGGTAAAAGGGATCTGCTTTAGGAAGCGACTAATGGTCTGCAAAACTTACGCTTGGTTAAAAGATATTATAGGTAATTGTTGTCATCAAACAGATTAGCTAAGATGTCTTTAATGATGATAAATGGATGTTAGATATGTGAACATAACCTGGGTTAAAAGTCTTTAGCTCTTTTTAAAACTTGGAACTTTTCTTCTTTTTCATTTTCCTTTTTCGTAGATATTGGATTGGAATACTAGTAAAGAAGAAATGTATTTGATTTTATTTGTAACTATTGGAGTGAGGAGTCTATGTGTATAGCATTAGAAAAATGAAAAGATCTTGAATTGTGTGGAGATGGTCAGATTGAAGTTACTACTGAAGAAGAAAGAAGATACTTCTTTTAATATTGGTCAGGGAAAACGGGACTTTGTAAGAAATGGATGGACTGATCTTACCGCTGAAGGAGAAAGAAGACAGTGACTTCTATCAAATAGGGAACCTCTTTTTTTTTTATTGGCTGGAGAAACGGGACTTGGTTTAGATCTAAAGATGTTTTCAAGTTATCATAAATGGATCTGAATATGATTACAGAATGTTAAAAGATATGTAGTAAGGGGCTGACCCAATAGTTCCGACGTAC
The DNA here is from genome assembly GCF_004798865.1 of Varanus komodoensis. Classification (NCBI taxonomy): domain Eukaryota; kingdom Metazoa; phylum Chordata; class Lepidosauria; order Squamata; family Varanidae; genus Varanus; species Varanus komodoensis. The sequence goes on along the minus strand of NW_025336273.1, from coordinate 2,826,103 downwards.
GTGATGACTGATGTTTTTAGTATTGGTTTAAAATTTTAATAAAAAATTCTATTAAAAAAAACCAAACTTCCACTTGGAACCAAGTTTGGCCTAAACTCTCTTTTAAGACGACCTCCACGCATTTGACAGGCTACGCAAGATGCGGATGCTGCTTCACCCCAAGCGGCTTCAGTCTGTGAACCCTGCCCTGCCCCCACGTGGCGGGAGGAGATGTGGAGGTCTTGGGACATGCAGGTTTAGTGGGGCTGACCCTGGGCCCGGGACTTCTGGTCTGCAGGACTCGGGATGATTTCAGAAATTGCTGCCAGCATCGTTGGGGCAGGACCTGCCTTAGCACCTCCCCTAATAGATCACAGAGGGGGCAATTTGCCATTCACTGGAGACCTGATTTCATCGCTGGTAGCATGCCTAGAGATTTTATTATTTATTTATTTATTAGAACATTTCTATGGTACAATGGGAAAGTGGCACTAACTGTTGTTGGGAAAATTCAGATAAATCCGGGCAGAAAAGGGTTGCTAATATGTGCCTTTGTGTTATAAAGATGCCTGCACCCCTTTCTCAGAAAGCAGCAGAATTCCAAGCCAGGTTACGGTTTAGCATTTGCTGTTCCTTTAAGAAATGGGAACTCATAGCTTTCTATGAGAAGCTGCCAGGGTGATTGCTTTTGCTGATCAGTAAGAAATGATAAGGCTGCCGGATTAACAGCATTGCAATCATCCTCATTTGCTTGCCAAGACCCACAGTAATCGCTATGTCTCAGTGATAGTTATGTTAAGTTCTTGCAATCAAATGGCATTGTCTTGAGCCCCCTCTGCAGACCCCTCACCTTCTTCTAACTGTGCCCCCCTTATTTTGTCATCAACTGCCCAAATGCTGGGCCCCTGTGACTCAGAAACTATAAAACACTCTGTGTATGTTCCAAAAACTTGTAGTTGGCGGTGGAGACCACAACCTGGGAGCAGGCTGTCAGAAGTCGCTGCAGGGGTCCTGGGTGATCTTTCCATGAAACTGCTGAGGTTCAAGGCAAACGGGGTCTTTCCTGACTGAACCCGGTTGTCCTGTCTCACGGCGGCCATCAAAGCTTTCCTGACACTGTACAGAGCAAGGCTGGTTCTGGAAAACAATGCTTTGAAAGACCAGCCCACTGTGGCAGAGTCTGGAGGGGCTGGCTAAACATGACCATGCACAAATTCTGCTTGCCCTTCGCTGTGTTTGTCAGGAAAGGGGCATTTTCAACACCCCAAACGTCACCGTGGAGGAAGCACATTCAACAGATGGTCCTCTAGAAACACTCTCTTGTTAATGCAACTCAGACAAGAATACAGACACGGTGCCTTTCATTTTGTCTGAACAGTAAGGAATTACTGGGGCCCATGCACAATAATTCAATAAACTGGCGTTCATTAAAATGTAGCTTTGAGAAGAAATGGGCCCAAACACACACTTTCATGAAAACCGTTTTTTTAAATCATCGATTTTAAGATTGGAAAAATAGTCAAAGTTTGGGATGAATTGTACCTGAGACTAGAAAACTGGCCAACACCCAAATTAACAGAGTTGCCCATTCCTGGCTGGGCTAGAGGAATTACGGGTCTCACTCTACCTGGGAGCTGGAAGGAAACCTGCGAGGAGCCACACCTGCAGCAAGCAAGTCAGGCGCTCGACTCTTGCGCGTTGGCACAGCCAAGGCGCAAGGAATCCCCACGCTGCTCGCGAAGGGCGTCCTGCCGCCGCTCTTCCTCACCCCCTGGACTTCCCGTGGCATCCCTGGAGGAGCACCTACCTTTTGAAGGGGAAGCAGAGAAGCAGCAGGAGGATCATGAGCAGGACAGGACCCAGCGACCCCAAACCCCGCATGAGCGGGGAAGACGAGAGCCCGGTGGACCCGGAGGCGTCCGGTCCCTCGGCCAAGGGAGGCGCCATGCAGCCACAGGCCTAGGGAAGAAACCGGATGGATGCGTCACAATGCAAGATACCGGAGCAAATCATGCCGAGAGGTGCATATTATGCCAAGAAATAGTGCGAAGCTGCCCAGACCCAACCCTGCGTACTTCGACCAGAGGAAGAGGGCACGCCCCTGAAACAAGCGCTTGGCACCCTTTAGCCTCATGCTGGGCATCCGAGTTCCTCCCCCACCAAGTTCCCATTGCAGGGGGACGAGCAAGAAATCTTTAATAATAGAGACGGGCAAGACATCCTTTTTGGGGGTGCACAAATCAGATGGATTTCCCCCACGAGGGTCCCTGGGTCCCCTTCTGTTGCTTTCCCAGGCTGGCTGCACCAGCGGTAATCAACTCCATCCCACCGAGCCGAGCCTGTGTGCAAATTTCCAGTTTTTCTGCTGGCAATTTGTGCAGTGTGTTGCTTTTTAGCTTGGTCTTGAAATTTGCACATATTATACTGTACACCAATGGCATTTTTTAACAGCAGTAATTTGGTTTTTGGCAAGGACACCCCTGGGCACTTATGGGAGTTTGTAATGTAAACCTTCCCTCATTAGTGTCCTGGGAAACCAAAGAATAAGAGGAATATTGAGAAAATAAGACTACAAATACATCAAATTGTTGCTTGCCTTGCCCTGAAAAGGCAAGCTATGAGGGAAAGCAAAACCACAAATGGCCCTCTGCCCACGAAAGGGGCCCACAGCAGATCACTCTCTTTGTAACGTGATCCTCTGGTTTTTCGATATGGACCAGGCCCGTCCCCAGTTCCCCGCATGTTTTCTACATTTTCCTGTGCTTTTAGGTTGGGAAATCAGGAAAGTGCCAGCCATCCCATTTATGGGGGCTGTAAAAACCCAGACTCCTTTCAACATGGGAGCTTTTGCACAAGGCTTAGCAAGGTGACAGAAAAGATGCTTCTCTGCCTGACGCCCTATAGAAATAGTCAGGGTAGACAAAACGAAGCTGGATGGTTAAAAGTGGGCCTAAACATAGCTTTTCTGAAGTTTCTATCCAACCACCAAAGATCACAGCTGTTCCCAAAGCACCCATTATCCACTGCTCAAATAATCTCTCTATGTTATATTCCAGCTGCTCCACAACTGCAAATCAGTCTGACACATCAGAAAGACGCCAGGTTGGGAAGGCTGCTGTATCTTTAATTCAACAAGCCCCTTGCCGGCAATGGATTTAAAAGTAAAGATGGCACTGCTTCTTTTCATAAAGGTGTCCTAGAAAAGCATTGATTGCTATTCAAAATGAAGATCTGTAGGGTCCGTGTGTGCACAATGAGGACAAGCTGAATCCCTAACAGCACGCCCGACCTGAGAAGGGCTTTGAGACCTTCTCCCCAAAGGAAGGATGGATGGATTGATTTATAAAATTTGTATGCCGTCCAATTACGAACGTCTCTGGATGGCTAACAGCATAAATAAATTGACGACCCACTCTGTCTGCAATTAATAAAATACAATAATACAATTCAATATTAAAACTTATTAAAATATTGATTAAATAAAAAGGTCTTAACCTGGCACCAAAAAACATATAATGACGGCGCCTGGTGGACCTCTCTGGGGAGCACATTCCAAAGTTGGGGTGCCACCGCAGAGAAGGCCCTCCTCCAGGTACTCTGTCTCCTAACATCTTTCACAGAGGGTTCCCGGGGGAGGGCTTCTGCTGCTGATCTCAGGGGGCAGGGGGCAAATAGGGAAAGGTCACGTGGAAAGGTTGTAATTAACCTGGGCAGCCCACAGAAAACTGTGCATGCCCCAGGAAACCAGCGTGGCTGGAAAGTGGCTGTCAGGGAAAAGCTCTTGCATTCCCTTCGGAAGGATGCCATGCGCCCAGGTAGGCATGGGTGGGCATTGGATGAGGGTCCTCACTTCGGCAGGGGCCCCCTGAGCCCAGCTAGGCTTGCTGCCCGCTTCCCCCTTGCAACTTCTTGTTCATGAAGAAAATAAAATTCTCAAGCTGATCATAAAACGAGGGTCAGTTACTCAGTGTTCTACCAGAGAGATGCAAAAGGGTTGGAAATAGAAAATAAACCTCTGTCAAGAAGGTCAGAATGTGTACAGATAAGCTTGGAGACAAATGTTCCGACAACAGATGTCCTCAAAAAACGTGTAGATCGTGATAACCATGTACAAAAGTAACACACCCAAAGGTAACTGAATGTTTTCTGCCATTACATTTTCTGTCACTAATCACTGCAAAATAATAATAATAATATATAAACTCGCCGTCTATCATGACTGTGGCAGCTGGTCCGGCTGGAGACGGGCTCACTGTATATTGCTGGGGCACACCTACAATCAAATGCCTTTTTATATAAAAAATTACTTTACTGGTGCTGCCTGCCTCTCGGGGGGCCGGCAACGAATGGGAGGGACCTCTGCTTTTGTCCCCATCGCTCACCTGCTCTAACTCTGGCCCAGGTGACAGGGAAGAAGGAAGGAGGGGCAATTGCCTGATTCAGGTGCTTCCTTCGCACCGAAACAAGGGGCAGGGAAGGGGTAGCAACACAGAGCCGTGGGGCTGGAGGGGGCCCGTGAGGCCTTTCAATCTAAAGCAGGATGAGGCATCCCCAGCAAGGACCTGTCCAGCGGCACCTTGGATGCCTGTGGGTGGGAGAGCCCAGCACCTCCCCGGGTCGTGGGTCCCGTTGCCGCACTGCTCTAGCCGTCGGAAGTTCTTCCTGCCGCCCGGCCAGAACCTGGCTTCCTGCCACTCGAGCCCGCTGCTCTGGGTCCTGCACTCCGGGCTGCTGGAGACGAGATCCTGGCCTTCCTCTTTGTGACAGCCTTCCAAGCGCTTGCAGAGGGCTACCCCGTCTCCGCTCAACCTTCTCTTCTGCAGGCTAAACAGCTCTTTCCATCCCTCCTCATACGGCTTCGCTTCCAGTCCCCGGATCCTCCCTGTGGTCCCCCCAGATCCTTCCCAGCTTGCCTGCATCTTTCTTCAACGGTGGTGCCCAGAACTGGACACAGGACTCCAGCTGAGGCCCCACCAGTGCTGAGCAAAATGGAACCAGTCCCCCAGTTGTGAACGTCCGAATTAAGAACAACTCCTTACAAACATACAAAACCCAGAAGTCCTGCCTCATCCTTGAGAAGTGGGCAGCTAGGAAGGAAGGAGGGAAGGACGGACAAATGGACGGAAGGACGGAAGGGAAGCAGGAGGGAAAACTATGGCGGCAGAACAACAGGACCTTTTCACGCTTACAAAAAACTAGCGTTTCCAAGCCAGTGTATTGCTGGTCACGTGGAGTTAGTGCTGCCTTATGGAACTCGGCATTGTATTTGGTTTGTAACCATGACTCCAAAGCGTAAATCCAAGACGAGTGCTTTTTTGATGCGACAAAAAAGAAAAGCAATCACAATCGAAATGACAAAGGAAGTAATGAAGTGGCCAGAGAAAGGTGAGGGGCCATCGGTCACGGGGAAGTGTTGAGCTTTCGTCGTTCAACAAGCAGATTCTCTCTCTTTCTCTTTTCAGTACCTGCAGTTACTTGATTATTTTTGTACTATTAGCATTATTAAAATGCTGTGTTGTCTTTAAGATGTTTTAGTGTATATGGAAGTATTTCTTAAGTGTTTTATACGCTTTGCATATACATAATCTGACCTACATACAAATTCGACTTAAAGACGATCTCAGGAATAGAGCTTGCTCTTAACGCGGGGCCCAGGTGCATCTCACAGGAACAAGGGGCAAAGATGCGTCGCACTGTTGACCCCGTGCAGCTTATAAGCCACAATAATTCCAAGATCCGTTCTTCAGTCAGGCATCCCCCGGAGAGAAAGAGGAGGAGAAAAGCCGCCTGCGACTTGGAAGTGCTGATGAGAAGGGCAAAGGCCGAGGGCAGACAGCCAGAAAGCTGCGCAGCCTCTTGCCCAGGGGAGATGGCCGGGGCAGCTGCAGCCTGTGAGGCCCTCCCCACCCGCCACCCCAGGGGCCTCTTGCGCCCCTCACTCCATCGCCTGCAGGCTGGGGCCACAGCCCAGAACCTGCATGAGGGGCTGGCCCCAGGTGGACTCTCCAGGCAGGACAGGAAATCTGCTCCCGCAAACCCTGAAGAGACGCTGCCAGTCCGTGCCAAGCATGCTGGGCCGGAGGGGCCGAGGATGAGGCCTCGCCTTGTGTTGGTTTGCTATTTAATGTCTACACTGCCCGAGCACATAAAAAACAGTAAAGGAAAGGTTGTATAAAAACATATTGAAACATCATTAAAAGTGTACAGTACAAAATTTAAAACCACATATCAAACAGGTGTGTGTGTATGTGGGTATGTGTATATAGAGAGAGATGGAGTTAATAACTTAAGAAAAGAAAGGCATTTGCAGACCTCTTAGCAGCTGCCAGGCCCCAGAAACTCCTGGAATGCCCTGCTGTAGAAGACGGTCTTTCCCTGGCACCGGAAAGATAGTAAGGCTGGAACCAGGTGAACCTCAGCAGGGAGCTTGTTCCATAACTGGGAGCCACCACTGAAAAGGCCCTTCTTCATTCCTAAGGGATGAAGCCCATGGAGTGCCTTGCCCAACAGCCCTCTGAAACATAAGTGAATGCGTCAGCCGGGGGGCCATGGCGATGCCCACCTAAAGGGCACCGCAGGCAGGGTGCAGTCCTGGTTTGCTGGGACCAACGGCAGGCCTCAGGGCTGGACTGATGGAAGCAAAGACCTGGAAGCACGGACGCTCCCCAAGGGGATGGCTTGAGCACGCTGGCTGGCTGGTGGCTTATTTTTCTTCAAAGACAGACGACGAGGAACATGGGTGCTGAAGAAGCAAGAGGCGTGGGGAGGCACTGGCCCCACACATCACGGTGGGCGGGCGGCATCTGCGGACACGGGTCCCCACGGCCTCTGCGCTTTTATGCTCCATGGCAGGAGGGGAAGGACAGCACAGGGGCCCCCGGAGGAAGCCGCCACAGCACCGAGCGAGTGAGCGAGCCAGCGAGCGGCGTCTGCTGTCAGGGACAAACAGGACAAGCCGGTTTGGGTGAGCCGGCGGAGCAATGAGTGATTCCAGCGGCCAGCCTGGCTGGTTGATCTGATCGTCCCACCCAGTTCTGGCTGGCTGAACTGCAAGGCAAGGGAAGCTGCCCAGAAAGGAGGTGCCGCCTGACACGCCGTGGCCACGGAGCGGGCCACTCGATTTCCCACGGGACGTGCCGCAGCCGTGGGCTCGGCCTTTTTCCGAATGCGCCCACGGCTGGCCTCAGCGCGTCCTGACATCCCGTGTGAAGCCGTGGTGGAAGAGCCGGCCGGGGAGCTGAGGCACCGGGTTCGAGTCCCCGCTCGGCCACGGAGCCAGCTGGTGACTTCTGGCCAGCCGCAGACTCTCAGCCCAGCCTACCTCACAGGGGTGTTGTTGTGAGGATGGGAAGACGGCTGTGCCGGCTGCCTTGGGTTCCTCACGGGGTGCGAATGCAACGCAACACGAAGGCAATAAGAAAAACACCCAAGAAGGGCTGCGGGGTGGGGGGGGGACACCTCCCCAAACCCCTACAGAGCCCCCCAAGTCTATGCACACCTACATTCCTCAACCTGAGCCCTCCTGATGTTCTGGCCTGCAATTCCCATCATTCCCAGCCAGCACGGGACACACCTGACTTGGTGCCCGGAGCTTCCCATGCTCCGGCAATGAATTAGACGCAGGCCTCCTGGCGCTCCCCCTGCCGGCGAAGCGAGCACCCTCTGGGCCACGACGTGCCCCCCGGGGACAAGGAAGGGAGGCTCCCCCTCCCTGAAGGAAAACATGGTTGGGTTCGGTCTGACAGCGAAATCCCCTGAAGGCCGCCCAAGTGTCCCGGAAGGGGGCTGGCGCCGTCCAGCAGCTGCAGCCCTGCCCCTCCGCGGCCCCATTCCGATTCCCACAGGATGCCATAAACCGGAAGGGCAGCGCAGCCCTCCCCGTCCGATGGGCGGCAGCGTGTGGATGCAAACGGAGGGCCTGGCTGGATCAGGCCTGCTCACACGGGGGCCCCCAGTCGCCCATGGGAAACCCACAGCGCCCCGCCCATGCTCCCCAGCAACCGGTGGGTGTCGGAACACTGGCGCTGAGAAGCACAGGGCCCTCTGGACTAGCCACTCGGTAGCCTCCCCACCCCCGTGCATTTGTCCAGCCCACCTTTGCAGCCACACAAGGGGGTGGCCCCCCGCCACCTCGAGGGGGTGAACCCCGCACTGCGACCCCGGGCTGTGCGAAGAGGCCCTTCCGTGGCTCGGTCCTGCGCCCCCCATTCGGCCTCGGGGGAGGACCCCCCGGGTTCCAGCAGTGGGCGAAAGCAGGACCCACGGCCACGTGGGAGGCGGGGGGCCGGGGGCCGAAGGAGAGCCCGTGCGGCACAGTGGGGGGCGGCTCTGCCATGTCCTACCTGGAGGAGGATTCCTCGGATGGGGAGAGCCAGTGCCGGGGGGCAGCCGGTCCAGCGCAGGGTCGCGGCTGCAGACGGCTGCCCTGCCCTAGCAGACCCCCTGGGGCTCCCCCAGAACGGGAGCCGGAGGCAGAGGGAATCCCCCCCTTGGGGGAGAAAGGGCGTGCAGCTTCGGCAGAAGTCCAGCTGGCCCGACCGGGGGGTTTCGGGCCGCAGAGTGCCGGCTGGCTGCGAGTTCGGTCGGCCGAGCTGCTCCGCATGTTGTTATCCGCGTTCTCTGACCCCTTTAAAGCTAATCGGTATCTAGATTTCTGGCCTGTTTACGGGAGATTAATTGGGACGTCCTTGTCTGACTTGGAACTGGGGACTGCGCGAACCGTGCGGCCTGGACTCTTGGACTGAGCTGGCCGATCCGAAGCAGGCAACCGGGCATCGAGAGTGCCGGTCGGGGCACACTTGGCCAGTCTGGGTTTATTTATTTATTATTTATTAAAACATTTCTATGCCACCCCTTGCCGAAGCCTCGGGGCGGCTCACAGCCTTTGAGTCCTTCGCCGGCATCATCATCATCATCATCATTATTATTATTATTATTATTATTATTATTATTATAACATTTCTATGCATGGAAATTTCTATGCATGGAGGCCGCCGGGCGACTTTGGGCCAGTCCCAGCCTCAGCCTGGCCTACCTCACAGGGTTGTTGTGGTGGTAGGAATACACTTGGGAGCAGAGTGCTGTATGCTGCTTTGAGTTCGTTGTAAGAAAAAAACGGGATATAAATCGAATAAAGCAGACTTCACCAAGCTGGTGCCTCCAGACACGTTTGGACTGCAACACCCAGAATTCCCAGTCTGTGGCCCCGCTGGAGGGGAATTCTGGGAGTTGTGGGTCAAATGCCTCTGAAGGCACCAGGCTGGGGAAGGCTATAATTAAAAAAAAAAAATTAAAGGCTCCCATGGATCTCTGCCCAGGGCTCCCAAAAACCAGCTCCCGGTTTGCCTGCGCCTGCTGTGGGAACACTGCAGGATCCTGCTCGGTGGGGGGGCCATGGGGGCCGCTTTTGGTGCTGGCTGCACGCGCCTCGAACAGACCATTTTCCAGGGCAGCTTTCAGCACCTGGGGGCACCTTCAGTGACTGCCCCCCCCCCCATTTTTATTGACTGATGTTCTTAGGATTTCAATTCCTCCCTGTTTCTCTGCCAGGATCCCGAGGCAGCTCACGTTGCCTTCCTCCTGTCTGGTGTAACCTCCCGACAACCCTGCGAGGTAGGTCAGGCTGAGGGTCTGGTATTGGCCCAAAGTCAGAAAGTCGCCAGCCGCTGATCTCCCTCGCTGATCATCACGCATCTCCATCCCAGAAAAAGGTTCTCCTGCTCATGGACAGACTGCTCAGAAAGGCACAGGAGCAAGGCCAAGCAAAAGAGTTGGCGACCCTTCTTTGGGAGGCATTTAAAGGGAAAGCTTCCCACTAGTCTTGATAACTCTTAGAAATGCAAAAGGGAGGGTTACCTCACAGTTTCACCCCAATGGCTGGCAAAATAAAACTCCTTCACTCCAGGAAGAAAGGTGAAGCCTTCAAACAGGTACAGGTCACAGGGATGGGCGTGCACACAGGTGTGTGTGGGTGTATGCATGCTTACAGAGACCTAGCTGAATGTGTCATTTTAAGTTAACTGAGCAAAGGTTTCAATAGTACTTATTTATTTTATATTCCAACAAGGCAACTAACAATAAAATCCAGATTAAAAACAAATTCTTCATTAAAACATAATACGTTTTGAATTGCTTCGATGCTATTTGTATGTTAAAGAGGTTTTTTCCCCCTATTAAATTTTGTTGTGTGCTTTTCTGGGGTTCAATTTTTGTGTGAGCCACCCGGAGAGGTTTGCTACTGAGCAGTATGGAAAATAAACAGAGGGTTAGATGGACGACATCCAGCAAATAAATTTAAAACACCACAATAAAAAAAGCAGACAGCACTGCCCCATAAAACCCCCTTCAGTAACCCGATATGCCAAGAACCTGCCTGAGCAAAGACTTCTTTGCAGGCCAGCAAAGAAGAACAGCAGAGAGGGAGTTTCTCGCAGGGGGTTCCTGAGCCTGGGAACAGAGAGAGAGAGAAGCCCCCTCTTGGGACCCCCTCAAGTTCTTCTCCGAGGGAGGAAGTCAAACCAGGCAGCCACATCCATGGTGCCTTTGCTAAACTTGGGGAAACCTATTTGTAATCATCTTTGAGGACTGCAAAGCACGCTCCCCTCCACACTGGAAAAACCAGGATTCCCCAACGCAACACACCCCCAACGCAACACACCCCGGGGTTGCCACCATCATCTCCTGGCAGGATCTGGGTGCCTGCACAGCGGGCTGAAATTCAGCCACTGCAGCTTTCCCCATTTCCTGAGGTGCCCACATTCAGACATGCAGGGCTGTAAGTCTGGCTGAGAAAGCAAAAGACTTCCTGCATCGGAATGCCCCGCAGGTGTGACCGGCTTTATTTGAGGCTGTTCACCTGTGGAAATCCCAGCCACAAAGGGTGGGGGGGTGGGTTCAGGTAGCTTGTGAAGGGGATTTGGCGGGTCTGTTTCATCAGGCCTGGGACATGCGTCAGCCAGAGTCTCAGGAGAAGGAAAATTTCCTCCAGGCTCTGCTTGCGATATTCCTGGAGGCCTCAGGCTGGCCACCATGGGAAATGGGTTGCCGGCCTTTTAATTCGACTGCACTGATCGTTTTCTGTTTCACCAGCAAAACTGAACAATCCAGGAAGATCGACGTGATTAATTGAATCAGCTGACCAGGACTAGTTGTCCAGGCACTGGGATGCCAGGCCCAGGGTCTGTGGGCTATGTGTGAGGAAAATGAGGAGGAGGAGGGTAGAGGAAATGAAACCAGCACTGGAATGTGAACCTGCCTCTTCACAGCCCGGCTTGAATCTCTAGGGAGAGGCCAACACCGGCATTCCCAGCCTCCCTCTTCATCCCAACCCAAGCACAGTCTTTCTGTGCAGGTACCAAAAAGGCCGTCAAGAGAGACTCACCGAGAGAAAAGAGATGGATCCTCCGGATTCCCTGGGCTGCTTCCTGCCTTCCCAGCAAGGAGGGGCCGTCGGGCAGGTCCCTCTCGCACGCCGTCAGCCGGAGTGTGGGCGGCAGGCAGTCCGCTCGCTCGCTGCCTCACTTGTCCGGGCAGAGCTGCAGTTACTTCCTGGTTGTGCGTCCCCAGAGCGGCTCCGGGGATCTACCTGTGCGGCTCCTGCAGGTGCGAAGAGCCAGGTGGGGAGAGCAAAGCAGCTTCTGCAAAGCAAACTGGGGAACGGCAGTCCCTCCGAAGGGCTGGAGGCTGCTTCAGGCTTGGGAGAAAGGCTGCCTGTGGTGGGAATTTGTGGCTCGGGGCATCCCAAAGCTAGCTGTGGGGTGTTTGGGGTGCAGGGCTACGTGCCCTTGAGGCCCTGGCTTAACGTACTGCTTGGGCTGCACTGCAAAGTGGGAACTGGGAACTGGGGGACGCTGGGCGTGTGCACCTGCAGCTTTTCCCTGGTTCCCGGAGCGTTTGCACGCTGGGCATGCTTGCGCCGCACTCGCTCTCTCACACACACCGGAAGGAGCCTATCGGGGTGTTTCTAGTCCCACACACGGAGGATTGGACAGTGAGAGCCCGTGTGAGCAACTGGCAGCACGAACCGATCCACAGACGAGAACGTCGACGCTTCAGCCACGCCTAAGGGGCCTCTTCAGGGAACAGGGATGCCTCTTACTGTATTGCTGCTGATCACCTGGGGCTCAGTCCACTCGAGGGACAGGGCGCCCTCAGAAGCCCCACTGATCTCAGTGGGGCTCGGGTCACAGTGCTACGTCCATTTACCTGGAAGCAAGTCCCCCTGAACCCTGGGAGACCGAGGGAGACGGAGAGCCAGGGTGGTGCCAGGTCAAGAGGACTGGTGTGCGGGCCGGGGAAGTTGGGGTTCTGGTCGCCACTCAGTCACGGAGCTCCCTGGGAGATTCTGGGCTGGTTGGCCACTGCAGGAACCAAATGCTGGACTGGATGGACCCAGCCCTGATCCAGCCTCAGGGCCCTTCTCATTTACTTATTAGATTTATATCCTGCCTTTTCTAAAGAATCCAAAGCTGCTTACATCATTCTCCTCCTGCTGCTCTCCATCTTATCCCCACAACAACCCTGCGAGGCAGGCTGGGCTGAGGGTCCACAACTGGCTCAAAGTCCCCCTGCTGGCTCCAGGGCGAGTGGGGACTCGAACCCAGATCAGCTGGGCCCCTGTCCCACACTCTTAGCGGCTATACCACATGGGCTCTTGGACATTTTGGCCCGAAGTAAACTTGCCCTGCAAAACTCTGTTTAATTTGCACAAAGGTGTGGGAATTCATTGCTGGGTCATGCTGTACTCACTACACCACGAAAACCAAGAGTATTGTAATTTACCTGTGTAACCATATAAGGCTTGTAACCATATAAGGCTTGTAACCTAAGCATTAAGGTGTTGGCTCCTTTTACTCGAAGGCCAATTGGCAGTATGCAAATACCTATGTAAAAAGTGTGAAGTAATAAAAGCAGATGCCGGTGGTGAGGGGGGAAAAGAAGAAAAAACTTTGGGAGAAGAAGTTCTTTGTTGTTCTCCCCCTGCAACTAAACCGAGCATGCTTTGTAACTGATTTCTGGACTGCAGTCTTTCTTTCTTTCTTTCTTTAAACTTTTTCGCGCCGTTTGTCCTGGCTGGCTGGCTGGCCGGTCAGCTCGCGGCACAAAGGCTATCAGGATCCCCAAAGTTCTGAACTGCATTTTTCCTTTTACAACAAACTGAGCCTTGTGCTACTCTTTAAAGGGACGGGGTTAGGGTCACTCAGTCACACACCCACCTCCTGCCCCTACCAGTCCAAGCGGGCAGTCTGGACACTGCGGGATGCCCCATCTCGTGCGAGGTGCCCGCATGGTGCAGCGTTCTGGCCCAGGTGACTCACGGGGGGACTGCCAGCCGATCGCTTGCTCCGCAGGAATCCCCCAGATGCGAGTCTGGGGCCGCAGCCTGTCCAGGAAGGCTGCCCGCTGGAGCCCAGCTCTGGGGGAACCCCCAGAGTAAGAACCGAGCAGCAGGACAACCCCAAGAAACCTGCTGGCAGCTCTCCTGTCGTGGCATTCTGCTGTCAAATTGCCCCCCTAATTGGTAGGAAAAAAACGTTAATGAGCTGACAGATCTCGCAGTAAGCGCTTCCAGATGTGATACACTGCATGACGCATGCCAAATGCATGGAGCACATTCCACTGGGCATGAATTTGCAGTCGGGCAACGCCAAATTGGGACGGGCGCGAGCAGTTCCGCGTACTGCGTATTTAGCACAAGGGGCGAGAGCTTGCGGATTTGCGTTCAAGGAGCACCCGGTCGCTGCGCCCATGAACCTACCGGGCCAAGCCAGGCTGGAATGGGAAAGCCCCGGCACCTGGTGCCCCCCCCCCCCCGAGACAGGCCCCTGCCCCTTTAAAAGCTGGGCATGGGGCAGGGACTTGGTAGCTGCTGCTCTCCCAGGGGCCAGGGGAGAAGCTGCCCTGGCTGATATCCCCCCTCCCCCGCCCGACAGAAGGTTCAGGGGTCCTGGGCTTCATCGGCTCTGGTCAACTGCTCAAATGTAAAAATGTTCTAAATAAATAAATGTAAACCATATATTAGAAGAATACTTTTATCTGGCCAACCAAAAGATCACCAAAAAGGAAAACGAAAAAGAAAAAAGCATGCTTTTGTGTCCCCCAAATCTTGCCATCTGGCCAGATGTTAGAAAAAGTGGGGGGGGGGTAGGAGACTGGGAGGGAGGGAGTCCTGCTCATTCAAATGCAAGCTAATAGGTTCTCGATGGCTCCACAAGGGTTAATCTGTGTGAATGCAATCAGCCAACGCCAATTAGCATGCGAGCGGGATGAAAATCAGCCCAAGCTGAACACAATGCTAGTTTAAAAAGTCCTGGTCCATCCATCAGAGGATGGTGGAGCGAAGGAAACAAGGCAATCTGTGGAACAGAATGGATTGAACAAAAGCGGTACCTGCCCCTCTCCCGAGTCACTGGGAGCAAGGGCGAAAAGGCCGAAGAAGGTTCCCGCTGCATCAGACCAAAAGCCCCTCTGCCCGAATGCCTTGCTTCCAACAGAGGGCAGCTGGATTCAGGACTTCTGCTGCAGTCCAGTAGAGCCACGACCGACGGTGCCTTTGGCCCAGCGTGGCTGGCTGGCTGCCTGCTTCTTTCCAAGGCCCATTCCAAGTATGGACGTTGGCCTTTCGAGCACCTGAGAGCCAGGGCACGTTCAGTAGAACCAAGCCTACGGTTAATCCGAAGGCACAAAAGCAGTTCAGTGGAGCTTAAACCAAGGCCTTCAAGGTCAAGAATCTGCTGGCCCTGCAATCCTATGCAAACGCAGAAACCAGGCATGCAGAGCGGCACCTTGGCCTTCAGTTTGCAAGGTGCGCGCTAAAGGATGCGACAGCAGTGGCGCTACATGAAGCCTCATCGCTTAAGGACGTCTCCTCCAAACCCCTCGCCGGCTTCCCATGTAATTGCTTTGACATGCACTGAATGACGTGACGGGAAGCCCAGGTCCTCCACGTGGCCACATAAGGCCTGTGGCATGAAGGTCCCGTGCCTGGAGCGACTTGCCATTCCACCCGGGTATGGTAAGAACCCGTGGTAGGCACGGCGATGCGTTGCCCCCACTTCGCACACGTCATGCAAAAATGGCTCGTGCTCTCATCTTCAGCAAGTTAAAAGCCACCAGAAGATGGATGAATATATAACAACCCCCACAACTAAATCGTTAGCCATGTGGTTATGGACAATAAAGGGCTTTCTCTGCGCAGAGGAGGGCTTTCTCTGCGGTGGCGCCCAACCTATGGAATTCACTCCCCAAAGAGGTCCGCCTGGCACCGTTGTTACTGGTTTTTCGGCGCCAGGTAAAGACCTTTTTATTTAAACATCATTTTAATTGTTAAAATATATGATCTGGCCAGGGCAACTTCTTCTTCCTTCTCTTTTCTCCTCCTATATTCTTTATTTACTTATTTTATACTGTTAATTTTAATTTTATATTATTATGTTTGCATCTCAGTGTATTTTTTGTATTTTTGTATTTAGTGGTAATTTATTATGTTCTATTGTATTTCAATGTATTTTATTGTGTTGTAAGCCGCCCCGAGGCTTCGGCAAGGGGCGGCATAGAAATGTTATAATAATAATAATAATAATAATAATAATAATAATAATAATAAACTACTGCACATTATTTAACTGATAACCATGTGAGCAAGAGGAAAAGAGGTGGGCATGTCATGAGCGGAGCCGGCTGGAGCCAGGGGTCAGACTAGATGGTCCGGGAGACCCCTTCTGACTCGCTCTGTTTCTATGTTTCTATGAAAATGTCCACATTTTTGCCATATTCTTCATAATGACAAGCAACTGTCATTTATCAATTTGTTATTTACTGAATTCCCTTATGACTACACAACCTATTTAATTTTAAAAATTAGAACAGAAGCCATTGGATAATTCCTTCAAAAGCCCAAATCAACACAGAAACCTTGGCTTAAAACATGCCTTTATACCTGCCTTTAGAAGAAATCTCTCAGACTGCCAGTGCACCACAGAAAAACAAATACCGCTAGGGCCGATATCTCACTGCGCTAGCTATAAAGGTATGGGTCAAGCCAGAGGTATGCAAACAGTTTCCAGCCAGTTTTTTTGTCCCTAAACAGTAATTTATCAAGGTGCTTTTCAGTATCTTTAACAGCAGAAACTAAGGAGATTTCCAACAAAGGGGATAATTTATTTACTTAATGCTTTTATATACTGCTCCTTAGGAAAAGGTGCCCAGGCTTGTAAGGGATCTGTTTATAACAAATAGCAAGCAAAAATGTAATGACTTGAAAAGCAGAAACAGCGTCTCTTGGGAAGGAAGGGGGCAGCTTGCTCCCTCGTGCTGCAGGTTTGGGTCTTTCGGGGGTTATGGAAACCCATCTTCTAGGTCATCCCAATAAACGGGAGAGAAGGGAAAGGGAGAGGTTGGTGGCACTTCTTCCTTCGTTACCCAGATGAGGAGGCAGGTTATTGCTGTTAGAGTCCAGGCGCTCCAGAAAGGCATCCCGGGGGCCATGACATTGGCACGGGGTGCTCCTCTGTCCCTCGCTCTCGGATGCCCTGCAGGACTTCTGCTCCCGGTCCTCCCTGGAAGCCTGTTCTGGGGCTGCACGGCCAGTTGCTTAGCAACAGCAGCCGCAGGCAGAATCCTGGAGCATCTTATCCAGGGCACCAGAACGGCTTGGGCACGAGATACGGCGGCTATCCCAGGATGCCAGCCTGGGCCCGGATCTGGCTGGGCCTCAGGCGAGCACGGAGGATCCCCAGCCTGGGAGCTCTGCCTCCCCCAGCACCCTGACCTACAGCGAGCAGCGGATGGAGGCTCCTGCCTTGAAAAGCTTAGAAACAGAGAAACAGAGCAGGACAGAAGAGGCTTCCTGGGCCATCTAGTCTGACCCCGGCTCCAGCCGGCTCCGCTGATACATCTGCTGCTTTCCTCTGTTCTATTTTAATGTCAAACTGATTTCATTATGCTTTTAACTTCTCTATATTTTAAAATGTTTTAATTGCATGAATTGTAATGTTGTTATCCATCTTGGGTTCCAGTCCTCAGGAATTTATTTATTTATTTATAATATATTTTTCGATTTATAATAAACTTTATATCCTGCCTTTTTCCTACAAAGGGCTCAAGGCAGCTTACTTCATTCTCCTCCTCCATCTTATCCCCACAACAACCACCCTGTGAGGCAGAACATTATTAGAATAATTTAATAATAATGATTTATTATAATCATTTCATAATAATAATACCGTTTTATTCTAGAAAGATGGGGTATAGAGGGGAGACTGTTGGATTGGGACTGTTGGGTTCTAGTCCCCGCTCGTCACTGAAGCGCACTGGGCGACTTTGGATTAATACCAGACTCTCAGCCCAGCCTACCTCACTGGGTTGTTGTGGAGAGGATAAAACAGATAGCAAGAGTAGGCCAGACATGTGGGGTTCCTTTACAGGAAAAGTAAAGGTGGGATCCTGAGGGAATCAAGATTTAGAGTGGATCCCAGGAAGCACTTCCTGACAGTCAGGACCCCGAGGGTGTGGAATGGGCTTCCCCGGGAGGTGGTTGAGGCCCCATCGTTGCGAGTGTTCAAGGACAGGCTGGACGTGCACATGGTGGGCATGTCGAGAGCGGAGCCGGCTAGAGCCGGGGGTCAGACTAGATGGCCCAGGAGACCCCTTCTGACTCGCTCTCTTTTCTCTTTTCTATGTTTCTAGTAATTTTCCTTCCAAGGAACTCAAGGCAGCTTACATAATTCTCCTTATCCTTATACTCACAACAACCACCCTGCGAGGTAGGCTGGGCTGAGAGCCTGGGACTGGTCCAAAGTCACCCAGTGAGCTCCACGGCTGAGTGGGGACTCGAACCCGGATCGCCGGAGTCCCAGCCCATAACATAACAATAATGCAATAACAGCAACAACCCACAGCATGGTCAGTTTATAAATTCTACAGATTTATTTTTTAAAAAACCATATATTTTAAAATTTTGCATTTAAATATATATATATATATATATATATATATATATATAGAGAGAGAGAGAGAGAGAGAGAGAGAGAGAGAGAGAGAGAGAGAGGGATTTTAAAATGTAAAACATTTCAATATAAAACACCACCAGGATCCCAAAAGGGAGTAAGTTTCAATACCATTTACAAAGAGTCTGATGCAGCAAGTGAGTGGACTGCAGAATATTAACACCCCGCAGCGGGTGGTTTGTTGTTCTAAATTGCTCGCGCGCTCGCTCGCTCGCTCGCTCGCTCGCTCGCTCGCTCTCTGTGTGTGTGTGTGTGTGTGTGTGTGTGTGTGTGTGTGTGTCTTTTCAACTTTTGTTTAACTTGAAGTTTGTTAACTGCCCAGGGAGCCTCGGCTATTGGGTGGTACAAAAGATGAAATAGAAAGTTGACAGCTGGCTTCCCCTTTTTGGGGTGGCGAGTCTGCACCGGACTCCTGTGAAAAGGGCTGGATGCATGCGCTGCAGCTTCTGCGGGTCCCACGCTAGGTAAAGAGCAGGATGCGGGAAGCGGAGCGTTATGCCGAGGAATCCCAAAGCAAGCCTGAAAGGCTGCCACAGGCTAACGGATGGCGGTCGCCCAGTCTGGCTGTTTAGAGTGCCTGCTTGGAAAATCGCCTTTCAGAATGGCAGAGTTGTATGGGAATCGTAGAACTGCAGAGCTGGAAGGGGCCATGAAGGCCATCGAATCCACCCCCTGCGGCTGCAGGACACCAAGTCACGCCATCCCACTCGGAGGGCTGCCCAGTTTCACCTTGAAGGTCTCTAACCCACCACCTTTCTAAGCAGCTGCTTCTAGTGTCATATTGCTCTAACAGCGGGGAAACTTTTCCTGATATCTAGCCTGAATCTGGGTTGCTCATACTCTGGCACCAGCAAGAAGAGATCTTGACTTTCCTCTTTGTGACAGCCTTGGAGGTCCTGATAGAGAGATGTCATGTCCCCCTCAGTCTTCTCTTCTCAAGGCTGAACGTGCCCAGTTCCCTCAGTCTCTCCCCACAGGGCAGAATTTCCAAGCCCTGGATCCTTTTTGTCACCCTCTGCTGGACCTTTTCTAATTTTTCTGCCTCTTTCTTAAATCTTGGTGCCCAGAACTGGACGCAGGACTCCAGGGCAGGTCCGACTAGTGCCGAGTGTAGGGGAACTACTACTTCTTGTGATTTGGAAGTAATACTTCTCCTCATGCATCCCAAATAGCATTTTCCCTTTTGGCGGCTGCATCACATTGTTGGCTCCTATTTAGCATTGTCCACAAGACCTCTGAGGTCTTTTCCCTTTCCAGTTCTGTTGTGTCACATACTCCCCATTTGTATCGAAGCGTTTGGTTTCTTTTTCTGGGAAGCCCAGAAAACCCTTGCATCTCCAGAACATGGGGGCTTCTTGTGCTAAGCACACTGAGACCACGCTTTGTGCTGTGTAGGCCCCACAATGACAAATGCTGAGCACAGGAACACCCGATCCGTGTGGCAGCAGCGGGGAACATTCCGACAAGCATGCTACTGTTGGGAGAATTTGGATAAATCCTTTCTGAAAAGCATTACTCCTGTGTGCCTTTGCATTGTGGGATCAAATCCTGTCTTCCTTCTCAAAACCAAGCTGTCACTGTTCAAAATGGCATTCCCCCCCCCTCTCTCTCACCTTTAGCTGTAGGCTACAGTAGGCCATTTTAGCCCAAATATACATTGCAAATAGTCATTGTTGGAATTCAGTTTACAATAATCTTTTGATAGCCCAGAGGGCTTCATGTGCCCTGATCATGCAGAATGTTTAGAGTGGAGATAAGGGTCTGAGCTTATCATGAATAGTTTCTAGTAGCTTGAATTTGCATGTCTGAGCAGACCTGGAGATGGGTTCAAGTTGCTCAACTAAAGTGTCAATGCAGACAATTAGAAATATTGCAATCTCATTGTTACGGTGTGATTGACTGACATTCCTTTATCTGTTCTGTATGCGGTGACCTCAGGATCTTATTGTAATCTCTGCATTCTGTCATCAGTTGCCCTGTACCTGTGTACCTATAAATGCCCTGCAATGGTGTTGAAGCTTTGCAGCGAGTTTATCTCTGCCTGCCTGGTAATGCACGCATTATCGTGAGGACCGCGGGAACCTTGGGGTAAAACAATAAAGCCTCAGATGGTCTGGACGCTTGGTCTTTCCCACGAACCCGAGTTTTATTGCCTCTTCTCAAATTGAGATTCCGGGATTCTGACACCACTCCTGTGATGGGGTGTTTGGGACAAATCTCCTTTCATGCTGGGGAAACAAGAAGGCCTCCCTTCAAAAGACACGAGGAGGGCTTGGCTGACCTGTGTCGGGAAGCCTCGATGGCAGCTGCGAGACAGGACAACCGGGTTCAGTCAGGAAAGACCCCTTTCGCCTTGAACCTCAACAGTTTTATTGAGAGATCCCCCAGGACCCCGGCAGTGACTTACGACGGCATGCTCCCAGGTTGTGGTCTCCACTGCCAACTACAAGCTTTTGGAACATATACAGAGTGTTTTATGGATTCTGAGTCACATGGGCCCAGCAGCTGGGCAGCTGAGATGAAATAAGGGGAACACAGTCAGAAGAAGGTGAGGGGTCTGCAGAGGGGGCTCATGCAATGGCGTTTGATGGCAGGAGATCAACATAGGGACCACTGAGGCACGGGGACTCCCGTGGGTCTTGGCATGCAAATGAGGGCAACTGCAGTGCTGCTAACCTGGCAGCCTTGTCAGCTTTTACTGATCCGCAAAACAGCAGCCCTGGCAGCTTCTGGGGGAGCCATCAGGTCCCACTTCTTCAAGGAACAGCAAATGCCGAACAGTGACCTGGCCTGGGATTTTGGGGTGCTTCCTGAGAAAAAGGGGTGCAGGCATTTTATAACACAACGGCACATAAGCAACCCTTTTCTGCCAGGATTTATTTGAATTTTCCTAACACCTGCAAGCAACAAAGCACTCGCTAGACCTTGTCCATTCCTGGGAGCTGGTGGAGAAGGTGCGCCAGGGAAGATCTTGGTGCCGGCAGCTGAATGGAGCCGTCGAAGGAGAAGATGAGGGAGGGTGTGAAGGCCGCTCTCCCTGGGAAATGGGACGGCACCCGTGCGGGGCTGTGGGGCACAGGCGCTGCTGCTGGCCTGCGTCCCCTCGCTGAGGGTCGGCCTTGGTCCAGGTCGCTCCGGGCTCAGCTTTGAAGGGTGCAGCTCTCCGGCCACTTGGTGCTGCCCAGACAGTCCAGGCCGGGCAGGATCCCAGCTCCATCCCCCGAACTGGGTCCCACATCAAGCAGCCCCCGTCCACCTTCGCAGGCAGCACAGCTCTCGCTGGACCGGCTGCAGCCCCCCAGGCACGGGGTGGGCCTGGAACGGGCACTGGGGGGGTGCATTCTGCGGGTGGACTGGGCTGGAGTGAGGCTTCCCCGGGCTCTGAAGGATCCCAGGGGGGCCTCAGCCTCGCCTCCTCACAACCGGGCCCAACGGGCCATCGATGTCTTTTGCAGGCCCAGAGAAGCGTGGAGGGACCCCTTGCCTCCAACCTTCTCCCACCAGAGACGCACAATCCTCCATGTTTGGAGCGTTACTGCAGCCCTGTTGGATGGCACGGTACATAATGCAGCCGATGCCCATTTGTGATGGAAGCTGATGTTTTGTACCGAAAGATTGCACATTTTAAGATCTGTTGAAAGAGAAAGCGATGGGGGAAATATTAAATTGTTCCCTGTATAAATCGGATGACAAACCGTAGGTCCTGTATTTGCTTTTCGTGCTGGATTGTGTGTCTGGCATCAGCCGCATGTTGGTTGGTTCAGAATAAACAAACATTTAGGGGCATTTCACTGTTGTTTCTGCGGCTGGGATCACAAAGAGGTCCAAAAGGACCTCTCTGAGTGGAGATAATTGGCATCGGGAGAGCAGAAGCATTATGCAGATAAGCGTCGACAGGCTGCACATCCGAGCAGCAGATGCTGGCTTCCCCGGTGCAGCTCTGGCGCTCTCCGCCGGCAGCAACCGGCCAGGGAAGGGCTCTCTGGGCCCGGATGGACAGCCGGATGAAAAGGTCAGCCTGGGCCGTGGCGACGATGGCAGAAGGGAATCCCACCTTCAGAATAACGCAGACCCGGTCACTGCGCCTCCGAAAGGACTCGGTGGAGCCAGGCGTGGTGCGTGGGGGTCCAGCCGGGGTCTCCTGGCATCCTGATTTATATGACCACCTGGGGCAGATCTGTTTGAAGAAGCAGAGCTCAATTCACACGATAGTAAGATAGTAAGAACAGCAGCTGCCCTCGCCCCCCCCCCCATGGCCGCTTATCCAACAGGATGTTTGGGTTTGGAGCGAGCGGAGGGGACAACTCAGGGCTGATAAGGGGCAAGAGGTCAAGCAGGCACACGGCCACACGCACACGCACTACCGATTGTCCACTCCAAATCACACCCCCTCCCTGCCATCGCCGCACGGGGGCTTTCCCGAGGAAGGACCACTAAGGTTTTGTTATTCATCTTGGCAATTCATACTTGCTGGAGTCCTTAATCCTCATTCCCAGATGAAAATCACGTGCTTCTGTACTTACTCCAAGGACATACATACTTCGTTAAATTCGTTCCTCTGTGATTTACTGATGGTCAGGCATCATTCATTCTGCTGATCACAGATTCAAATTCTGTTTTTTTTAAAAAGTGAATTCACTTTAGCACGAATGTGTGTCAGCCCAATGGGTGCCGGGTCGTGTGAATTCGCGTAAATCCCCCTGCCCAGTGGGAGAGTCAGTCTGCGGACCACCGAATAGGCCCAGCTCGGAAAAAGTCAGCCTGAAGCATAATCTGCACAGTCCAAACTCATGTGAAACCATGGTGGATTTCTCTGACAAGCCCCGACCGACGCGCATCCATCGCTCCTCCTACCTCACCGTCTGCAATTTTATTTTATTTTTTTTTGCATTTATTTGCATCCCTGATGCCAATACCCCCCCCCTTTTTTTTACAAGATTTGATCGCAAAAAGGAAGGGGTACAAAGCCAAGGCCTACAACGCAGAGGTTTCTTTGGGAGAAGCACGGGGCAAAGGATCGGATAAGCTTTAGCTACGACTTCCAGGAAACCCTCAGCCCGCTGCAGGGCCCTGGACTAACGTATGCCAAAGGAGGAGAAAGAGAAAGAAGCCGTCTTTTCTCTCTGGACTGAAGTTTAGCAAAGTCCCACATCTTTCCACACAATGGCAAAAATGCATTTTCACGGAGGCCGGCCCTGGAAGAGGGGCGGGAGCAGCGTGGAATGAAATGATGGCTGTTGTCTCCAAAGACCATCTGCAACGTATTTGCTTCATTCCACTCACAGCTGAAGGGGGACAGAAGGGTTTCCAGATGTGCTAATGAACTGCAGAGCCAAGAAGCAGCGGGAGAGGCGGGGGAAGGCAAGCTTTCCGGCCCACCACCTTCCTCGTCCCACTTGCCAGGAGAGGGCAAGATGGGGAGAAAGCACCACCAGCTCCTCCTTCCTGCAGAGAACCCACCATCTTAGACTCTTGGCTTCAGGACAAATCCAAGACTCCTGCTCAGGCCAGTCATCCTTCCGCACAGTCTTTCTGCCTTCAATACACTCAGTTTGCTTGGTTCAAAGAGGACTGGATTCTTGTTTGCTGTTTTCTCAAACATTTTGCCTGCTTCTTCCTATAATCTGGAGGAGGGGGTTCTTAAAACAAGTTTCCAGTTAATTTTTTTTTATTCAACATCTTATGAGCCCTTGCAAGTCTTCTGCACATAGGTGAAAGGTTTTAGGTTGAACTTTACAGCCACACTTTCTGTGTTTAATCCTTCTGTTAAGGCTTAATTGCCTCCTTCTCTCTGCCAGTGGTGTGTAAACCTTTCAAGAAAACTTTTATGACATTCTCTTCTGACTCTTTCTGAGAAGAAGGTGTGTGATAGGATAGAAATCAGCCAGAAGACAGACAGTGGGAGGGGTTGTGCTCACCATCGGTGCTGCCTGGAGTTCCGGGCCATGGCTTGTTGAAGAGGTCGTGGTTTTCTTGGCACGATGCACCAGCCCAGATCTCTGACTTGTCTCTTCTCCAACAAACCAGAGAAATAACCCAGCAATGAACCGTGGGTGGTTGTTTGGTTGGAAAGCCAAAAGCCAGAGGTCCATCTGGGGTTCTGTATCATACTCAGCTAACCAAGGACTTGCAGATCCAAACTTGTTCCTCATTTGTTGTTGTTGTTGTTAGTCGTGAAGTTGTGCCCAACCCATCGAGACCCCATGGACAACACTCCTCCAGGCCTTCCTGTCCTCCACCATCTCCCGGAGTCCTCCAAACCCCACACCGACTGCCCCAGTGACCCCATCCAGCCACCTCATTCTCTGCCGTCCCCTCCTTCTTTTGCCCTCAGTCGTTCCCAGAATCAGGGTCTTCTCCAGGGAGTCCTTCCTTCTCATTAGGTGGCCAAAGTATTGGAGCTTCATCCTCAGTATCTGGCCTTCCAAGGAGCAGTCAGGGTTGATCTCCTCTAGGACTGACTGGTTTGATTGCCTTGCGGTCCAAGGGACTCGCAGGCGTCTCCTCCAGCACCACAATTCAAAGGCCTCAATCCTTCGGCGCTCAGCCTTCCTTATGGTCCAACTTTGCTCCTCATACACAAAGCCTATTGCAATGTGGAGTAACAGTACAAGCCCATACATGTTTAGCTGGAACTAAGTCCCATTGACTTCAATGGAGCTTACCCCCTGGAAAACAGTAGACCGTTGCAGGCTGCTGGTGCTTCTTTAGGGAGTTGCTGATAAATATCTACATTTTCTAACATATTCCGCCAATCTGTCAAGTGCTTGTGTTCTTCTTTTGTTGTTTTATAGTTCATGTATTCATCTGTTCATTCCATTATTTATATTCTGCTGTTCTGCCAAACAAAACCCATTCTAAAAGCTGCACAATAACACTGGATAAGAATACATTCCAAGTACAATTTAAAATGTATATTCGATTATAAAAGATACCACCTAGTGATAACACATAGCAGTTGATTAAAATGCCAATTTTAGAAGGAGCACTTCTTTCCAAATGAAGGGCACTTCCCCTTATAGTGTGGGGAATGCAAAGACTGCATCTAGAGTATTGCGTCTTGCTTATTTAGCCAAGATACGACTGAGTCTTGTGCCTTCCTGTGCTATTGCGTACCGCCTCCATTCTGGCATGCCACACTGAGAAGTCTTCAATTAACCAAGTTGGCCATTTTGTCTAATCCCAGAACCTAGAGAGAACAAGCCAGGATTAACATTATAATCCATTATAATCCTTAACAATATAGTTTGACATCCTGGTTTGTTCTGCAGCTGGTACCTATGATTTCCTGATATAGGGAAAATGAGAAACTGTTCTGAATTAGTGACTTCCTGGCTCATGAAACCACATTGTGGAGTAGAGTGGTAGTATCCAAAGACAAGATTTTTCTGTCTCCAGTTGTTAAGGCAAAAGATAATTGTCCAAACCGAAGTGTACCCTAAAATTGCATTTCTCAGTCAACCAAACCCTGCAAATTTGGCACACACAGAGTCATAGACCCCCCAATAATTAGAAACATCTGAAAGGAAGACATTTGCCAGTCTCATTCGAGAAATTGTAGGGCTTGAAGTGAAAGCTGCCGAAGGACTTCTCATTCCAGGTGTAGCCACGGTAGGGAACAGAAATGCACCTAAAGGAAGTTCCAGAGGTGAAATGGGTCCGGCCGGAGCGTAGGAAAGGTGGGAGGGGTTGGAAAGAGTTTGGCTGGGGAACGGACAGGTCGGGGTGACGGGAGACCCTCCTTCAAATATCTTGAGGGGTTGTCACGCAGGAGATGGTGTTCGCAGTTCCGGCAGAGGATGGGAATGCGTCCAACTCACAAGGACGATCATTTTGACCTGCCGTGAAGAAGACGCTGCCGATGGTTTTCCAACCGTGGAATGAACAGCCTTTTCCTCAACAGGAGCTTTTAAGCCGAGGACGGTGGCCGTCTCTCAAGGGTGCTGGCATGCGGAACGTCCATCACTGGCAGGGCATCGGAACAGAAAACTCGGTGGTTCCAAACCACCCAGAAAGCGGACATTTGGTCCACGTGTAGCTGAAGACACACTGGTTACTTACGACGCAAGACTACAAAAGGGGTATTTTGGTGCCAAACCAATGCAACTGTGGAGTACGAAGTTTGCTTCCAGACACTGGCCAATATTCCAAGCAGAGCAAGCCAAGGAGTACATGAGATGGAATTTCAACACCTCTTCAGTTTTGGAGAGGGGAATGGGGCCAGGAACACGCAGATTTAAGCTCCGTTTAAGTGCACCTTTGTGTGTGGGGAGGAGAGGAAAAACAATGGAGCTCAAGGCAGGGTAACAGCAAAAATTTTAGAACTGACCTGGATTTAGACCTCTGTTCAGCCAGCCATGTTCTGTGTGGCCTTGGACAAAATAACTGGGAGAACCCACATCGGAGCCTGCTTCACTTTAAGGCCAATATTTTACGAAAATATCGCCACTCTAGTACGTGCAGTTTCAGCCAGTCGAGAATGTGTGCGCCACACACAAACGCATATTGTTTTTCTCTGTGGAAATAAGTAGGAGGAGTTTGAATGCTCATGTGCAACTTACCACTTGTGCATTTGGTGTGAGTGCAGCTCACACAGCACAGCTCTGCGAGACGTGGGAAGCCAGGTTGCTTCTTCAGCATTTTTTTTTGGAGTCCACCGACTCCAAGCGCATCGACGCTGCCACGTAGGCGTGAAAGTTTCAAAATAGCGTGTGGTTATTCGCTGCCGCACAGCTGTGCAGGTACGCAATGAAAACTGGCAGCAACCCGAACGCTGGTTTCTTTCCCAGAAATACCGTGGAAATCAATGTGAGGAGAGAGCTAGGGATTAATGGAGGAGAAGGACGTGTGCGGCAGAAGGGGGAAAGGAGCAAAAGAGGGTCCAAAGCCTTAGCATTCCCACCGGGATGAGTTATAATGCTGCTAAGCTGGAGCACACATGTCTTTGCAGCGCCTGCAGAGCACAACCACCAAAAAGGGCCATAAAGGGAGTTTGATGGGAACGGAATAATGAGGGGAAATAATGAAAGGAAAATGGGTCTGAGAGCATCTTGCGTGCCCGGCACATGCGCCAGACCTTACTGTACCAGGACAAACGGCTGCTCGAGAGTTGGCCCACAGGCCCTGCTACCTCTGCTCCCCGTCTTTTGAAAGAGGACGAGGCACATTGCCGGCAAGTTGGATAGGCTCAGCCTAAGGGATCGGGCGGGTAGACAGTTTAAGAACAAACATGCACCGAAGTGACACATCTGGTCATCTTTAGCTTCCCTCAGCCACGTTCTTTGTTTCCCGCTTTGGAGCTCGAACTTCAGGAGAAAGAGATTCTTGTGTGTTTTTCATATTTAGAATTCTCCAAAGAGCAGCTCCATTGGCTGGTTGCGGGAAGTTAACAAAGAGAAGAATAATTCATGGCCGATTCTACAAGTGCTGGCTACAGACAGAGTTAATGACACCTGGGCATTGCCAAATGAGAGGAACTCAGCAGAGACCAAAAGCAGGACCTGACCAAGAAAACGTGCTTTCTTTAACTGGATGCCTTCCATTTCCAGTCTCTGAGAAACGCATGAACTAAGCTTGTTCTTGGACGAAGAAAGTTTGGGAGAAGGGGGCAGGGTGTGCCGAAAGCTGTTGTTGCATTTGTGAGAGTTCTTGTTTTGTACCATATAATATCAGGACTGCAGTAAATTCAGGTCTTTGACACTTTAATACAAAAAGATTAATGGCTGTGCTGACTGGGGATGATGGGAGTCACTGTCCGACTTGTCTGGGGAGCGAAGGTCGGAGAACACTGACCTACCCTTTTCCAAGTCTTTACTTCTGGTTCTCCCATGGAAGCAGCCCCACAGTTGCAACCTGGCATCTAAAGTGGCCTCTTTGGCAACCTATTGCCATCCAGATGTTTAGGGTTCCAACTCCCATCAGCTCCAGCCAGTATAGCTAATGGCCAGAAATGCTGGGAATCGCAGGCCCAAACATCTGGAGGGGGACCGGGTCGAGGAAGGTGGAGCCGGCTCTGTTATCTCGGGACAGGTCGTTTTTGTCTCTCATTATAAGGATCGAAGGGAGCAAAACCAAGCAAACCAGGAGCAGGAAAAGAAAGAGAACAGCTCAACAATGCGATCCCATGCAGGTTTAGGAAGGAAAAACCCTACAATTCCACATAGAGCTGGCTGGGGAAGGCTGGAAGATGTAGGAATTTTTTCTGTCTAGCCATGCACTCAAAATGTTCATACGTCATCCAGAAATAGGAGGGTGGGGACAGGGGACTCCATGCACCCAAAGAGACTTGTGTGGGGTTTTGCCTCGTTTTAGGGAAAGCCTAAGACCGGAAAAGCAAGAACAGTTTGGACACAGATTGTATATATTGCAAGGCAGACTGGCGACGGTGACACATGCGCTGGTGACTTCCCGCCTAGACTTCTGTAACGCGCTTTACGTGGGGCTTCCCCTGAAGACGGTCCGAACACTTCAATTGGTGCAAAACAGAGCTGCCAGGTTGCTGACGGGGATGGGGCGTTATGCTCACATGACTCCAGTCCTCCGTCAGCTTCACTGGCTCCCCATTGAAGCCCGGGCCCAATTCAAGTTGTTGATTATGACCTATAAAGCCCTAAACGGCTTGGGTCCTGGCTACCTGAACGAGCGCTTACGTCCGTATATGCCCGACCGCCCTTTGAGATCTGCGGGAGAGTCCCTTCTCCGGGAACCCTCCATGAAAGAAATTAGGAGAGTAAGTACCCGGAGGAGGGCTTTCTCTGCGGTGGTGCCCAACCTATGGAATTCACTCCCCAAAGAGGTCCGCCTGGCACCGTCGTTACTGGTTTTTCGGCGCCAGGTAAAGACCTTTTTATTTAAACATCATTTTAATTGTTAAAACATATGATCTGGCCAGGGCAACTTCTTCTTCCTTCTCTTTTCTCCTCCTATATTATTTATTTACTTATTTTATACTGATAATTTTATATTATTATGTTTGTAACTCAATGTATTTTTGTATTTAATGGTAATTTATTATGTTCTATTGTATTTCAATGTATTTTATTGTGTTGTAAGCCGCCCCGAGGCTTCGGCAAGGGGCGGCATAGAAATGTTATAATAATAATAATAATAATAATAATAATAATAATAATAATAATAATAATAATCCGGTGCAACGTGAACAACATCACCAGGCCGGTGGGGCCACTGCAGGGGGCGTGCCGCTCGTCCCCCTTCCCCTTTCAGGACAGCAACTGCGGCTCCCTCTGAAGGAGGCCTGGAAGACGGATCCCGGAGCTTCCAGACCCCATGGCATGGGAAGAAGAGCCTTCGGGCCAGCTACTTGGCTTTTGGAAAGAGACGCCCACGGCTCAAACAGGGAGGGCGGCTCCAGCGTCAGGCTGTTAACCACCACAGGTGGAGAGGTGCTTGGCTGGAGTAGGTGGAGATCCGGAAAGCCCCATTCTCAGTCAGTTCTCAGTAAGATTCTGCTTTCACCTGAGCTGGATGCTCACCAGGTGGATGTAGCCCTTTCATTCCGTTCCTCTCCGTCCGATGAGCTTGGTGGGTTGGAGCACCAGGCTGAAAAGCACAGAACGAAATCCAGAGCGGACAAACCCCGAGTTCTCCCTCTAGGGGGAAGAGGCACGTGCATCCTTCCGAGGGGGTGTCCTTGGCTCCACAACGCTGCAGGAGGGAAGGACCAAACCCCGAGTTCTCCCTCTAGGGGGAAGAGGCACATGCATCCTTCCGAGGGGGTATCCTTGGATCCACGACGCTGCAGGAGGGAAGGACCAAAGACCGAGTTATCCCTCTAGGGGGAAGAGGCACATGCATAGTTCCGAGGGGGTATCCTTGGCTCCACAATGCTGCAGGAGGGAAGGACCAAAGACCGAGTTCTCCCTCTAGGGGAAGAGGCACATGGATCCTTCCGAGGGGGTGTCCTTGGCTCCACGACGCTGCAGGAGGGAAGGACCA
>NW_025336273.1:2795419-2796064 GCF_004798865.1 Varanus komodoensis | reverse complement strand
ACCGAGTTCTCCCTCTAGGGGGAAGAGGCACATGGATCCTTCCGAGGGGGTGTCCTCGGCTCCACAACGCTGCAGGAGGGAAGGACCAAACCCCGAGTTCTCCCTCTAGGGGGAAGAGGCGCGTGCATCCTTCCGAGGGGGTATCCTTGGCTCCACGACGCTGCAGGAGGGAAGGACCAAAGACCGAGTTCTCCCTCTAGGTGGAAGAGGCGCGTGCATCCTTCTGAGGGGGTGTCCTCGGCTCCACAACGCTGCAGGAGGGAAGGACCAAACACCGAGTTCTCCCTCTAGGGGGAAGAGGCGCATGCATCCTTCCGAGGGGGTATCCTTGGCTCCACAACGCTGCAGGAGGGAAGGACCAAACACCGAGTTCTCCCTCTTGGGGGAAGAGGCTCATGCATCCTTCCGAGGGGGTGTCCTTGGCTCCACAATGCTGCAGGGGGGAAGGACCAAAGACCGAGTTCTCCCTCTAGGGGGAAGAGGCACATGCATAGTTCCGAGGGGGTATCCTTGGCTCCACGACGCTGCAGGAGGGAAGGACCAAAGACCGAGTTCTCCCTCTAGGGGGAAGAGGCACGTGCATAGTTCCGAGGGGGTGTCCTTGGCTCCACGACGCTGCAGGAGGGAAGGACCAAAGACCGAGTT
>NW_025336273.1:2795017-2795319 GCF_004798865.1 Varanus komodoensis | reverse complement strand
GAGGGAAGGACCAAAGACCGAGTTCTCCTTCTAGGGGGAAGAGGCACGTGCATCGTTCCGAGGGGGTGTCCTCGGCTCCACAATGCTGCAGGGGGGAAGGACCAAACACCGAGTTCTCCCTCTAGGGGGAAGAGGCACATGCATCGTTCCGAGGGGGTGTCCTTGGCTCCACAAAGCTGCAGGGGGGAAGGACCAAAGACCGAGTTCTCCTTCTAGGGGGAAGAGGCACATGCATCGTTCCGAGGGGGTGTCCTCGGCTCCACAATGCTGCAGGAGGGAAGGACCAAAGACCGAGTTCTCCC
>NW_025336273.1:2759430-2794917 GCF_004798865.1 Varanus komodoensis | reverse complement strand
GGCTCCACAATGCTGCAGGAGGGAAGGACCAAAGACCGAGTTCTCCCTCTAGGGGGAAGAGGCACATGCATCCTTCCGAGGGGGTGTCCTTGGCTCCACAAAGCTGCAGGGGGGAAGGACCAAACACCGAGTTCTCCCTCTAGGGGGAAGAGGCACATGCATCCTTCCGAGGGGGTGTCCTCGGCTCCACAACGCTGCAGGAGGGAAGGACCAAACCCCGAGTTCTCCCTCTAGGGGGAAGAGGCACGTGCATCCTTCCGAGGGGGTGTCCTCGGCTCCACAACGCTGCAGGAGGGAAGGACCAAACACCGAGTTCTCCCTCTAGGGGGAAGAGGCAGATGCATCCTTCCGAGGGGGTATCCTTGGCTCCACGACGCTGCAGGAGGGAAGGACCGTGGCGTTGTTGTGGCTCTCCAGCTGGAGATGAGTCAGCCACGTACGTTTATTATGTAAACCATCTGGAGAGCCATGTGGCTGCAAGACAGCATATACAAGTGCTAACGAAATAAATGATGTGACGATGCGGCTGCAAAAAGGGCAAAGGCTGTTTTGGGATGCACTAGTGGAACACTCGCATCTGGACACGCGAAGCCCTGGCTCCCCTTCTCTCGGCACCGGGCAGGCCTCAGCTGGAGCCCTGCGCCCAGTCCTGGGCACCGCAGTTCAAGAGAGCTGGGGAGGGTTCAGAGGGGGGCAACAGCCAAGGCTTTGTTGCGATGGGGGCGGCACAGACATGTTTTAGATAAAATGAATAAATAAACAGGGATGCTTCAGGGACCGGAGGCAAAGCCCTAGGAGGAAAGACTGAGAACTGGGCATGTCCAGCCTCGAGAAGAGAAGAGTGGGGGGGGGGCATGATATTTTATTTATTTATTTATTTAAACCATTTTTATGCCGCCCCACTCGCAAAAAGCCTCAGGGCGGCTTACAACATTAATGAATAAACATAAATAAACAGTTATATAATTAGACTTAAAAAAACCGGAAACATCTCGGCATGTACATAAAAACCCAATAAATACAATTCATAAATTAACAATTAAAATAACTTTTAAATAAAAAGGTCTTGGCCTGGCGCCGAAAAACAAATAACCGTGAATAATAGAAACAAACACTTCTAGATATGCCTCTAGAAGTACCTCAAAGGCCGCCACCAAGAGGAAGAGCCAGATCATCTCCTGATCATCCCAGAGTGTGGGACGTGGACGAAAAGGCCAGTGACGGAAAGCCGGGTTCTGGCTGGATATCGGGAACAATTTTCTGATTGTTAGAGCAGGACAGCGATGGAACCCATGAGCCAGGGAGGTGGTGGGCTGCCCCACTCTAAAGGCATTCAGGGGGCAACCGGGCCGTCATCCGAGACGGATGCTTCAACTGGGAGGCCTGCAACTGGGAGGCCTGCACAAGGTGGACCCAACGGCCTTGTGGCCCCTTCCGACTGCCCTTCTATGAGTCTAAGACATTGTGGCTTAACTGAAGGTGTAGTTCTTGGGGGTTTTCAGCCTCCCGAATCACTGCAAGGTGATTGTGGCTGTTAGGTGTGCCCTCTCGCTCGCTCGCTCGCTCCTTCCTTCCTTCTACTGCACATCTCTCCATTAGACCAGGCTCTCTGTACTTCCCCGTAGCAAAGCTAAGCAACGTTCATGCAACGTACAACTCCACCAGCCCCTGCTGAAAGGGTGGCCTTTGGGTGTCACCGGAGGTACAGTCCTGAGACGCTAAGCTTGGTCCACCCTGGGCGACTGTCCCTTTCATGGCACGTGTGAAAAAGCAGAGGGTCACGTGCCTGGACTTCTGACTCCAAAACTTCAAATGTTCATTCCAAGCAGGAAGCCTGAGCGTTCACACATGCCCGTGGTTCTTATGCATGCATGGTTTCCACGCGCCTCCGTCTTCCCTCCAATGGTGGCGTGTATCCCATCAGCCCCTGCAGCTCACCGTCAGTCCCAGGGTGCACCACTCCTGCCTGTGTGGGCTGCCCTCCCCTCATTGGCCCACGTGGCCTCAGCAGGCTGCCTTTTGTGGGGGGTCTTCGGTGAGCCTCCTGCCTCTTCCTGTCGAGGAGTCCTATTGCTGTGGAGGAGTCCTGCAGGAATGCTCCCCGTTGCTGCTGCCCCACCCCTGCCCGTCCCTCGCTGCCCACATGCCCCCGGGCGCAGAACTCGCACCCGCCACCAGGGGCCGCCACCCCTGCATCCAGGCACACGGGAGACACCTGTTGGCCATGCCCGGGACAGAGGGCGCGTGTCCTGCTGGCAGGCGTCCCCAGAGGTGCCCACCTGTACGTCTGCCTGGGAAGGCTTCCTGGCTGGCCGGGGGGAAGGCGCGCGTCCCACAGTGGCGTGGGGGGTCCGTGGGGCTTCTGGACAGCCCCCGACAATGCCAGGGCAAGATGCAGGGAAGGCAGGGAAGAGCACGGGAGACGGGGGCTGCTCGGGGTGACTGCCCTGATGGCGATGCCTGTGCACAGACCAGGTGCTCCTCGCGTGTACAGGTGTCTGGAGAAGAGGCGTGCGCTTGCTCCTGAGCAGCCGTTGCAGAGCACTGCTCCAGCAGAGGGCAGTGGCCGGACTGGCGCACCGAGTGTGGCCGCCGCCGCGGTCGGTGCTGCTGGAGACGGCGCGGTGCGAAGCTCCCCCGTTGCCGATATTCCGAAGCCGCAGCTCAGCATCCGGAAGGCAGCTTGCAGGAGGAGGGGGCAGGGAGTGCGAAGCAGCCAGCCGGAGCACAGTAGCTGCTGCTAGGCAGAACGAGCCTGTGGAAATCGCAGGCGGCACTCTCAGCCGCAGCCACTCTTATTGGTGGAAATGTGGAAATCCGCGTGGAAACATCGTAACTGGGGTCACACGTAACGACAAGCCACGGTGAAGTGAGGAAACGTTGCAACAAACCCTTGTTTCTGCGTGTGGTCTCATGGAAACCAAACGTGCCGTGCTCTACCGTGGATGCTGGGTTCACACATAACAACAAGCCACGCCTGTGTGGTTTCCAGCATGGCTTGTCCTTACGTGCGTATTCAGCCAGAAGCAGCGAGCGGGTTTTCTTGGGGCTCAATTTCCAGCATGGTTGGGCATGGGCTTCCCTTTGACCCGGTTAGAACAGGTTAAGGTGCGCTCACCTGCATCACAGGCTCACGCAGCTGCCTTGTGTTGCTCTCTGCGGCTACCTGGATTCCCACTGCTTCTGGCCTCAGGGCAGACAAGTCGGCAAGTTGTCTCACACAAACCCACAAGCTAAACAAAAAAATGCCGCAACAGCTTTAGTGTAATCTCTCACCTGCTTCTTTCCTCAGCCAGACTGTGATCTGACGGGTTGCTCTCTGTTTACTCTCCTCAAGGCAAGACGGATCTTGATTCAGCCCTGGAGTTAGCCCTGAACTTGGACACAAAAGTTTCAGAGTGGTTGGGGGTGTTTCGGAAGAACTGCCGTTAGTGTGGTAGCCGTGCCCGTCCTTGGGAATTCGGGGCCGGCCGTGGTGGCCTGCGCTTGGCGGTATCTCCCTTGGACAGCTGTAAGACGTTGCACCTGGACCTTCCTTTGAGGAGCATTCAGAAAGTTCTGCTGGTCCAGGATGGAGCAGGCAGACTCCTGACGAGAGCAGCTAAGGGGGAGCCTGTGAGCCCCTTGTTGCGACAACGGCCTGGGCAAGTTTCGGTCTGTTTCTGGGCACAACGCAAAGGGCTGATCATGCCCTAGGACGGGTCTGAACAGAAGGTAGATCTCCAGACTCCCAGGATCGCTAACTATTTGTCATGTTCGTTACAGAAGCCTCCTCTGGGAACCCTCCGTGAAAGACGTTAGGAGACAGAGTACCCCGAGGAGGCCCTTCTCTGCGGTGGCGCCCTGACTATGGAATGCGCTCCCCAGAGAGGACCTTTTTATTTAATCAACATTTTAGTATGTTTTAATATCAAATTTTATCATAGTATTTTATTAATTGCAGCCAGAGTGGGTCGTCAATTTATTTATGCTGTTAGCCATCCAGAGACGTTAGTAATTGGACGGCATGCAAATTTAATAAATGAATAAATAAATGTAGTTGGCAGGGCCTTCTAGGTCAGGCCCATCCCTGACCTAGAAATGTACTCTATGACTTGGCATCAAGGTCTCCTGAAAGACTATTTCCCCATGTGAACCTGCCTTGATATTAATATGCTCGGAAGAGGTGCTCTTTTCTGCCCTACACCTGTAGCAGGTATTGTGGAAGCTTGAAAGAAGACTCTTTCAGGGTCTCCTCCCAGGTTCTGGACCACCCTGCCAGTTTTAACTTGTATCAGTTCTATTGATGTGTCTCACCTTAACTGCTTTCTATGGGTTTTAATGGTTATTCCGTATTTTATTGTCTTAGCCACCCATGAGCCAAATTGGTAGAAAGGCAAGAGACAAACAGAAGGAATAGACCCAGTGGTGGAAGTCCAAGAAGGGATGACCGCATCGGCTGGAACTGAAAGATGGGCCACCTGCTAAGTTCTTCTGCCTTCTTAAAGCGGTTTCGTGCAGGACAGCGAGAGAAGAGCCGCTTCCTCCCTGCACTTCTCAAGACAAAGGGGCCGGCCCTTCAAGCAGCCAGCGGAGCTGCTCTCCAGGTGTTCAGCGCACAGACGCAAACTGTAGAAAGCGCCCTCCAGAATGTTCACCTTGGAGATCCAGTCGGAATCCAAAGCAACCTGGGACCACCAACGGTATGAACGAGCTTCTACACCCGTTCTCAGATGGGACATTTAACTTCCCCGAAGTCGTGGGGGCTGCCATTTGCTCTTTGGAGTGGGATGGAGCATCTGGCTCGGGTTCGAATGTATCTCCAGGCAGAGGTCAAGGGAAAGAGGAAGGCGGTGAGAGGGGGTGACGAGGTGCTGAGTTATTGAAACTCCTCCGAAGAGCTGAAGCGCTCTGCCCTTCAGGTACACGCGTTTCGCAGGATCCGTGGACAAGGAGGTGTTTTTAATTTCTCTCAAAGTGTTCTCTTGGATCGCTTCCAGGGCCTAATCAATCACCAATGTCCCTCAGTCGGGAGGGCCCAAGTATTTAGAAAAGGTTTTTCAAATGAAGGATTTTTCAAAGGCAAGCTGTATCCTGTTATAGAAAGAGACGGCAGCCACAGGGATGATGCAGGAAAGAGAAGGGTGGGGAGAAATGCGGACACCGGATCCCAGGCACGGAATTCCAGACTTGGCTCCTGGAAAGTATTACTTCCCCCACAAACATGCATATGTTTCATTTCACTCTTGAACCCTCTAACAACATCTGAAGAACTCTGGTGTTTTTGAAAAAATGTGTATATTTTCTTTTTTTAAATTACAGCTTTCGAAGTGTTTTGCAAGTGATGCAGTGAGGAGAGCTTCAACACTCTGGGCTTGATCCAGAGTAATGTCAGATCCATGGCGCCAATGGAAGCGGTCTTAGGCACGTGAGGGGGTGTCACACGGAGGTGGGGAGAGACCTGTTCTCCCCTGCAGAGGAAGGCAGGACGCGCTCCAATGGAGCCAAGCTCAGGAAACCCAGGTTCCATTTGGAAGCCAGGAGGCACTTCCTGACAGTCAGGACCCCGAGGGTGCGGAATGGGCTTCCAGGGAGGTGGTTGAGGTCCCATCAGGAGGCTGTTGAAGGACAGGCTGGACGTGCACCTGGTGGGCATGTCGTGAGCGGAGCTGGCTGGTGCCGGAGGTCAGACTAGATAGCCCAGGAGGCCCCTTCTGACTCGCTCTGTTTCTCTGTTTCTAAGTACAGTTCTTGAGTCCCAGAGGCTGCCTCATCTTGTGCCAGACACAAACCTCACATTCAAAACATTTATTTGAATAATTATTTATCATGATAATGCAAAGCTCAGGGAGCCAAGGTTCCATTTGGATGCCAGGAAGCACTTCCTGACAGTTGGGACCCCGAGGGTGTGGAATGGGCTTCCCCAGGAGGTGGTTGAGGCCCCATCGGTGCGGGTGTTCAAGGACAGGCTGGACGTGCACATGGTGGGCATGCCGTGAGCGGAGCCGGCTGCGATGCCTGCAAATTGTGAACCTCCCTCCGGCGGAGAAGAACCCAGTGCATTGCTTGTCGTGTCGCAGCAAAGCGACGGTCCCTGCCCACCCCCTTCATTTGTCGCTCTGCCTAAGCATTACGGGTGAGGAGGAGGGGAGCACGTGGGTGCTGAACTCCACGCCCGCTGAGCCGTCCCAGACCCCTCACTCATGCCAGTGGAGGGGCTGGCCCCACCTAAACCGAGGGGGGCAGAGGCAGGGCAGGTACCCACTTCTGACAGGTCTGGAGCGAGGAATGGTGCTTCCCACCTTGTGATCATTTTCCCAAGGAGCCCTACCAGGGAACCCGTGTGCTGTGCAGAAACTCAAGGGGGTAAGGAAAAAGAGGGGGAGGTGGGCAAGATGATGCGGGGGGGCATTTTTCTTCCTCTGTCAAAGTTGTAGAACCAAAAGGGCTCATTCCAGGAAGCGGGA
Organism: Varanus komodoensis; assembly: GCF_004798865.1. NCBI lineage: Eukaryota > Metazoa > Chordata > Lepidosauria > Squamata > Varanidae > Varanus > Varanus komodoensis. Next base: position 2,788,471 of record NW_025336273.1, on the reverse strand, counting down.
GTGTCTTTGTACGCAGCGCAAAGTTAACCTATGGAACTCACTTCCACAAGGAGTCTAATCTACCTCACAGCGAGGGCTACACAGGCCTCCTTGGGTTCCTTGTGAGATAAAAAGGCAGGATATCACCACCATCAGACTAATTAAAAAAACAAAAGAGGGAGGGATTAACATGTGGATGTGGGATTGCAAGTCCCATCATCCCTTACCATTTGCTACCCTAGCTAGAACTGATGGGAACAGCCATGCATCAACAGATGCTGAGCTCATGCATTCCTCTTCCCTTTATTTATGAAGGACATAATATGCTATTTCATACAATGCACATCTACACAGCAGGATGGGACAAGATAAGGTCTCTGCCCCCAAGGAACTTACAGTCTGAAATCCGGCCTTTGGGAACCCACAGAGGGATCACAAGAGGCAAGATCAATTTGGGCCCGATGGATCCAAGCACCATTTTCACCTCACTGGAGGCCCAGATGGCACCGTTGCGTGTGTCCATAGGTAAATAATCTGCAATTTTCCCGTACACGAGTCCGGTTTTTACATCGGAAGGCATTCATGGAGGCTCTTTTATATCCAGATCTCAAGCTTCATTCACCGTTCCTGCTCCCTGTGATCAGGTGTGTTCTACCTGAAACAGAGTTGTCTTTCACCCGTCATTATCACGGCAGAATCTCTAGGGAACACTTATTAATATTGTGTCTAGTACATACTTCACCTGAGTTTTGGTTTCATGCATTGTTCCAGGCCCATATGGGCCCTCCAGGCAGATCGAGTTCAAAACCACGAAGGACAGGTTCTATGAATGCCTCTCCGCGCACGTCTCCTGTTTGCTCTCAGAGATTTGTGGCGAAACATGGAAAACAATCCTCAGGTTGCCCTGAGAGATTATTTCAATTATTTCTAGAAAGGGAACTCATGTTAGACTGTTGTGGCAGCCCTGCCCCACTAAAAGGCTTGTGGCGCGGCAAGCACCCATTTTGGCCGCCATAAACTTTTGAGACCCGAGGCTGACGTCATCGGTGCTTTCTCGGGTGAGTTTGTGTGTGCCTTGCAAACAGAAAGGTCGAAGGGGATCGCGATGCAAAAAGCAATGGGTGCACAAGACACAACTTATGAGTTGCGACCTCAGAGGAAGGCTCAACTTCTGGAGCCTTCGTTTGAGTGCCAACTCCCAGGGAAGTGTGGAGGACGGCCACTGGGGGAGGGCTTTCTCGGTGGTGGCCCCCATCCATAGGATAACCTCCCCACTACAGCCCCAGCTGTGCCGAAGCGGTCATCTTTTTGCCCTCAGGTTAAGACAGTCCTCTTTTCTGAGTTTGAGGGGCTTGAGGGGGATCACCAGGTGTTGCCAAATCTCTCCTTAAAAAATATTCTTTATAGCATTTGTGTTTTCATTGCTTTTAGCTGGCTTAAACTTTTGCATGCTTTTTTCCCCCTGGCATATTAACTGCATTTCCATTGTTCGCTTTTACGGATTGTGCAAACCACCTGAAGAGCTTTGGCTGTGGGATGATACAGAAATGAAATGGGTAAATACATCATACCAGAATGGTTTCTCCTGTCATTCCCACACCAGTTACCGCAGGGCGCTTTATTGCAGGCTGATAAGCCTCCCGGGCAAGCCCAGGCTTGCGATTGGGCAGCGGCACCCATGGCGGGTGGCTGAGCAGTCCAAAAAACATCATGTGGAAAGCAGAGTTTGCTCGGTGGGGGCAGCACAAGCCCCCTGCTGCATGTGCCCAAGTGTGTTTGACCTTCTCCAGTGCCAGCCACCTGGAAGTGCCCAAGTAGCACCGGGGAACAGTCGGCTTCTGTGCTATTTATTTGTTTGTTTAAAGCTTTTATATACCGTCCCATTACTGGCGTCTCGGGACGGTTTACAACACGCACCAATAAAATAAGATAAAAATGGTACAGCATCCAGTGATAAATATAATGTGAGAATTAGGACCAATTAACAATTAAAATACTGGGGAAATAAAAAGGTTTTCACCTGGCACCAAAAAGGAAAAAAGCGTTGGCACCAGGCAAACCTCTCTGGGGAGCGTGTTCCATAGTTGGGTGCCACCACAGAGAAGGCCCTCCTCCAGGTACTCTCCCTCCTGATCTCCTTCAAGGAGGGCTCCCGGAGGAGGGCCTCTCCCTCAGATCTCAAGGGTGGGAGGGCAGGTAGGGGAGAAGGCGCTTCTTCAGGTATCCTGGACCCAAGTCATTTAGGGCTTTATAGGTCATCACCAGGACCTTAAATTGGGCCTGGACTTCAACTGATAGCCAGCGTAACTGGTAGAGGACTGGCATTGTATGTGAAAACCGACTGGTCCCTATTAAAGTCCTGGCAGCTCTATTCTGAACCAACTGAAGTATTCGGCCATCTTCAAGGGCAGCCCCACATAGAGTGCATTGCAATAGTCCAAACGGGAGGTTACCAGAGCGTGGGTCACCGCTGCCAGGCACTGCTCATCCAGCTAAGGGCACAGTTGGTGAATCAGCCGTAGCTGCAACGAAGCACTCCTCACCACCGCCGCCACCTGAGCTTCCAGGGACAGCTCTGGGTCGAGGAGCACTCCCAAGCTGCGCACCCTGTCCTTTAGGGCGAGTGCAGCCCCATCCAGGGCAGGGCAGATGCCACCCACCTGGAGGGCTGAACCACCCACCAGTGGGGCCTCCGTCTTGTCCGGATTGTGCTTAGCCCCTCCCCACGCCAACCATGAGCCATTTTGGGGAGGGGGGACATGGAGGGCTCAAAATGGCTCACGAGCACAGCGAGGAGGGGAGAGAGACCTCGGTTCCCCCGCAGAGGCTCCGGCATTCCCGTGGGAGCAGCAAGGGAAGGAGGGATGGGGGAGAGGCCAAAAGCCCGTGGGGAGCTCAGCCATCTCTCAGGCACCTGCCAGGCTGCCCACACGATTCACCCACCCTGACCTTTGCCAGGGAGGTCCCGTTGCGGCACACAAACGCACATATTGATAATTCGCCGAGCGGTGGCCTCTCATGGAAAGCGCTAACACGTCTCCGTTCATTGGCGAGTGGATTAACATCTGTGGGAAATTGAGTTGAATCTGGGGATGAATTGCCGTTCTGCTATTTCATATTGTAATTTGTCTTTGAAGCACCATTGTTCTACGAAATTACTGGCTCAGAGCAATTTACTTGAGTTCACGGAGATGCACTATATGGATCTGCAATAATATTGCATCTATATATCTTGTCAGAGGAACAGTCCAATGAGCCTGGAGCTTATCTGCCTGATTAGACCCACTGCTGGCTCACAAGTCCACAAAAACCCTGTCATAAAAATGAGTTATCTTGTCGGCTTTTACAAGATGCCTTGTTGCTTTTGCTGCAGAATGGAATCGGGCCTCCCTGGAGTGCTTTCTGAGCTGTGCCGCCTAGGCCCCCTCCTAAAGGGAAATCCACATCTGACGGGTTAAAAAAAACTACAAAGATGCACTAAAAATATAACATGAGAAACCAGCAAAGATCTAATTGCAGAATCGCACACCAAGCACCAAGCGGCCTCCTTCTGCCAGGGGCCTGTTTGTCAGCAAGCTTGCAGGAGAGGCGCCCTGCCCGCTCTGGCATCCAGATTCCCAGAAAGCCCGGCAGGCCCTGCGGGGAAACCCGTAACGGGACCGCACAGGCTTCCCTGAGCTCTTCCCAAGCGACTGGCATTCAGAAGCACAACCAGCAGCTGTGGGTGCTTTGTTGGCCCTACCTGAATTTCTCTAGTTTCCTTCTGGGACTGTCCTGGCCAGTGGCCGCTACAACAGCTGTGCAGAAGGGGCCCTTTTGCAGCCCGAAGCACTGGATGGTCCTAACACTGATGAGAGGAGAAGAGCGTCTTCCAGTCTGCATTCTCCCCCTGTCTGTGTTATGCCTCCCTTACTCCTCTTCCTCCTGAGCGAAAACACTCCAAACGTTGCAGCCTTTCCACACAAAGGAGGGTGGTTCCTGCCGCTGATCGTGGGAGCTGCTGGTTCTGCATCTTCCCCAGCGCCTTCCCTCATTTTTAATACTGCTTTACCATCAGAAAAAGAGCTCTTAGTGGCGGTGAGTGCCAAAAGCGTCAGAGGCAAGAAGTGGTCCTATTCCTCCTCTGATAAGATCGCTTTTCATAGAATCATAGAATAGCAGAGTCGGAAGGGGCCCTGAAGGCCAGTGAGTCCACCCCCTGCAGGTGCAGGACACCAAATCACACCATCCCTCTCAGGTGGCTGCCCAGTTTCGCCCTGAACGTCTCCGGTGTGGGAGAGCCCCCCACCCCTCCAGGCAGCTGGTTCCACTGCCGTGTTGCTCTGACAGCGAGGAAGCTCTTCCTGATGTCCAGCCTGAATTTTAAAGGCTGTTGACTCCGATTCTGGATCAGAAGTAGCGGGTGAAGGGCTGGAATTCACAGCTGAAAAATGCAAGGCCAGCAGGCCCAGGCATCAGCCAGGCAAGCTCTGAGAATGAGTTTCCAGTTCTGCAGGGAATTCTGGTGTGTGAGCTGATATGGCAGGTGGGGAAGCCTTAACGTCATTCGGCCAATCCTGCAGCGTCAGGTGAAGAGCGTGGACCAACCGAGAGGCATTGGCTGCCGCAAGGAATCAGCCCACCTGCCGCTGGACGCACCTTGCCTGGCCAGCTCTTTCCATTCTTGAAGTGGCGAAAGCTTTCCAGTCTGGAACCAGCTTTTTATAATTAACTGAATTTCCCTACTGGCCAGTACTCTGCTCGTTTCTTTTGTGACTGACTTCTGCAGTGCTCTTTTTTAAACTACAAAGCCAGCTTATCTGCCCAGTTTTAATAGAATAAAGACTTTTAGTTAGAAAGCCTTTGCCCTGGGCTGGTTGGAAGGCAGGGAAGAAGCCCAGTGTCAGCACCAAATGAGTCTGTCTGTAAGCTAAAGCTGGCTGTTTTGGTGCTCTGCTGCCATTCCATGGCACAAAGAGGATTTAATTCAGCTTGGAAGCAAGCTGGTTTTATTTATTATTATTATTATTATTATTATAACATTTCTATGCCGCCCCTTGCCGAAGCCTCGGGGCGGCTTACAACACAATAAAATACATTGAAATACAATAGAACATAATAAATTACCAATAAATACAAAAATACAAAAAATACATTGAGATACAAACATAATAATATAAAATTAAAATGAACAGTATAAAATAAGTAGATAAAGAATATAGGAGGAGAAAAGAGAAGGAAGAAGAAGTTGCCCTGGCCAGATCTTGAACCCCGTACGGACGGGCTCCCCAGCCTGCCACATTTCCAGTGGCGAAGGGCATCGCCGTCGCCCGTCTCTCCTGCCAGAGACTTGCTCAGAGCCCTCCAGCTACTGGAGAGGGGCGTGCCCTTCATTTCGGGCCCTGAGCTACAGGTCCGGCTTGTCCCGTGATTCCCTGTGGAGGATCCGTCACCAGAAGGAGGCCAGGAACGCCACGGGGACTTTGGCAACATCCTCTGGAGCAGAAGCATGAAGACGCGGGACCCGTTTGCCCCTCACTGGCTCTCTGGTGGGGCTGGATGCACAGAGGAGCATCAGGGCAACTGTGCCTTTGCTGGCCGTGCGAGGAGCGGATTTCAGCTGGTGCAGCTCGTGTGGCGAATGGGACCTGCTGGGGCCCTTCCATCTTCATTTGCATCTGGCTGCCCCCTGGCTTGGAACCGTTTAGGATTGGGCAAGGCAGGCAGGGGGAGACTTTTTATCGGCTGTTCAAAGCACAACGGATGCTTTTGCCTTTGCTGAATCCCGAGCAGAAATTGCTAAGCCAGCAAGAAAAATCGTTTTCCATTTTTCATTGTCCTTGGGCTTCCCGGCACTTCTCCAGAGAAGAGAGCAGAGCCTCCCGGGGGGAGGAGAGAGAAGCCGGTGCAGGATGGCGCACTGCCACCGAAGAAGCACAACGGGGGCGTGGCAGCAGGGGAACGGCAAAGGTATTCTTGCGATGCGAAGCGCCAGATTAACTTGTCATGCCTGCACGGAGGACAGCTGCGAGGGCCGTGCCTTCTCAAGGAGCGGACCGACTGAGAGGGGCGGCGGGGGGGCGGGGGGGCGGGTTGGAGCAGGTCCAAAGGGACAAAAGAGAGGTTTTGCTCAAAATGTGAGCTGGGGGAACATAATCCAGAAAGGCCTGCGTGCCTGGGAAGGAAACAAGGGAGCTGTGTTTCCCGCGGCCGGCCCTGAGCACCCTTTCTGGCAAACGGGGCCGCGAGTGCCAAGCACTTCCTGGCGAAATCACAGCCCTGCGGTTCCAAGAAAAGGCTCCCCGCCAGACGTCCCAGGCCGCCCCCGGAGGCCTGTGGCCACCCACATGGGCCGGCCTGAGCCAGCGACTGAACCGGCGCGGGCAGGCCGCTGCGAGGCTCGGCACCAGCGCGGTGTCAGAGCCCCAGCCCCGGGTGGAGCGCTCGCTCCCACCTCCTCTTGTGCACTGGCCCGCCTGGGTGTCGTGGGAAGCTGGCTGGGCGTCACAGGGCCCCCACGCCAGCAAGAGCCCCCCGGCAAGCGCCCCCCGGGCTTGGCTTTCCTCGGTGCCGTCTCCACTTGCATCGTCACCTGCGTCTCACGCCGGCCCGAGCAGCAGTGGTGGCCAGGAGCAGGAGCAGGAGGTGTTGCGGCCCCCGGGGCCCGGCGGGCACCCGGCAGCACTGATGGGGAAGGACACAAGGTGCCGGAGCAGCTGGAGAAGAAGGTGGGCAGCTGCTTGAGGGGCCTCAGAAACGGAACCGGCACTGAGCCCTGGCAGTCAAGAAGCCGAGCTTCCCGTTCTTGTTTTCCCCCCCAATTTATATCCTGCCGTTTTCCTACAAAGGGCTCAAGGCAGCCTACATCATTCTCCTCCTCCGTCTTATCCCCACAACAACAACCCTGTGAGGTAGGTTGGGCTGAGAGTCCGTGACTGGCCCAAAGTCACCCAGTTGGCTCCATGGCTGAGCGGGGACTCAAACCCGGATCGTCTGAGTCCCAGTCCCACGCTCTTCACCACTGCACCACACTGGTTTTCTCTTGAGTTCAGATGAAGGTCAGAGGAATCTGCGTTGAGGCCCCATCGGTGCGGGTGTTCAAAGATAGGCTGGACATGCACCTGGTGGGCATGTGAGCAGAGCCGGCTGGAGCCAGGGTCAGACTAGATGGCCCAGGAGCCCCCTTCTGGCTCGCTCTGTTTCTATGCTTCTGTGAATCCATCCCTCTTGCATTTGTGGACCTCCTCTCGTGTTTGGCCTGGTCTTAAAAGCCGAGCAGCCATCTGTCAATCCTCAAAGAATGTGCAACTGCAACTGTCTTCCCTGTCAGGGCCACGAGACCCTGGGTGAGGGTCCAGGGAGGCCCACCCTCAGAAGGGACTCCCCGACACCTGCCCACCCACACCGCTGAGGCCAGCCCCTCGCTCTTCAGAGTAGCAGGCCTCCGTGCCTTTGTTCCATTCGGCACCAAAAGTATCGGCAACATGCGTACAGGAACGGCCCGTCCCTTGCCGGCAAAGCTCGGATTTGGCGCTCTGCTTTACTGGGCTTCATCCCATTTGTGCCAAAGCACCTAAATGGCTCTGAGCAAAGTACAGACGGTGGGGTGGAGTGGGGTGGAGGTCAGCTCTCCGGGCCACCGCAGCTGCTGTCTTTTCTCCTCTCCATGCAGACTGACCTCCTGGTGGAAAGGGCCGGGCGTCTCGCACATCTCCTTTTCCATGCTCATGGGATGCTGTTCCAGGGAATGTCTTTCCCAAGCCGTCGTTTTGAAACTGGGGAGCCTGAGAGCCAGAGTAGGTGCTGGGGAAGCTCCCGGGCACCCCACCACTGCTGCGTGGAGCTGAAGGCGGCACAGCGGGGTGTGAAGTCCGGGCCAGTGAACCCAGTCCGGCCCACCTGGGATCCTGACGTGGGTTTCCAGGGCTCTCCAGAAGCTACACCACCCACTTTGCCTGGCCACGGACAGCCCGTTCCCCCTTCTCTGGACACTCGCAGTGCGGAGCTTCACACATTTCCCCTCATTCGAAGGCTTAGCGACCGGCAGGAAGGACTTCAGGCCCAAATTATTATTATTATAACATTTCTATGCCGCCCCTTGCCTAAGCCTGGGGCATAGAATCTGCTGCTGGGTTTTGTTCCTTGGACCCTCCCCTTTTGCCTCCGCCCCACCTCTGAAAGTGACCCCAGAGCTTCTCCAAAATAAAATTCCGCCCTCAGGTGGAAAGCTGTTTGACACCAAAGCACTGATCTCCCACATGAATTCACTCTGCCTAACTGCTACTCACGGAGTTAGAGAAACGTCGCCAGGCGGGCCAGAGCTTCCCCACTGGCCAGTGAATCTGGGTGCAGGAACAAGCTTCTGCCGGAGAAGCTGAGCACCAGTTTCCCTGGCGCACGGCCACTCAAACCAGAAGGTCCCTGGGCAGCGGTGCAGCCGACTTCCTGCCGATTTGGGATTCTTTGGACCCTGAACCATTCCAGACAGATGTCGTGTTCTGCCGTGCCTGTTTCGTCTCTTCAGGAGCAAACCAGAGATGTTTCCCCTGCATTTTAAACTTGGCCAGCAGCCCCATGCCTTTAATTAAAGGAGACAAAATTAATTAAGGAGATAAGCTCCGCACTGCCATTCTGCACGCGCACAGCTAGTTTGGATTCAGCCAGTCGCCAGACTGAACGGCCAGCGCCCAGCCGACGTCTGTGCTCGCTATCAGTTGCACAAATTTCCCTGTCCTCGTGGGAGTGGAGGGGCGGGGAGGGAAACCACGACTGGGAAGGCCCGGCTTTTTGAACAGGGCCACGTGCTCGCAGCAGTGTCCTGACTGCCTTCTTGCTGTCCCACGACATTGCTGCCCTCTGTGCCCACCACGAGGCAGCTCTGTTTCAGGCCAGTGTGCCTGAACTTCAATCCCAAGGTGCATTGCTCCGGTGTCACCTGCCTCTTCCTCGCTGGTCCACCCATAGAGACTGTATGGCTGAAGCGGCTCCTGTGGTTGCCGCTCTTTCCAGAGGACTCTGTGGTATTTGCATACCAGGACCATGGAAACCATGATCCTGGGTTCAGACAACACAGCAAGCCATGGTGTCCAGAGAAAGCAAAGAACAAACCATTGTTTCTCATCATGGTTTTAAAAGGCCAAACTTACCGTGGTGAAACACCACGACAGACCAGCAATGGTAAAGAACCGCCATGCGATGTCGTGTTTTCCAAACTCAAGCTGTGAGACTTCTGAGTAGAAATGTATAGGATTGCACTGGTTGAATAGTTAAGTAAAATGTTTTTATTGGCCAATTCACAGCTTTGTACATTTTTCATTCTTTGTTAGAGAAGTGCTTATCAAAACTGCAGATTGCAAGTGTGAATTTCAGAGGCTTTCCCTTTTGTGCAGGAAAGAAGGGTGAATACTTTTTCTAAATGTACCCACACAATGAGAAACACACCTGTGCGATTGAAAATGAAGTATGTTCTCCCCCTCTTTAGGACAGTTTTGCTTTTATGCCTTTGCAGAACTGCATAGATTTAGGGTGAAATCCTAGTTGGTTATTATAATTATATCCCAAAAGAACTCATGGCAATTCACACAATCCTCTTCCTGCTATTTTATCCTCACAACAACCCTGAGAGGTAGGCTAGGCTAACAGTCTGTGACTGGCCCAAAGTCACCCAGTGGGCTCCATGGCCGAGCGGGGACTCGAACTCGGATCGCCTGAGTCCCAGTCCCGTGCTCTTAACCACTGCACCACACTGCCTCGCAAGGTTCCCGTGCCTTGCTTTCAAATAACTTGAGATTGTTGTTGTGCCTTTTATTTATCTAGCAAGCTGAGCCCCTCCCCCCACACACCCCTTTCCCAGATGTTTTCCAGCTGTTTTTGCTGCCCTGGTTTGTTCTCGGCTCAGCTGCAGATGCCATGCTCAGGCGAAGCGTTCCGGGTGGCTCCTTGCTCTCTCGCTTAGCCGCGGAGAAGCATGCGAATCGCCGCGCACCCAGTGCTCCGCCCTTGGCTGGCAGAGACATCCCAGACTTCCTTGCCACGCTTCTCCTCTGATTTCGCCCAAACTGGGTCACGGGACAAGGACGGGCGCTGTATCTTTAAATGTTATTTCACCGCTGATCTCAGCTTATGACGAGGTTACGTAACTTGCAAGGAGCTATTTCCAAAGTGCCGCCTGCAAACGCGAGAGGGCGACACATCTGGCCCTTTCCCTCCCGTATCTCTGCCAAGCCGCTACGGCACATTTTATGAAACGCAGAAACAACCATCTTCTTAGTGAAGGATTTGTTTAAATGTAGACAGCTACTTTCCTGTAAACTGTGGAAGCCCTTAAAATCCTTCGAGCTGCCAAATGCGTGCATGAATTATCGCAGGATAAGTAGCTGTCGGAATGTAAAACAACTAATTAACCTTAATGGAATTATACATTAATCTTGGCTGGAGAATATTTGCAGACTGCAAACATAAAAACGACATAGAAGATATTAAATCAATACATTAATTTTAAAAAATGACTTTGCAGCTCTGCACACTTCTACAGTCTGTCATCGGTTAACAAGCTAAATCAATGTGCAGGGCACTGTCCTGACTGTGGACATCTGCTTAAACCAGGATTTTTTTTTTTTTTTAACCATCTGCAACGGAGACAGAGAACAGACTACAGAGCAGCAGTTAGAGGCAAGGACCAAATCTGGCCCTTGAGCAGAATCTGGGAGCAGCGGCTGCAGCAACAGGAATGAAAATGGAGGAGGTGACTCTGTGGTTCGCATGCAGGAGGCCGAAACAACTGGCCACAGGCAGCTCTGATGAAAAAGATGGCTAATAATGGGGCAAGGGAAAGAGTTGGGGTCTCCAGCACTGGCACCGATGTGCCCACAGAACCTCGTTCGGCTCCTGGACTGTCCTGCCCTTTATAGTATTTCTTTTTCTTCCGATTATTCCACTGAGGTTGGCCTTCGGTGAAACAATGCCCTGCCTCCAGTTCCATCTCTGTTCCGATTCAAAAGAGGGTTTTGAAGCTCAGGTCCTTGCTCTTTGGCAAATTACCTTTCCTTTTGTTTCACCATCCAATTACTATTTCCTTTCATGCTTCTCTTCTGGAAAATTTATTTATTTGATTTATTAAAACATTTTTATGCCGCCCCATTTGCCAAAGCCTCGGGGCGGCTTACAACAATAAATTAAAACCACATAAATTAAAATATACACATTAGAATAATAATAATAATTTAATACACACACACACACACACACAATATAAAATAAGCCACCCTGGCCAGATAAAATTCAATAGTATTAACATTTAAAATGCTGCTTAAATAAAAAGGTCTTTGCCTGGCGCCGAAAAACAAATAACAACGGCACCAGGCGGACCTCTCTGGGGAGCGCGTTCCATAACTTAGGTGCCACCACAGAGAAAGCCCTCCTCCGAGTACCCACCCTCCTAATTCCTTTCACGGAGGGCTCCAGGAGAAGGGCCTCTCCCGCCGATCTCAGGGGGCGACTGGGCATATATGGATGGTTTCCATCCGGAAAATTAGTGTTTCCAGATGGGCCATGCTCACTGTGGCAGCTGTTGTAGGAATGGACAAGCCCCCGGGTCAGCCATTTTGTGAGAGTGTCCGAGATACCCTCTTAGTAATCTACATGTGCCCACTGACCCCACAAATTTGGGGATCCCTGTGGCTTGGAGAGTCTCTGCCAAGAGTCTAGAGTAAAAAAAAAAAGTTCAACTACAAAGAGGAATGAAGGTGCTTTAATATTCATGCAAGCACTAAAAGCAAGAAAACCACAAGGTACAATGCCCCTTAATTTCTGCACTGCCAGATATTGGGTGTTTTTGCAAATCAGAATAAAGCATGGTGCCCCAACCAACCTACAAAATCATACTAGAACAGGAGAGAAGGAAGGGACCAGGAAGGCCATTGTGTCCAACCCCCTGTTCAGGGCAGGAGTTCAAGTCAAACCATCCCTCTCAGAGACATGACTAGGTTCAGACAACACAAAATAGCAACACAAAATAGCAATTGTAAAAACAAAGCAAAAAACACCTCTCTGGCTTGCCTAATGCCCAGTCCAGCATTGTTTACAATGTAACCTCCACCTCTCCTGTTTTTTCCAGCCACATTCCCGTTTGAAGAAACTGGAGCTCAGGACAAGATGGTTGTCGTGTTGTCTGAACCCAGGATCATACTTTCCGCAGTCCCGGGATGCACCTACCACAGAGTCCCCTGGAAGGAAGGGAAACGGCAGCAGCCACTCCAGTCATCCAGCCTCTATGGTGTGCCAATGAGGCAACATAGGCAGGGAACACCTTGGGATTGAATTTCAGGCACATTGGTTGATGGGATACATGCCAAAAGTGAGAGGACTGAATGGGGTAGATGGGAATCATGATAAAAGGGGGAAATTGTCAGGTAGATCACGGTAAAAATCCATGAACCATGGATTCTTTTTTGTCTTATATATTCTCTTTTGCCTTATTGTTAAACTGTCCTGAGACTACAGTAAGGGGCAGTCTAAAAAAGTTTTAAATAAATAAATAACCATGCTGTATAAGAACACCAAATTTTAAAAATGTTGACTACTTCCCTGGCAAGGAAAAGGCAGGCACTTTTCCAGTGCCGTTTGTGCACGGAATTTTCCTGAAGTGCCTCATCTCTTTTCTTAACCAAGTAACATTGTTTTTAAATCCTAGAAGTCCCTTGTGATATTGATGTTGTTGTTAGTTGCGAAGTCATGCGCAGCCCATCGCGACCCCATGGACAACACTCCTCCAGGCCTTCCTGTCCTCCACCATCCCCCGGAGTCCACCTGAGCTCACACCCACTGCCCCAGTGACCCCATCCAGCCACCTCATCCTCTGCCGCCTCCTCCTTCTTTTGCCATCAATTGTTCCCAGCATCAGGCTCTTCTCCAGGGAGTCCTTCCTTCTCATCAGGTGGCCAAAGTGTGTGAGTTTCATCTTCAGGATCTGGCCTTCTAAAGAGCAGTCAGGGTTGATCTCCTCTAGGACTGACCGGTTTGATCGCCTTGCGGTCCAAGGGACTCGCAGGAGTCTCCTCCAGCACCACAATCCAAAGGCCTCAATCCTTCAGTGCTCAGCCTTCCTTATGGTCCAGCTTTCACGGCCATACACTGCAACTGGGAAAACCACAGCCTTGACTGTATGCACTTTCATTGGCAGGGTGATGTCTCTGCTTTCTAGTATGCTGTCTAGATTTCCCATAGGCCTTGTGATATTAAAAGGAATTAAGTGAATGCCATGAACAGCCTTGGGAAGAGGTCCCCAAATGTAGCTTCTTGATATTTTGCTTTTATACTGTGCTTTAAGTCTATGAAAGTAGTCCATACAGTATCTTACCACCACTACATGAGTCTTCTGCATTAGGTCATTTTTCTTACGATGCTCACACGGTTCTGTTTGCATCGTATGCAGTGTGAATGATCATTCAATTATTATTATTATTATTATTAGAACATTTCTATGCCGCCCCTTGCCGAAGCCTCGGGGTGGCTTACAAACACAATAAAATACAATAAAATACAAAAATAACAATATAAAATTAAAATTAACAATATAAAATAAATAAAAAGATAAAAGATAAAAAAGATCATTCAAGAAGTGTATGCAGGATAGATGATTGTGGCACACTGTTATTTAGCAATGCAGTCGGTGAGCGGGGGGAGCAAAACCTGAGAACGATCAGCGTGTGACCCCATAAGCAGAATCGCGATGCCCACGTTGGCTTCTGGAGCTGCCCTGGGGCAATTTCTCGGCCGCAGGAGGGCAGGAACTCTGCACTGACCCACCTCACGTGACTGAGTGGAGCAAGAGGCGTTGGCTGAGCCTCTTCCCACCTCCATCCACTTCCAACCCCCAGGCAGCCAAATACAGAAGGGCGTCCTTGGACCTTGCAATGGGATGGGTCTTTTTCTTTGCACTGAGAGAGCGAGGGATGCAGGCTCTGTGCACCCCAGACCAGGTGCTTCTCTCTCTCACCTGGGCTTTCAGTTTCCCCTCCAGCACCTGTGCAGGGCACTGGTGCAGGTAGCAAACCAACTGCTTTTTGTTGACTGGGCCCCGACTGGCTGTTTCCGCCCCCTCCTCTGCTCTCTGTCCCCAGGTAAGAAGTGGCCCGTCTCCTGGTTCCCCACACCCAAGACCTTCTCCAGCAGCCCAGATCACAGCAAGGAACCAGCAAAGCCAGAGGAATCCGGCTGCTGCAAAGGAGGCTGGGGAAGAAAAAGCTGCGGGGCATGGAGAGCCACACCTGGGTGGCCAGGATCCAGCGGCGGTCCTCAAGCCCTGCAGCAAGGACCTGACTTTGTGGTCACAGATTGCAGGCCAGGTTAACGTCGCAGAGAAAACCCCGTAGAGAGCAGAATGCGAGGGGAAGTGAGCCAAGCCAGACGTTGCAGACTAGATGAAATGGCGGCGGTCCCTTTGCACCTTTTACGTGCGTATCGACACGAAGCTGCACATTGCATGCAAACGCAGGTAGCATCATGCTGCAGACACGCATGCCGGGGTCAGACTAGACGGCCCTGGAGGTCCCTTCTGACTTGCTCTGTTTCTATGTCCCACATGCAGGAGCACACAAGGGCATGTGGCCGGATGCCGAGCACAGCTCCACGGCTACGCAAACACAGGCCGGGCGGGGGCGCCATCACTCCCCAAAGAGGTCCGCCTGGCACCGTCGTTACTGGTTTTTCAGCGCTAGGTAAAGACCTTTTTATTTAAACATCATTTTAATTGTTAAAATATATGATCTGGCCGGGGCAACTTCTTCTTCCTTCTCTTTTCTCCTCCTATATTCTTTATTTACTTATTTTATACTGTTAATTTTAATTTTATATTATTATGTTTGCATCTCAGTGTATTTTTTGTATTTTTGTATTTAGTGGTAATTTATTATGTTCTATTGTATTTCAATGTATTTTATTGTGTTGTAAGCCGCCCCGAGGCTTCGGCAAGGGGCGGCATAGAAATGTTATAATCATCATCATCATCATCATCATCATCATCATCATCATCCACAGTGCTGAAGCCAGTTCCTGCTGGCAGAGGGCAGCTTCCTTCCGGAAAGCGGCTGATCTGAGTTGCCATCTTTGCCTTTAGGTAAACAACCAGTTTAAAATGGCGAATCCAAAGACTCAGAACTGTAGGCATACGTGGTGGGATTTCGCAAAACTAAGAAAGGTCATGCTTAAACAATAGCTTTCGCATTTTGACAATCCCCGAACTCCCCAAAGTGGAGGTTTCGAACCTGTTTTGGATGGGTAAAAAGAACATGGTTGCAACAGAAATACAGGCCACCTGTGCCAGTCGGCCATTCTTCAGGAAGATTTTCTGAAATTTGGCCGGGTTCGCTTCTCTTCGGGTAGATTCGCTATGTCACACAGTTTGAGCCTGGGGTTCCTAATGGTGCCCCTCTCCCAGCCTCCGCTTACCCAGGCACTACAAGTTCCATCTGAGGCCTTCCTCTGACTGCCGCCATCAAGGGAGGCCCAGGGGAGGCAAGAAGGACGAGGACCTTCTTGGTAGTGGCCCCCAGTTGTGAAATGGTCTCCCCACTGAGGCCTGCCTGGAGCCATCCCTGTCATCTTTTCAGTGCCAGGCTAAGCTGCCCACTACTCCCAGTCATTTAAGGGTATATGATGGGACTTGTGTTAACAGGTCTAGTTTTTTATTGAAATTGTTCTAGTTGCTTAAACTGTTTGAATTCTGTATATTGAGACAATATGCTGTGTTTTCATGGTATTTGCATTGTCATCCGTCTTTCCTATTGTTTATGATTGATGTGAACTGCCCAGAGGGCTTCATCTATGGGATGGCACAGATATGAAAACAAAACCAACCACTCCCACTGAATTTCTACTTATCGGACAGTTTGTCTTTTATGATAACATCAAACATAACATAAAAGGCTTTGTTCTAAATGACTGACAAAGTCACTTGCTCCAATGCTTCTTGTCCAGGAAGACTGAAATACGTTTCATGGTGCTGCGGAACGATCCACACAATCACTTTTGGGTGTTTGGGTGACACAGCAGTAAACAACACATGGATTTTGCAGAGGGAATTTTAACTTCTAAGTGCTGCTGGCCAAAATGCGAACGCTTCTGGCAACGGCCAAACGGCACAACAGAGTCCTGTAGCTGTTCCAAGAATTAATGCACGGTAAACCGCAAGAATTAATACTCCCATATATTATGGGCACAACCCAGGCAAACTTAAGCACTTTTAAATCTCACCCACTTCAGCAGCGATAGAAACAAGTGCTTCATTTCCCTATAGCAATCAGTGGGGCTTAACTCTGGCTACCCCTGATTTTATTGTTGGGCAATGCTGAGTTAAGCAAAACAAAGCAAAACCCCAACCCACAAAAAAGCAAAAAACAGAAAATGGCTTACAGCAAGTCTTGTTTGTTTAACTGAACCATTTTCCAGGGAATTTGCAGTGAATTTAATTGGCTTTTTAATCTATTGTCATCCCGTGCCAAAAACTTGGAACGGATAACAGGACTTTATAGAACTTAAAGCCCTGGTAACATCCACATTATGATTCCATTAAACAGCTAAAACACTGTCAACAGTGCGCCACTCAGCTCTGACCACCCACCTGCTTAATTCCAGGGCCCCGAACCAGCTGCAACCGAGAAGGGCTTTGGTGAGATGCCAGCCCGGCCTCCAAGGGGACGGAAGGGGCCACTCGGCGAGAAAGGCAGGAGGCACGGTTTCCTGAGTGCTGCTCAGGGAGGCTTGGGAAATTCATGCTCATCCAGCACCTGCGGGATCAGGACTGTGGCCCATATTTAGGTCCGCATGGTGGAATAACACACACGTCGTTATTCGTTTTTCGGCGCCAAGCAAAGACCTTTTTATTCAAGCGGCATTTTAACTGTTAACATTATTGGTTTTATTTGGCCAGGGCGGCTTATTTTATACTGTATTGTTGTATTTTAATTTAATATTTATATTTTTAATTTATATTATAATTATTTTAACTTGATGATGTGAGCCGCCCCGAGGCTTCGGCGAATGGGGCGGCATAAAAATGTTTTGATAAATAAATAAATAATAAAAACTATTCTGAGGCAGTCTGGGCCACTGTCTCAGTTGTGGTACCCCATGGATTGAACAGGATGTTCACCTGATGCTCACCTATTATTTACTTATTAGATTTATATCCTGCCTTTTTCTTTCTGAAAGAACACAAAGCGGCGCACATCATTCTCCTCTTGCTGCTCTCCATCTTATCCCCACAACAACAGCCCTGTGAGGTAGGCTGGGCTGAGAGTCTGTGACTGGCCCAAAGTCACCCAGGTGGCTCCATGGCCGAGCGGAGTCTCGAACCCGGATCCTCTGAGTCTCGGTCCCAGGCTCTTAACCATGACGCCACACTGGCTGTCAAAATATTTCTGACAGCAGAAATACTTTCTTTGCTCCTAGACGTTTAGGAACACCATGTTTAGATTTTATGACTATGTTTAGATCTGTTAATATTTGTTCCCGTAATGTTTGTTGTCTTATTTTATGCTGTACTGCATTTTTGGCTTTTATGATTTTGCATTGTCTTTTGTTCTTTCAGCCTTTGTAATCTACTCTGAGAGCATGTTCTATTGAGCAGATTAAAAATATAATGAATACGTGTCAGTTTTGGTATAAAAATTGATTATGTTCAAATCCTTAAGGCTGCTTTTCGTTTGTGATTATTTTTAAAGTTGAAATATGAGAGAATTGAGAGAAGTATTATCAGGTATTCTGATATGGCGACATATGATGCAGACAATGGCAATGATAACGAAAAATAGAATAAGATGCAAAATAAATAATACTTGGCAACGATTCTTCTGCCACGCAGCAAGGCAAAGGGGCTGCGGTAAGTGCCTGTGAATGCAAAGAGAAGGACGCAGCTAGATTTTATCTGTGGCATGCAAAATACACAGAGTGACCCGTATAAACTGCACTGCAGTGAAGCGGAGATGCAAAAACTTTTGCTCAGGAAAATTCTGTGGTGGTTTCTAGCCCATGCCATTCAGCGGAAGGTTTTATGCCCTCCTGGTTTTGTTCCTCCCAGGCACCAAAACGTTAGCCTCGAAACTGCAGAGGTACCTTTGGATGGCATCCCTTGATTCTGCGTCCCATTCATTTTTGGTATGGCCCCAGGACGTTCCTGATCCCTTTCAGGCTTCAGGGTCGCCACATGTACACTGAGGCCTCTGCTGCAGCTTTTGAAAGCACTGAGCCCCATCCGACAAAATGGCTGTCTGTGCACTTTTCAAAAAGCAGCGCTGCAAGTTGAAGCTGTTCAAACATCACGTCAGACCTTCCAGGCCTCAATCATTAGTTAGGTGACGCCTTTTGCCCTTTTACAGAGTCGTTGACTTTTAGGATGGATTTCTTTCTGCTTCCTGCGTTAGTGTGTGAGCAGAGCCGGATCTTGCATAAAATCTCTCTTGTTCAAGTTGCCACAGCCTGACAGCCCGGTAATGTGCTTAACCTTACGGCGTTGCTTAGACCTGCATTCCATTCCAAACCTAGATTGCAGATTAAAGCTGCGGCGTATAAAGTTTCAGTGCTTCCCCTCCAGAAATGCTACTGAAAAGTGAAGACGCATTTGTTCCCTTGGTTCAGCCCATCTCTTCGGATGATCACTGAATGAATGACATCTAAATACACGGTGTTTCGTTATGGCTGCAGAAAAGATTTGGCCAGCTCATCATGGAAGATCCCAGGAGTCGCCTGAGTGGTACCTGGCAGGCCAGACGAACAGACGAAAGTCAGCTCAGGGCCCAGTTGGCTCCAGCTTTTTGTGGGTCCTTGGAGAAGAGGTGAAGGGTGCTTTTCCTCGGGGAATCTGCCCTCTCGCTGCCGCTCGTAGCGGCTGCTCGCCCTTCTTCCTTGTGGTTGTTCGCTTGACTGGCCAACGGTCAAGTTGGCCTCGTGGCCTTGGCCGCTCCACCTTCTCACTGCTCTGGCCTTGCCCCGGCCAGAGAATGGGGTGCGCCCCTGCCTTGCTCGCTGGCTCTCTGCTTGGCAAGCAGGCAAGGGGAGAGAGCGGTCAAGGGCCAGAGCAGAGGGGACGGGGTGGCGCAGAGGCGCCTTCGCCGAGGAAGAGGGCTCAGCGCAGGCGGCTTGGCCAGGGCCCTCAAGACCTGGCGCAGGTGCTGCCATGGGGCCACATGGCACCGTTAAGAGAGCCAGGGTGGCGTAGTGGTTAGAGCCTGGGACTGGGACTCAGAGGATCCGGGTTCGAGTCCCCGCTCAGCCATGGAGCCCACTGGGCGACTTTGGGCCAGCCACAGACTCTCAGCCCAACCTACCTCACAGGGTTGTTGTTGTGGGGATGGGATGGAGGAGGAGAATGATGTCAGCTGCCTTGAGCCCTTCGTAGGAAAAAGGCAGGGTATAAATCGAAAAATAAAATAAAATAATAAGAGAGAGCCAGTGTGCCAGTGCCTTCCCCTGCCTTTTGCTCCATCCCAAAAGCTCGTATCGATGAGCAGCTCTCGAAAGTGCCGGTTCCAGTCCCCATTCCGAAGCGCTGGCGAACTGCGGTGCTTGCTTGATGGAAGATGCCAGAGTGACCGAGACAGGTGGACGGCGGCATAGGGTGGGCTATTTGCGTGGGGCTGGAGTGGGTGCTTTGCTTGGTGGAGGCGCACACAGATTCAGGGAGGCCAAAGGAGGGTTGTGCTTGGTTGCCCCCGGCTGGCTTTCTTCCTGGTGCTGCCCCTCTGCATTTAACAGTAGTGAGATGACTTTTCCCGGCATAGAGACGTGCTTTGCCCATTCTATTTTGGTACACCAGATTGCTGGGACAGGCTCATGAGCAGATCCTGGAAAAAGGAGGCAACCCTTGCAAAGAGATCTGTGACTATTTTTCCTGGCTGGGCTCTTGTTTCTCTAAGCTAGCTCTCCTCCAACCTGGAGTCCACCACAAATGCTAGATGACGTTCTTAAAATCTGCTGGCCCTGCCGGCTGGGGAACATGAAGGTGGCATTCAACACATCTGGAGCGTACCAGGCTGGGGGTGTGGCTTTAACTCCTGGGAGAGCAGAACCCCCCCTTCCAAGCCAGACGGTTCCTTGCTCTGGTCCAATTCCGTCCGGTGCTGGCTCATGAGACCACAGTGAGGGAAATAACCCACAGTAGCTGGTTAATCTGCCATGCCTGCTGGTTGCAGACCGACGGGCTTCCCCTAATTCCCCTCCCCAGCACAGTTCGCCACTTGGCCACCTGGGCTTGCTTGGGGCAGGGTGGCAGCCCTCAAAAGCCCCCATGACAGCGGGGGGGGGGTAATCTGAGGCTTCCACTCCCTCAGATAAGCCATGCCGCCTGGGTTCGGACAACACGATGCGCTGTGCCAGTGAGAGGAACCAGGGAAAGCCGTCCCAGCTGTGCAGTGATGGTGTGGCCTGCACCTCTGACCGGCTACTGCTCTCTGGGGCTCAGGAGGACAAGCACCGTGCTTAGCATTCGCTTCCTCCAATGCATTGCAGCCGGAGATGCCAAGACGGCACCCCATGCAAAGCAGGTGCTCTGCGGCGGTGCCATTTCCCTTCCCCCTCCTGCAGCCCCTTGCTAGGAGAATAGTACCCTCTGCTGCAGCCCTTCCAGAGAACAAGGGTAATCCTAGAGGGACGTGGGATCGCGACGGGGCAGTGGCATGCTTCTCCTAGCACCCTGTATCTGTTTCTAAAGCAGCTACCAAGTGGTTCTTCCAGCCACTGTCAGCAGACTCCGGGGCGGCCGGGTGGCCAGGCCTGGCTTTCGCCTCAAGAATGCGGAGCGCTCCGTGCTTGGGACATTAAATCTAAGGTGTTTATTAAAGCTGTCAAGAGTCGTAATGGCACAACAGCCAAGCACACTGTTCCGGACTGGGGAGGCATCACGCAGGGAGCCCTCCTTCTACCCGGGCCAGGTTTGCTCGGCCCGCTCGGCCAGGAGCCTGTGCTGGCTAGTGGTCTTTGGCTGGTGAAAACGCCTCTTCTGAGCCATGGTGGTGACCTCAGCTCTCACAGCCCTTTTAGTGTTATGTATGTATTGAAAACATGTTTATGCTGCCTAGTTGTGCCACCAACTCCTCTGGGCGGCTCACAAGTACAAGATAAAAGCACAATAACAACACATTAAAAATAAATGAAATGCAAGCAGAAATACAAAACAAGGGTCATATGGCAATTAGTTTTTAAAATATGTTTTAAAAAGGAAGGTAGGTACTTCACTTTTATCCCGGCCAATTGCCAATGCTCCACAACCGGTTCCTGAGCTACCTTGCAGACCGCAGCAGGGCTGGCCCAGCTCCCCAAGGTGCGTCACCCATGTGCTGAAAGTGGATCTCCGGAGCTGAGCCCCAGAATGGCTTTTCAGCCCCATGACTTGTTCCTGAAAATAGTGTTCCTGAACATGCAGAGAATGCTTTTGGTTCACCATTTGGTCATCTCAGGCGACCCGCATCTGATAGCACCCCTTTAGAGAAGGAGCCTGTGGGGGAGAGTTCCCCAAAGACCAAAGGGTGGTTTGGAAAAATCTTTCTGAGATTCTGACATTTTTAACATGTTAAAAACAGCAATACATGATTCTTCTTTCTATGTAAAACTATTTGCTGGCCCCACAGAAATATTACTCCCTGGTTACTTCCTCAGCTTTTGAGACTTCTCTCCAGAGAAGCTGGCCAGCTATTTTTCATAGGAGTGTGCATGAATTCAGAGAGACGGAAAGACACACTGCTTTGGACATGCATGGCAATGCATTAAGAAGCATGCACACTTCTGGCTTGTAAATGCATGCATTTTAAGGCGCTGCGGCTGCCACTGTTGCTGTAGCATCCTCCAGCAAGGCTCCCATCTGACAGCGTCTCTGCGTGTGGCTAAAGCAACGCCTTTCTGCCCTTTCAGGGCTGACCTGGGGCGGGCGGGGATTGTCGGCTTCAGCGTTCCAATTTTGTGGGAGCAGAGATGCACCGATGCTTTCAACACCGTGGGAAGTATAAACAGGGATGCCAGCTCTCCCGGAAACAAGCAGCTGGGCAGGCCTGCTCTTTTGCCTTGACAGCAGCTTGCCACCCAGAGGCTCGTTTTCGCCTGCCAAGGTCTGGTATTAAAAGTCCGGGGACAAAAGCGTTGGCAAAATGCCAACAGGGGTACCTAGGGCCCGTGCTCCCTTGGGAGTTATAACCACGCCTGCAACTGACCAAGCTGCTGTGGGTGGGAAGAACAAAAGCCCCGAACTCTTTCTGAATATGGGTGATACCGAAAGGGCCTACAGAAGCGCTCGCAGGTTTTCAAATTAAAGATTTAAGAACAGCAGATCTGCTGCATTCTCTCTGAAGGATGGCTCTGTTCCCCTTAGCCCCTGCTAACTTTCTCCAAAGACGTTTTCTCCTGGGTACAGAGGGCCTGCCAGCAATCTGTATGCTGCCCAAAATCGGGCAGGGTTATTGGTATATTTTTTTATTTTTATTTATTTTTTATTTATATCCTGCCTTTTTCCTACAAAGGGCTCAAGGCAGCTTACAGCTCCACCTCCATCTTATCGCCACAACAACCACCCTGTGAGGTAGGCTGGGCTGAGAGTCTGTGACTGGCCCAAAGTCACCCAGTTGGCTCCATGGCTGAGCGGGGACTCGAACCCGGATCGCCTGAGTCCCGGTCCCACGCTCTTAACCACGACACCACGGTAGTGGACTCCAGCTCATCATCCAGTCTTCGTCTTGCCCATGTTCCCCAGCAGCTGGTGCTTAGAGGCCAGTGCAGTGTGGTGGTTAAGGGTCTGGGACTGGGGCTCAGGCAATCTGGGTTCAAGTCCCCACTCAGCCCTGGAGCTCAGGGGTGACTTGGGGCAGTCACAGATTCTCGGCTGAGCCCACCTCACAGGGTGGTGGTTGTAGGGATAAGACTGAGAGCAGGATGAGGAGAATGATGCGAGCTGTCTTGAGCTCCTGGAAAGACAATAAGGCACGATAGCAATATAATAAATAATAATAAAATAGAGGCACGCTGCCACCAATCTTGGAGGTGGCATGGAACCATCTGGTCTAGAAGCAATGGGTAGCCATTAAACGCCGTCCAAATTGGTGGCCCTGGCTGCATCTTGTGGAAGTGACTCTCATGGGCTGCGTGAAGAAGTCTTTCCTTCTAGCTGTCCCAGATTGCCCACCATTCAGCCTCCTGGGACGAGCCCAGTGGGTTCCAGCATCATAGGAGAAAGAGAAACACCTCCAAGCCCACTTTCTTAGCACCAAAGCCCCGATGCTCCACCAACAGGGCTTGGAGATTTTATTAATTTTATTAATTTATTTATTTAAAACATTTTTATCCGGTCCTTTCCAAAAGCCTCAGGATGGCTTACAATGAATTCAGAGATTCACTGAAATTCCACAAACTCTTGACCCAATCCCTGTAGCCTTTTGCATGTTTGCCAGGACTACAAGCATCCCGGTCTGCTACAGACATTGCCTACTTCCAAGAGCCTGCGTGGACTAACAGTGTTTGATGACTGAGCACCTCCTTCACAAGAGAAGATTATGCACTTCTGAATATGTTATTAGGTAAACTTATCAAAACAGCTCACCTTATTCTAGCTGGAAGGTCTCCATCCACCTCTTAGAGAGCCCAGCTCTTTCTTGCTCGACTGCTTTGCCTTCATGGGCTCCCAGGCCACATAACCTCCGATTACGGTTCCCAGTTCACCTTTTGTTTCTGAGAGAATATAAACATGCTCGCCCACAGCCCATCGCCCACAACCCAAAGGACAATCCTGAGCAGATAAATTACATCTAGGAAGAACTCTACTATTGCGTCTCCCTCCAGTCACTTGCAGAATGTGGCCACAACAACAACACCACCCTCCTGAGCCCCTGCCACGCCAACTATGGGCTCCATCTTCTCAGCCGTCTCCCCGTGCCTGTCCTATTGTGTGTGTCGGCCACTGGGCACACGCTGGCACACCTGCCCTGTGGCCTGAGCAAGCCGGCTGACAGTGGCGCCATGCCACAGACACCCACCAAGACCACGAGGCCTGGCAGAATCGGGACACTCCTGATTTCGCCACTGGGCAAACAGATCTCTGCCGAACGTCTCCTGCCCTTGGCCAAGTGAGACCAGGGATTTGGAACGGCCTTTTGCAGGACTGGCAATGCTGCATTCCTGGCCTTTTGCCGGTCTAATGACGATGCCCATTTGGGAAGCATCAGGGCTGGACTGCCCTGATTCAAATATTTGCTGTGACCACATGCAGAATATTGGGTGCAGTCAATGTTGAGTAACTCCCCAGTGAGGCGCTTGTACAACGACTGGGACTGCTGGGGAAACAGCAAGGAAGGGGAGACGTGAGGGAGGTGTTTAATATAATGCATGGTGTTAAAGATAAAGGGAAGAACTTCTTGACCCAGCATATAATTTTATATTGTATATTTGTAATTGATTTTAATGTATATATTTTAAAATGTTATTTAACTTATTTGTTGTAAGCCGCCCCGAGGCTTTGGCGAATGGGGCGGCATAAAAATGTTTTAATAAATAATAATAAATAAATAAAATAATTAAACTATGGAATTCACTGCCAGGGGAAACGTAGAAGCAGAGCGAGTCAGAAGGGTCCCCCTGGGCCATCTAGTCTGACCCCCAGCTCCAGCCGGCTCCGCTCATGACGCGCCTACCATGCACATGTCCAAGTGGTGATGGCGGTCAATCTGGATTGCTTTAAAGGCGGATTGGACAGATTCAAGGGGGGGCTCCTAGCCTAGCTGGCTTTGTGCTCCTTCGTTAGCGGAGCCGGCATGCCTGCATACACCGGTGGCTGAGGAGCCGGAGCAGGTGGGGCTCTTGCACCCGTCCTGTGGCCGGGTGGTTTGCCACCGTGTAAACTGGTGCGCCATTGGTCGGATGCAACACGGCTGTTCCCATGTTCTTATGCCCTTTTTGCTGCACTGATAAAACTGTGCTTCGATTTGCCGGCAGTCGATTTTAGTTTGCCAGAGGGCTGTGCTGAGTTCCAGCCCAGCCACAGCAGAACGCTAACCGGATTGATCGTTCTTCTTTTCGCGGCCAAGTCTTGCTTGTGCAAACCAGTCTTGCACTCTATAGCATAGCTGGTCATGCTCTCCGTTTTGACTACTCGCTTGATCTCAGATCTTGACTGCTCTTTGATCCGAGCTGTTTCTGACTCTCCCTCCAGACCAGTGTCCTTGACCCGGTCATGACAATAGACTTCTACTCTAAATGTTGGTCTGCTGCTAATTACGATTGTAATGGATAACTCCCTGTGGTGAGCTACGACTGTAAAGCCAAGTTCTGAAAAATATGTGTTGGTCTACTATTTGTATACATATGCATGCACGCATGTGGTCGAGGTCATGTAGTAACAGTCGCCACGGAAAGTGTGGTGAGCTGCTCACAGCATTCCGAACGTGGTTACCCCATAGCCTTATCCTACCAGTCGTTTTGGTTTAGATTCTTTTTCCAATGATCCCTGACATGGAATTTGCCTTTTCCACAGCACCACACAAGGGACTGACAGTTTAATCAGGCTGTCCGTGACAACCCAAAGTAGTTCTGGTCAGTCACTGCCAGCAAAGATCCCACCATCATATACAGTACATTACAGTAGCGTTAGGATGTTTTGGTCAATGTGCATCTCTTTACACTTGCTTCCACTCAACTCCGTTTGCCGTTTTTAAGCCCACTGCCACAGCTTGGAGGGGAAAGTCCAGAGCCATGGTCTTAACCACCCCAGAAAATCTATTGTTGCTGGCACACACCCGAACTCCAGATTGTTTATGAAAAAATATAAATAAATGGCTCCAGCACAGAATCCCGTGGGACTTCTCTGTTTACAGCCCTCCCCTGGGAGAAGTGATCATTTCTTCCTACTCTCTGCTTTCTGTTCATTTACTGATCCACAAAACAACCTCTTATCCAATGACGGCTACGTTTGTTTTGGAGTCCTTGGTGTCCACATGTTTATTGACACTCTTCAGGAGCTCTGAAAGGTTAGTGGGATAGAATTCACCTTTGCCAAAGGCATGCGGATTCCTTTTCAGCAGAATTTGCCATTTTATGTACTTGATACTTTTCGCCAGTGTAGAAGAGACATTAAGCATAACGCTCATGTGATTTCTCAGATACCCCATGGATTCTTTTTAAAATTTGGCATCAAATTGGACACCCTCCAGTCCTCTCATTCAAAGACTCATATGACGTACAACTTACATATTTTGCTGTAAGATCGGTAATTTCAGATTTGCATTCTTTAAGCCCTCTTGGATGGGTACCCGATGGGCCCAGTCTGTTTTTTATTTGTCATTATTAGAAGCCTCATTTTCTGAGCCCTCCTTCCTGAAAACATCAGGTCAGGCCTGGATATCTGTTCTGCATCTTCTGCAGTAAAAACAAGTAACAAATAATTCAGGGTGCAATCCTACACATATTTAGGCAGAAAAGTCCTACAATTCCCAGCACACTGCTGGGGGGATGTTGGGAGTTTTAGGACTTTCTTCATGCATAGCATTGCACCCCAAGCTTCTCTGAGATCGTATCTTCTTCCAACCGTCCAACTGCCTTCCTGGCTGATTTTCTTCTTCTGAAGGAAATATTTTTCCTTCATTGTTGGTCTTAATTTTATTATTGATATATGTCTCAAAATTCTTTTTTGCATCCCTTTTTGTTTGCTTGCACATTTTTGTGCTTCTTTTTATTCTCATTTGGGCAAGACTTTCAGTTTCTGCAGGAAACTTTATTTTCTCCAACAGCTTCAATAAACAGCTTGTCAACCACGCTGCTGACCTCTTGGGCTTTGCACTCAATTTTCTCATACACAGTATACATTCTAGCTAAGCATCTATGATTGTGGTTTTGAGTAATTCCCAAGCATTTCGGAGAGATGTAATCATCTTATCTTCTCCTTTCAACTTCCCTTTTACCAGTTCCCTCATTTAAAAGAAGTTTACTCTTTTAAAGTCAAATGTGACACTGTTACACTTCCTTAGCAAATCTCTATTTGCATTAAATTCAGTCCCACTGTGATCAGAGTCCCCTCTTGGATTGACACCCTCTTGCATCTTGTACTCATTTCTGGATGGCATCACTTCTCTCTAGTTGGCTCTAACCGTTCTAGGACCCAGTCATTTAGGGTATACGTTATTGTTAGTATCAGAAGTATCTTTCCAAATGTCAGCTGCTGGGGAACACACATGGGAGGTTTTTTTTTTAAAAAAGTCTTGGGCAGCAGATACCACCCATTCCAGAACAATGGAGCACTGCTTATTATGCTATTTTTATTTGATTTATTTATTTAGAAAATTTCTATGCCGCCCCATTCGCCGAAGCCTCGGGGCGGCTCACAACAAAAATCAATTAAAATAATATAAATTAACAATATAAAATAAGTTAACAATATAAAATAAGTCGCCCTGGCCAAAGAATAAAATAAATAAATACTATTAACAGTTAAAATGACGTTTGAATAAAAAGGTCTTTGCCTGGCACATTGAATGTTATGCATTCAATGTTCATTTTCCCACTTAGTTGTGTGGAAATTATTCACCAGGGACAGCATGTTTGGGGAAGAATGGTCACTCTACAACTTTGTGCTGCTGTGTAGTTAGGAATAGGTGTGGCATGTGTGCATTTGGACTACCAGCCACAGAAAAAATCCTGACTTCATTGTGCACGTATTTGCAATGGAGGAAGCACCATCCCTACCAAAAAGCATAAACTTCTAGAACTTGTGTGAAGTCATCCTGAGCCTGACTCGTGTATGATGCAAGTGTCTGTGAACTGAGTTGGCGTTTTATCATTTTTACCGGATTGCAGAAAAACTGCCCAGTGCAGAAGGGCTGTGACCATGGGTTGTCCTTGTGGCCCAGTAAAGGCACAATTTCACCAGTGCGGCACAACCCAGCCCCAGTCGCCTTCACACTTCCTCTGGCAAGGAGGCTTAAAGCGGCCAGCCTGACTTCACAGAAGTCGCACCCGCTGGTACCACGGGAGAGGAACTTTAACCCTTTCCTGCCAACAGTGGTCTTCAGGAAAACCCGCCGGCACCCACGGGGGATTTCCTCCCGATGTAAAAGAGCAGCTTGGTGGGAAGGGCTGTGGTTTGGCCTGCAAGTCTGCCATTTGTGGCCTTGAAGAGTAAGCGCGCAAGTGCATCCAGCATCGTGCCTGGCGTCCCATAAACGCCTTGAATGCTGCCGGTCCCAGGCTGAACCCGGGGCACCTCTAGCAAGGGAAGAGGGGAGCTGCTCAATCTGCAGGAGTCCTTCGAAAATTGCTGTCCATCTGGTTGGGATGCTGCCGGTTGCATCCTGCCACGCGAGGGGGAAGGCGGGTGTAGACAATCCCGGGAGATTAATGCTATGTCACGGGCAGTTTCCCATATGTTCCTGTGCCATGAGCCGTGGCGCACCAACGCGCACTCGTAAACATGCAGTCCGCCCTGCCTTTCTTCTTCAAGTGGGTGACGGTTCTCGCTGCCCCCGAGAAAAGGTGCCGCCTCCGCCTCCTTTCCACCCAGCGCCCCATGCAAAACTTGCCCCGGCGCTCGCTTTTTGTTTCGCTGCGAGGGAAACCCCGATAACCGAACTTCCTTCGCGGCCCCGCCGCTGCCAGTTCCCGAGAAAGATTCCGCCCCAAGGGGCAGGAGGCAGCGCAGCGCCCCTTCGCGCGGGCGGGGGGCGGGCGGGCGAGCGCGCGCCCGCGCACAGCCAACTCTGCACACGCTCAGGGGCACGCTTCCCGCCGCCGCCGCCTGCGCTGCCGCGGGCGCCCCGAGGGAAGAGAGGGTTGCCGGGCAGGGCCTCTCGAGGACCGGGTGAGTGTCACTCCTCGCGCGCGGGCAGACGTCCACCCGCGCCCGCGGATACTGCGCCGGCGACTCTGCACACGCTCAGGGGCACGCCTCCCGCGGCCGCGGGCCGCGCCGCGCGCGTGCCGGAGCCGCCGCGCTTCCCCTCGGGACGGGGTCCTCGCCGCCGCCTCGGACGCGGCCCTCGACCCAAGATGGCGGCGGCGGCGCGCGGCTGAGGCGGGAGGGGCGGGGGCGCAGCGTCGCTCCGCGGCCTCCTCCGCGCCGCCGCCC
>NW_025336273.1:2440159-2759330 GCF_004798865.1 Varanus komodoensis | reverse complement strand
CCCCCGGCGGGGCTGCTCCGCGGGGCGCGGAGGGGGCGGGGCGGGCGGGGGGCGCGACCCTTACATAACGCCGGCCGGGCAGGGGCTCGGGGGGCTCTCGGGGCGTGGGGGGCGGGGCGGTCCGCGGGGGCGGGGGGCGCCGCGCGGAACCTGCGGGTGCCCCCGCACGCCTCCCACCCCGAGAGGGGCGGGTCGGGGCGGGTCGGGGGGCTGCGCGCGGGACGGGGGGTCCGGGCGCCGAGGGGGCGTCCGGGGGGCCTCCGGGGGCCCGCGAGCCGCTGCGGAAAGCGCAAGCCCCGCCGCGGGCTGGGTGGAGCTGGAGACCCCGGGGGCGAGGCGCAGGTGCCCCCGCGCAGGTACGGGCTCGTGCCCAGGTGGGACTCTGCGCTTCCTCTACGCGCTCTTCGGGGAGCAGTCGCAGGGCGCGCGGGAGGGGACGCCCGGGCCGGGGGGGGGGGCGTCCACGCCAGGGCGGGGAAGGGGCTGGCAGTGCGCGCGGAGGTCCGGGCTCGGCGGGATTGCGGGCTCTGCCCTCCCCTGGCTCGGGCTCGAAGCGGCCTGTGGGCGGCGTGACCTCCTCCCGGCGAGGTGCTGCCGGGGCGGGAGCAGAGCGATTACCTGGGCCGTGCGCGGAGGGGTCGTGCTCCCCGCCCCGAATCGCCGGGGGGAGGCGCAGTTGGGGTGGGGGTGGGATTCTTTGCGGCAGGCGCTGGGCTGCCGCTGCGCCTGTGAGTGGCGTTGACACCTGGGGCATCTCTCCTTCCTCTCCGGGTCTGGGAGGAGGCCACAGCGCCATAACCACGGGGCAGCTGGAGGGCTGAGCAAGGGGGGACCTTCCAGAGGGCGTGTTTGGAGGCAGGCAGGGCCATGGTGGTCACTTAAAGGTCAGCTAACCAGACCTTTGTACGTGCAGAGCCTCCGTTTGGTATTGGGGTCCTCTGAGTGTCACTCCCTGCTGCTTCTCCTGATGGCTCAGGTGAACAGCGATTACAGGTCATTGGGGGAAGGGGCGGCTCTGTTCTTGCTCCCTGCCTCTGTTGAGCCAAGGGCC
The DNA here is from genome assembly GCF_004798865.1 of Varanus komodoensis. NCBI lineage: Eukaryota > Metazoa > Chordata > Lepidosauria > Squamata > Varanidae > Varanus > Varanus komodoensis. Next base: position 2,758,279 of record NW_025336273.1, on the reverse strand, counting down.
TTCAACTTTCGCATTTGCTCTCGATTCTTGAAAACACACTAGCCAGTAAGTTTAATAGCAAAATACTGAAGCTGTTTCCCCTGTTTAGGTGGTTTGTTCCTCCATGCAGAGCTGAGTGGTTTTTTTGACTTGGGCGATGTGGCCGGTGCGGGTGGGAATGCCGGGCGCCTGGGGCAAAGATGGGCAGGGGGTGGCGGGTGGTGATAGTCGCAGAGCAACAGGTAAGTTCCGAGCTGAAGTTCGCCTTTCACAGCCAGCTGGCAAGGGTGCTCACTGTTGCTTTTGAGTGGTCATGCTTTGCTTTTCTCTTTGCTAGTTAGATTATGTACCCCAGCCGCATACCAGTTTATGCACACAAATTGTTTACATGCCCCCTTTTCAGAGCACTGGGGGAGAATAAGTAATACAGTTGTGCAACTTTTCTGGTTAAAGGAAATGATACTAATGAGGTATCAAATGGCTTCTAGGATCATTTGAACTGCAGGGATGGCTCCATGTTTTGAGGGCAGGGGGTGGAGGGTGGAAATAAAGGCAAAGAATAAAGATGGTGGGTGATATCTGTCTTGATGCTGCATTAAGGGTATATATGGAGAGAGACTCCCCTTGGGTGTCAGTGCCACTCACACAGCGGGAGCTTCTCTGCATGGGGGTGCCTGCCCCTGCTTTGTGTTGGCCTCCAAATTGTTTGGATTCCTGAAAACGGTTTTTCTAACTTCTAGATGTATCTGATTTTGTGGATTATCAAATCAGCTTAGTGAATCTGTTTATAGAATAGAGTTTAATGCGTTACACCTGGAGCGTAGCAATGCTAACTGGCATTAGATTTCTATCCCTAAAACACATGTTTATGCATGCAATCTAGGTTATCCCTAACCTCCCTCACTCAACCTCTTCTAGGCGGCTTGTAAGTAGTGCTCCTCCTCTTGAATGGATCCCATTTATAGGAAGGGAGATAGCGCTCGCTCGCTCTGTGTGTGTAATATGTCAGCATGGAAAGAGTCAGTGGCTGAAAAGGGACTTCTTTTCAGTGTGGGTTGAAGGAAATGCACCTTGCAGTAGGAGTATTTCAGAGATGTTTCAGTAACTGAAAACTGGGTCACCATTCCACCTATTATCGAGTTCTTACGATTTTACCGATGCTTTCTACAGATAGGGGAAAGGATGTTCTTTGAAGTAAAGTGCACTGCTATTTAGAATAGGATACTTCTTGTAGTTCGGCAGTGGATAGGGCTTTCAGATTTTAAAAACCTTTATGGGGCTTTCTTCAGCCCTGTTGCTAGCTGCTGTGATCTCTTTGGGAAAGGGCAAGATAGGAATGTGTATGAGAAGTAACTAAATAATTGGATTGGAATGCCTGGAGTGATACCAGCTTAAGCTCCTAGAGTTCAACGGTCATTCACTGGACTTCATTTATAACCCACCTCTTAGCTTAAAGAACACTCCTCTCCCCAAAGTGGATGACAATATAAACACAGTTAAAAAGAGCAACACATTAAAACTATGAGTGACATTAACATTTCTGCTCATATCCTAAAAACCAAAGGAAGAAAAGAACAAGGCCAGTGGGACAGACTTGGCTGTAACCAATGCTGTTTGGGGAATGCTGGCAGTTTTAGGAAGTTTTTCTGTCTAAATAGCCATAGGATTGCACTGATTTGGTTTATGTCCATTGAGACCGTGTGCACTTAAAGAATAACTTTTGTGTTTTTATGGTCTTCTAAGACACAAAAGTCAGTGTATTCCCTTTTCAGTGATCTTACACAATAAAGCAATTTAATGTGTATCATTTTCCCCTTTATGGATAATTTTTTTCATTTGGAATACACAGGTTGATCTGTGGCAGTGGCGAGGGCAAAGTTTCACACTTGGGTGGGGGATATATGTCTATATATAGGCACAAGTTATATTGTTGTGTGGCTGTCAGTTTTGGAGTGGAAGTGACTGTGGCCTGCCGAGCTGATTTGTCTCAGCAAATCAGTTTGAGCTGTTTTTATCTCTTCCCAGCATGGGTCTGTAACACAGTTCTGTGATTTCAGTTGCCTATTCAAGAAAAGGGTACCCAAAAATACTTTGCATCTACCCATGGAGAGCTTGCCACTATATCTTGCAATGTATTCTCTCTTCCTCCCCAGCCCCAAGCTGCTGGGAAGATTGCAACTAAGTTCAGAGAGAAGAGGGGATTCTGAGGGGTGGGGGTGGGAGGGGGTGGCAGGATGCTTGCAGATCTTGCTGTGTCGTCGCAAGCTGTGCTGCACCACTGCGTACCCACCCAGCCTCCCATCTCTCCGCTCTGTGATAGCTCCCGGTTCTGATGCGTTACTATCGAGAACTGTTGAAAACTGGATTTGCCTGAACGTGGAGGCCTACGTTTTCCCTTTTCTTTCTTGCCGAGCAGCAAAGAGGGAAATAACGTAGCATAGGAAAATATGAACATATCACTATGTTTCAGTGGTGCTGAATCATTTTGCTTGCTTGAAAATAATTAATAGCTGAGGCTGACATTATTTTAAAATGTGTTTAGAAGCTGATGATAGTAGATGATAAATGACTGATTTTCATAGCCCTGCTCATTTTATCTTGGGGTGTGTTTGTGCGTGTGTAAGTATAAAAAGTAATATTTGGATCTTTTCAGCTGTGTGGATGTACGTAGTGCATTATCAGACATTGCAGCATCGCTTGTATTGTCTCCTGAAGAACTCAGCACATTATCTCAGAAATAATTAACAAATGGAGATATTGGGTATGTTGGTTGAGCTTTGGTTTTCATGGACAACTTTCCTTTTGTACCGATCTAATAAGTATCCTTAAGTGTGACTAATATTGATGCTTTGTTATGTAAAGCACATGGTGACTTACTGGAAAAACTGTCTTGTACCTTAATACTGTTTTATAAATGTTTACATTGCCCTAGATTTTGAACATGATGCATCTGAAAAATACAGTCTTATGTATTTGGCATTAATGGTATTTAATATTAAGATATTTATTCTGCACAGACTTGTTCAACAAGCTGATTTAGAGAAAAAGTTGGTGGTGGTTAGTCTGGAAAGTGTTAATTTGCATAAGGATGCTATCAGAGTTTAAGCTGGATGAAAGATTCACTGATGGAAAATGATAAAAGGGAACTATGAGCTGGGAAGAAAATAATTTGCTTTTAAAAAGCAAAGTTGAATTCAGTGTATGCTCTTTTGCCTGAACTCCACCTTGCATTGAAGATACAATGCTTTTCCAAGCTGACTATAAAGCCTCTTGCTTTTTAAAAAGAAAAAGAAAAAAGGTGCAAAAAGAAAAAAAGGGGTTAGATCAAGGTCTACTGGAAAGGGTTTGGTTATTGTCTTGAGGGTATTATGTGCATAGGTTGGCAGAAAGATCTAGAGGCTTCATTAAACTTTGATTAAAATTAGAAGTTCTGGTTGACACTTAGATATATTGTTGGTGTCTAAAGATGTAGGTGTTTCAAACAGAATGTGCTGTGAAATAAAATTAAAAGAGTATCTGGCACTGCAGTTCTGATACCTTGCATGTTAAGAAGCCCTCCTTGCTGGCATAAAATAATCGGGGTTTAAACCTTTTTTTTTTTTTGGTAGCCACAGCTGTCGGCTGACTCTTAACTTATCCTGGTATAAAAGAAGTGTTGAATCTCACGTGAGCCAGTTCAATTACATTCATTGTCAAAATGAGGTTTGAGAGTACAGTTCTTTTAGGCACATCTGTCTAGGGAATGTACAGACTAGTTTGGTTGTCTAGGATTTGATGGAGTGACTACTTGAGAAGTGTGGCTGTCTGTACGAACTCTGTTCCGATCTCAGCTGTACTGAATGAACAAATCTTCCTCCGTTCAGGCTGATCCTGTGAGATAGCTTAGCAGTGCAGTTCTGCTCCTAGGGTTGCAGCCCCCTGTGCTTTTACCTGGTATTAAATCTAGGTAGGTCTCATACTGTTTACTTCTGAGGAGACTTATGGAGGACTATATTAATTTTTGCTGTTGGCTTGTTTGTGACCTCTCTAGTTCATTTTCAGTGCAGAGCTGCAAGGTATTTGATTCTTCACAGATATTTTTTGAATGTCTTAGATTAGAAGAAGCAGATTTGAACTCTGAAAAAGCAGAGCTTTAAATTAAATGGGAGTGCTTTGTAAGAATGCAGTTTTGAGTAGGGTTGGGGCCCTGGTTGAATACTCTATGAACCAAGAATGCCTTTGCACCATCCTGCCTCCAGTCTTCTCAACAGTGCAGAGCAAGGATAAGCTTCCAGTCCTTTGATTTTCAGATTTAGAGATATTGACATCTCCCATTCCAGAATGGCTGAGCAGAGACACCCCCCCCCCCCCCCGACTATAACTGGAATCGCTTTATAGTAGGGGTGTGTGAGGAATCTGATTTGGGGCTGTGAACTCATCAGATTCCCTGGGCTTGGTTCCCTGGACTGCTGCCCACTTTCTGACAGCTGTGAGTCTGATGTCCTGGCAAGCTTGCGGAGCATTTGCTCAGTGGTCGCCGGCGGCCGAGCCCCGCATGAGTGCCGTGCAGGCGTCCCTCTTCCACAAACGTGACTCACGGCTTTGTTTCTGCTGCACATGGGGTGGAAGGAGGTTGCCTCTTCTGTGAATTCTGTGAGTGTTTGCAGACTTCCTCTTGGCTTGGCTGCCTCCCCAAGTGAGGAGCGAGCATGAGAAGAAGTCTGGTGAACAGAAGGGGATCCGATTCCGGGGAGGATGGCCAGAACCCTCCTTTGTAGCCTGGATTTACATGAGGCCTGGCAGCTCTAGAATGCACGGTGGATTAAGGATTGTTCTGTTGTGACTTTGGGAACATACCTGGGAAGCTGCCGTATACCAAGAAAAATCACTGGTCTGCCTCGCCCAGTATCATTGACAGTGGACGGCCGCAACTTTGCAGAAAGGGTTTTCTGTGCTTTACCCAGAGATGCTGGAGATGGAACCCAGGACCTTCTACGTGCAGAGCATGCGCTCTGCCACTGAACTGTGGCCCCATCTCTTATGCGCTCCGGTTGTGCCTCTGTAGAAGCGGTAGGTTTTCACACTGACCCTCTGTATGTGTTCTATGCAGAAAGCCTTGGCATGTAGGGAAAAGTGTGCGCAGCCTTCCCTTTGCCGTAGCTATTGCATGAATCTAATAGCTTTGTTTCCATTTAAAAGCTGATTATGCAGCCTTTCCACAAATGCATTACAAGCTCTGCCTTGAATTTAGAAGAGAAGAGTGGGGCTGGGCAGGACGTTTTGGAGGACTAGGGCTTGTAGTCATGGTGTCGCCGTAAGTCAGAGACGACTTGATGGCACACAACAACAACAAATTACAAGTTCAGGTAAATAAAACAATAAATAATTTCAGTAAAGTATAATTCGCCGTAAGTGGCCATTTCTGTATTGCTTTGCATAAACTGTATTATAATGGATATTAAAAGTATGGATCATATTCTCTAATAGCTTCCCTGTGACTGTCTCTATAGTTGCTTTAGCAGTTAATTCTTCCTCACACTGCGTGCTCCAATTCTAATTTTATATTGTTAGCACAGATAACTTGAGTGGGGAGTGCACTGTTTCTCACCATAAATGAATTATAAACTGGATTAGCTTTTTTTAAAATACTATTGTGCTTGTGAATAATAGATTCCTGGAGCCTTAAGAACATGTGGCTTAAGAGAGATACCATCCGATATGATCGTACCACCCATTCCAGTCTCAGTTTTCGCCAGGCCCAAATCGGCCTTGTTTGCCGCAATGGATGGCTCTTACAGGGAGAGGGCAGGGAGTGCAACCCTGTTAATTTTGCTTGACTCTCTCATCATCTTTCGACGCCATAGGCCACTGTGTTGTCCTGGATTGATGGACTGGACATTGAAGACACTGGCTGGGTTCAGACAACATGACAAGCTCTGACGGTTTTTCTTTTTTTAACCACTGGGGAGACTGGGGATACGCCTAGATCCATCAGTATCGCTGGAGGCCCAAGCGGCTGTGGCAGCTCAGATTGCCTTTTACCTCTCTTGGACAGGGGTGCCTTGGGCACAGTAGTGCAGGTGCTGGCAACCTCAGGCCCGGGGTAGTGCCCCTCGCTCCATGAAGGGATGTCCTTGAAGCTAATCCAGAAGCGGAGGCAAGGGCAGGATGCAGCAGCTCGACTGCTGTCTGGAACTGGCCCGTTTCAGCACTAACACATCTCTGCTGAGTGAACTGCAGTGGCCACCTACATGCCACCAGTCCGGTTTTAAGGGTTTGATAAGATAAAGTCCTAAGCAATGTGGGTACCCAAGAGAGCACTTTTTCCTCTGCCAGCCTGCGGGGTCACTGAGGTCATCAGATGGCACGCCCTGGTGATGCCATGCGGATCTGTGGCCTGCCTGGAATCTATTGGACAACCGTCAGTGTGATCATCCCTCCTCTCTGGAGTTAGGCAGGCCCCAGCAAGGACACGGCGCTGTGCCTCATGGCTGGTCTTCCAACTAGAGCATCTTAGCTTTCTATTTATTATGATTTTATTATAGAGCATAGAAAACATAGAAACAAAGTGAGTCCTTGGAAGCCCATTCCACACCCTGGGGGTCCTAGCCATCAGGTCCTGACATGCAGCCTGAAGCCTGGTTCCTTGAGCTTTGCCCACTGGAATGCGTCCTGCCCTCCATTGCAGGAAAGAGCAGCTCACGGCCCTTCTCCACATGACATCCCCTCACATACCTCTAAGTTGTTCAAAGATCCCCTCAAAGCCTCCTCTTTTCCAGGCTGGAAAGACCCAGTTCCCTCAGTCTCTCCTCATATGGCATCCCCACAATCCGGCTACCATTCTTGTGACCCTGTGCTGGACCGATTCTGACCTGGCTATGGCTCTCCTTTCCTGTGGAGCCCAGAACAGGGCGTAGTACTGCAGTTGTGGGTGCACCAGAGTCGTGCAGAGCGGTATCAACACCTCCGTGGTCACCTTTGAAAGAGACGCTTCTGGCTGTGCAACCAAGGGTGGCGTTCGCCCTCTTGACCACCGCATCGCACTGCTGGCTCACGTTCAGCCTGCAGTCAACCAGCACCCCGAGGTCCCTTTCACAAGTGCTGCTCTCCAGCCACTTGTCCCCTAACCTGTACTTATGACACCTATTCCCATGCCCCAAGTGCAAGACCTTGCACTTACCCACCTTGAACGCCATCCTGTTGTCTCCTGCCCACTTCCACAGTCTGTCCAGATCCTTTTGTGTCTGGAGTACCTGCTCCTCTGTTGTGGCCACTGCCCCAGTTTTAGTATTGTCTGCAAATTTGATCAGCAGACTGCTCCTCCCTTCTTCCGTGTCGTTGATGAAAAAATTAAACAGGATCGGCCCCAGGACAGAGCCCAGTTGGGGGACCCCACTTGTCACTGGGCGCCATCCCAATGATTCCCCACCAATGGTCACCCTGCACCATCCCAATGATCCCCCACCCCATGTGGAGACTAGAACCTAGACCTCCTGAGTCCCAGCCCCGCACTCCCACCACTGTGCCGCACAGACACTGTCGCTCAGGACAGCCGTTTAAAGGTGTTGCTCAGGTGCACTGGCCAGACAAGATTGGAAGACGAGTGCAAAGCACTTAGGACATGCCAGCAGGCAAAAACCATCTGGATATGTTCTGCTGACTGACTGTGCATGGCTGAATATTTATTTATTTATTTAAAACATTTCTATGCCGCCCCATTCGCCGAAGCCTCGGGGCGGCTCACAACATAAATTAAAATATAATACATTCAAAATATAAAACAAATTAACAACATGAAATAAGTCGGCCTGGCCAGATAAAATAATCAAATAATATTAACAATTAAAATGACGCTTAAATAAAAAGGTCTTCGCCTGGCGCCGAAAAACAGATAACCATGTGTGCACGTGTGAACGCCGTAGTAATTCTCAGTGACATTGGGCAGCTTAGTTCCTGTAAGCAAATTGCCCAAATACCTTGTGGTACTTACCTCTTGTTGTGTCTTGTAAACGTTTGTTATGAGATTGCATGATAAAGAGAAATCAAAGGGGGGCTGAGGTACCAGGAGGGTCCTTGTGTCCTGGTGGAGTCTCTCCCCTCTCTTTCCAGAGAATGCCCCCTTTGTACCAATATTGAATTCACCTCTGAATTCAAGACAGCGGCTAGCATGGAAAGAAGCTTTCCAGCGATGAGGAACATGAAGTATTCTATGTATAACTTGGTTGATACATACCATGTTTGGCATGTTACATTTAAAAGTAACATTCAGGCAATAGAAATGGACTAATTGAATTTATTTATTTTTACAAATGGAGCTACCAGCTGCTGGCGAACTTAAAGGAATCCTAAAATACCTGTTGTTTGCCAGTTTATGAGAAGCAAGTAAAATCTAAAAGTTGAAATCAATATTCTACTAAAATGACAAAAGCTAAAAGCTTTCAGACTGGATGGCCCAGGAGGCCCCTTCTGACTTGCTCTGTTTCTATGTATTCTCAGCTTACCTCTACTCCACAGAAAGCAACTCCCCCCCCAAAAAAAAAGCTGAGAAAAAGTGGAAACACAGGATTCATTGAATACTAATTTTGCCATATGAAAGTCTATAGGAAAATGAATCTGTGCAGTCTCGTTTTCTGCATTATCTCTATCAGTTTCTGCAGCATCTCTGTCAGCTTCTTGTGCATTCATTTGCCCAGACCGAGACAGACTTCTCTCTTCTATGGATATTCCTTCCCTTTGTGTATTTGCAAACACATTCCAGGACTTTCACATGCTGTAGAAGACGGAGGAATACGAAACAGAAGCAAGTGGCGTTGGAGGGTCAGCCGTGCAAGGACTGTGCCCATGTTGTGACAGATAATATGCTTGGCAGAATCTCGGGCTACATTCCTGGACCAAGTATTCTCCAAGATGTGAAAGTACCTTTCCAGTGACAGATCCAAAGTGAGCTGCTGGTGTTGTAATCCGGTTAAATGCACAGCAGTGCTATCATCACGTGCATCTCTGTCTTCGGGTTTCGAATCCCAAGTGCTTTGCAGCAGCACGCATTGGCTGGCAGTAAAATTCTTCTGCTTCCTGCTTTCACTTTGCATTCTTCTGTGCTTGTAAGTGGAGGCACAGATCTGGTTTGCACGTAGCAACAGCCTGCATTTTGTTTAACCTGTGGGGTGTCATGGCTGCAGGGGTCCTCTGCCTTTTGCCTGCCTGTCTTGTCTGCTTTGTATCCCATCTCTTAGCCCAGGGATGCCCCTTTCCTGAGTTGTTTGATGTGACATCCAAATGCATGACACTTGTGTAATGGAGAGATAAACAGTCTGGCATTTTAAACATTGTTTGCTTTTTTGTAGAACTCTGGGTTGTTTTCTCCTCAACAGCCCAGAGTTCTGGCTTCACACATCATGCTCAACAGCCTAGGGGGTTGTGGGCTGTTTTCTGAATTGGGCTCAACATGGAAGTGGTCAGCTGGTGGGGGGCAGTTTCCTCACATGGCTATTGCCCCAGCGAGCCATGGGCCCTTACATCTGAACCAGTGCATACTTAGATGAGGGAAGCCAACTGACTAGACAGTCACTCGGCAAGGGAAATTTTGGCAATGGCACACTGTCCGATTCAGGTGCAGCGCTTGTTGAAAACATTTGAAGTTTCCCGGTTCCACTGCTGCATCCAGAAGACAGCCTCCTCGAGGGCAGAGTCCCTTGCATTTCTGAGTACTTTAAGATCTTAGAGCTTTTTGAACTTGTTCAGTTTTAGTACTTTTCAAAGGAGATGACTGTTCCGCCTCGCTGAGTTTTACTACAGTCTGTGTTATTGTTTTAGTCTTTGCATTTTTTTCTCCTTGCAGACTGCAAGACTACAGATAAAATGTGAGTCACTTTTACATGCTTTATAACTTCTTTAGCCCTTCTGCAGCCCAACTTCACAATGTCACGAAGAAGCAAGTTTAGCCCTTAGGAAGCATATCTCATTGCAATAATATATGGACATTAACGCATCATGCTCTCCCATGGCACCTTCCCATTACTTATGTTAATAGTCAGCAAAGAAAATATTTTGTCACTCCCAGTCTCCTGTAGAACTTCGTCTGCTGTACAGGTCATGTGCATGTGTGTGTGGCAAGTCTGCAGGAACAGCCTCGGTAGATTATAAGATCCCTACCTTGATGGACCCTCAGATCTATCTCTTGCATGTTGCAGAGGATTCTGGGAAGTATTCTTTGGGGTATACAGTTCCTAGAGTTGTTGGGTGTTTTTTTCTCACACTCTGAACCGAAGAGGGAATCACGTGGCACAGCCAGAACTCTCCTGCAGTCACTCACAGTGAAATTCCTGAGGAGGATGGAGCCAGATGCTCCAACCCAACCGTCCTCATTCCATGGACTAGATTGTTGTGGATGCCGGTCGTTTAATTATGCCTACAATTAGTCACTGTTAAAGGCCACCAGTGTGTCACATGCTAATTACTGTGCCATATACATGGTAGTGATGCTGCTTCACGGATCATGATGCCATTGTGTGGATGGCTTTCCAGTCAAGGGTTTTGTCATAGCCTCCCAGTTTAGGGGGTCTGAGACCAGGAGATGGGATTCCTTGCAGGAGGCATGCTGCATCTCCCTGCCTCGGGCCAGCTATGGGCGGTTGCCCTGGATTGCTTTGCACAGAACCCGAGGCAAAATTTGGGGATGTTTGTCCATCTTTATAGTGTACATGGAACAGCAAAAATAGTTCAGCAAATGAGCACTCTTGTTCTAATAAGTTCGTTGGGGCTTCCTAATTATTGCACCCATTTGTATAACTGCTTTCCAGTGAAATTACCAGAGTGGTTAATATGATGTAAAAATAACACACAGGAGTGCTCAATAATTTTTAAAAAAATATGCAGTGTTTTGCAGATGGATATACCCCGCTGGCTTTCCTACATTTTGTTGTGTTGTTGCCTGGAATTGAGTGGATTTAATCGGCATTGGTACCATTTAATGTACGCAACATGCTGAATACTGTGAAGGTGCACATTATTTTTATTGTGGCATAAAAGTTAAGTAAACAAAAACAGACACTTGTTGGTTGCATAAACATTCAATTAACCAAGGTGTTTATTTGGTTCATGCGCCCTTCTACAATCAATGCATAAAGCAATCTTAAAACAATATTTAAAACAATGTCTTGTAGTAAAATATTATTCAACATTATTAAATAATTGCTAAAACAATGGAGTAATATTATGAAATATATAAGGTAACAAAGTAAAATGCCAAAATGGGGCATAAGTACTTACAAAAAAGCAAGCAAGCAAACATGTGCAGAACAGTGTCTGTGTCCTTAGTTCCCAAAAACTAACACCCCTTAATTATCTGTGATCTCATCTTAATAGCTGCTGCAAAAATGTTTGTAGCCTTATTTATGCCAGCCAGCAGATGTGAAACATAAATCTGTCCTTTCAAGCAGCAAAATAAGTAACAGGGTTAGAAAGTGGGCCTTAATATTATTATAAAAATCTGCATTCCAGTAAAACATGATCCGCTGCTTCAACCTGTCCTGGTTGGGAAGGACACAGTCTTAATTCAAAAGGAACTTTAAAAAAATGACCTTCCATGACTGCTGATGGAAGACAATTAAAACAAGCAGCTATAAATAGTTGCATGTATTTAACTATACATGAAACCTGGAGGGCTGGTCACTGCCACAAATATTGGTTGCATACATATTCACCCCCCTTAGTCAACACTTTGTAGAAGCACCTTTGGCAGCTGCAAGTCTTCTTGGATAGGTCTTTTTCAGCTTTCCACATCTGGACCCTGTTGTGTTTGCACATTTTCCTGGCAAAACTGCACCAGCTTGTGAGGTGGATTGGAGACCAATGATGAATAGCGACATTCAAGTCCTGCTATGGATTTGCAATTAGACTTAGCTTGAGTTTCAACTGGGCCATTCTAAGACACTTGGGTTCTTGTCTTTAAACCACTCCAGTGTTACTTGGGCTGTGCGTTTAGGGCCGTTTTCTTGCTGGGCGGTGAACCTCCACCTCATTCCCAAGTCCTTTGCAGACTGAAACAGGTTTTGCTTTTAGAGTTGTCCTGCACTGGACCCAACGCATCTTGCCGTCCGTCCTCGCCAGTTTCCCAGTTCCCGCTGAGGAAGCGCTTCCCCCCAGCGTGATGCTGCCACCCCCGTGCTTCACCGTGGGGATGGCGATCCTGACCCCACGAGCACGAGCACTCCTGACTTGGTGCCACCACTTGCAGCCAGGCCAGGAAGTTCCGTTTTGCTCTCATCAGGCCAGAGAACTGGTTTCCGCCCGTTTGCTGTGCCTCCCCCATGACGTTCTGTATGCTGCAGGTGGGCTTTGATATGGGTTTGCTTCAACACGGCCTTTCCTCTCACCACTTTTCCACAAAGACCAGCTTCGTGGCGCATCTGGGTGACCAGTGCCCCATGGATGGTTTCTCCCGTCTTAGTTGTGGCTCTCTCCAGCTTCTCCAGAGTTACCATTAGCCTCTCGGTTGCTTATCTAGCTAATGCCCTGCTCACCTGGTCATGCTGGTGGATCATCTTTCCCAGTCAGAAAAGAATATGCTTGTGCCATATTCTTTCCATTCTGTACTGTTGGATTTAAGTGTTGCTGCAGGCATGTTTGGGAATGTTTTTATAACCCGAAGCAACTTCTGCACAGCTTTGATTGCTCCTTCGTCTCGTGATGCTGTTTGTTTAGATCTGCTCTCCAGCAAACCGTGCGGCCATCCAGCAACAGAGATGGCACCGGAATGGTGCACAATGGGGCCCCATTCAGCTGCACTCACAGTCCTGTGGAGGCCGTGAGTCGCCCCAGAGGGGCTTCTGGCAGGTCGCAGCAAAGGAAGTCAATCCATGGGCAACCCACAAGTGCCAGATTTTGGCTACTTTTGTGCCACGAGAAAATATTTTCCCAGATAGATCCATTTCTGTTTCAGGTTGCAAAACCAGAAAATGTGGAGCAGTTGGGTGGGGGGGGTGGGGGTGTTGAGGTAAATACTTCTGTAAGGAACCTTAACTATATCGACTGTTCATCTCAGGGACAGAGATGAGACTCAAGGCATTATCTGAAGATCACAACTATAGACGCCCGTCCAATGTGTGAAGTGCTTTACATAATGGCGGTGCAGAGTCTGCTTCAGGGGTGGGTGCTGCTACTGGGAGGTGAGGTTGCATGGGATGGCAGCCTACATTTGTGGAAGCTGGCCAGCAAGTTTATTTTCTTTCTAATGCTTAGGCCTTGTCATTTCTTTGTTCTTTCCTGTAGTCTATAGGAGCGAGTCCTCTTACATTCTGTCTGTTTTTGGCATGTGCTGAGCTCTGTATGTTCTGTACTACGGATAATCCTTTATATGGTAGCACACTCTGTGTTGCCACCCATTGCACAGCGAACTATCAGTGAAGGACAACTAGTGACAATTGGTGGCACTTGCATAGCTGAGACAGGTGCCCCCAGGGCTTGGCACGATGGCTAGTATTGGCCCTCCCATTGCTGGATGTTTGGGCACGGTTCACTCTCTGGCCATGCAAATAAAGGCCTTGTTCTGCCTGCAGTTTCTGGGTGCAAGCACAGCCCTCTCTGTGCGTTGTTCCCAGACCTTAAACCCTTGCCTTCTTGTCCCCTTTCTGACTTAGGCTATGCTCTGCCTCCTGAAGGAGTGCCCTCTGACGCTTGTCTTCCTGTATCTTGCTACCTTCCCCAGCCAGGCATTCCCCTTTTCCAGAGTCCTGATAGTGCACTTAAGTGCTGAACTCCCCCAAATCATGACATACCAACCTACAAAGTTAGTCTGTGCTTTGATTACTTCCACCCACCAAGGTACTTACCACTCTTCTTCCTCTACAGGTATAAAAATCTCTCTGCAGGATTGCTTTCTGTTGGAGGAGTGGTGAGAAAAAAAGGTAACCAAGGCAGGTATTTGGATGGCGGTAGCATTGATCAGCTGTTTTCTCCTGCTCTTACTGCGGACTGATTTACTGCTGGCTGCATATTTTTACTCTCCCCCCACCCACACACCACGTCTAATTCCTTCAAGTCCAGGCTTTCTAAATAAGCGTGTTTTGTGGGTTGCTGTACTGTTTACTTTGTCCCTAGCTTATGTTTTTATCTTATAATTCTTAACTCATTTGAGACAAGTCATCTCTGGAGTATGCTTAGCAGTACTGGAGGTGAGGAGCTGATCCTTGAGAACAGCTCCTAGAACGTAAGTGGATTCTGTGCCTTCTGTTACGGGAACTTCTTTATCGCTGTGGCGAGGGAAGAATGGATTTTACAAACCAGTGTAAATGCATGAAGCTGCCTTAAGAGATGGAGCAGGGCAGTTGCAGGCAGAAAATTTTGGAGGGCTTTCATTCAAAGGGTTGCTGTAAGTTGGAGATGACTTGGTGGCACATAAAAGCAATGGAAAGCGGTCTTAAACTGAACCCTTTCTGGTTTAATCCAGTATTGTTTACTGAAGCCTTCCCCAGCCTCACGCCCCCCCTGTGGTTGGGTTCATACAACAGGACAAGCAATCCTGCTTTGTTATCGTGGTTTGCATTTTTTTTTACCATGATCTACCTGACAGGTGATCGAGTGGTTTCTATATTATTGTGCTTCCCCGGCGCAGTCTTCCTGCTCTTGGGATGTACCCATTAGCCTCTGCACCTGGAATTCAACCCCAGGGGACATCACTCCTTGCCCGTGTTGCTTCCCTCTTCCTCATTGATCCACATATAGAGGCTGGGTGACTGGAACAGCTCCTGCACAGGGGCTACTGTTTTCAGGGAACCTGTGGTAGCTGCCTACCAGGACCATGGAAACCCTGGTACTGGGTTCAGACAATGGGACAAGCTATGCTGGAATGGAGAAACTATAGGACAGACTCTTATAGCGGTTTCTAAAGGCCAGACTTATCATGGCGAAATACCATGATTGGGTTCAGACAACACAACAGACCAACAATGCTAAAAGAAAAACCCACCATGGCTTGTTCTATTATCTGAACTCAGTCAATGTTTAGACTTCGGCTTCTATCACCTGCAGCCATTAGCATGGCTAATGGTCAGCAGTGCCAGGTGTGGTCATCCAAACTGTTTGGAGGGTGCTGATTAGGGTGGTCTGGTCTCATCCTCACTTGCCCTCCTGGGTCTCGGGCAGGGGTCTTTTCCAGCACTGTGACCTGGCACAGCTCATGCATTCCCACCATGCATGGACAGCGCTGCTTTTCTGACACCACATGTGACAGGAGCGCTATTAAAATTGTCATTGTCAAGATGGAGAAAGAGCATAATATTCACAACAGAAAGTCTAGCTTGGATAAGAAGCATAAGGAGTATGCTAATTGTGGCATTGGAAATGCTGTGGAATGCTGCAGTTACTGGCCTTGTGTTCGACCCCTCCTATAAAAACCCTTTATTTTCCTTGTGGAGGCTTTGAAATATGTTCCAAAGCACATCTGGCAGCAAATATAACCAAGCAGTATGCAGTCCATGCACTACCTGATCGCACAGACACATGGTGGAAAAAGTTGCCTTGTGCATGGGATGCATATGTGGGAAGCAGAATATTGGAAGTGGACCCTTTTACATTCAGAAATATTACGGTCATCCAAAAATGTGGTCATGAGCTCTTGAGTTTCCACCAACTATTGTCTCAGCGCATTCTGTTTCCACAATGATGCAGATTTGTACAAAGATATGCAGGAAACTTAGGGGTTGCGTGAGTACTAGATCTGAAGGTAATTACAAGAATTGGTACGAGACTGGAAAGCTTAAATTAATAGCGAGGCAGCCAACACAGATGTTATAATCTGACCCAGAAGCCTCTGTCTGCAGTTTGAATGTAGCTCTCCAGTCTGGGACGCTGGCTTACAAGCACCCATGTTGACTCTGTTCCCGTAGGTAAATCTTCCATAACAGGCTTTGGTTGTATCCTGAATGGAACGACAGAATCCAAATGGTAGCAGTTTTGGAGCCGACGCGCAGCCATATGAGAGGGAAAACAAGACAAGCACTGTTCCTGCACATAGGTTAAGGCTCACTAATGCTTGTTAAACAGGCTCAGCAAGTCAGTTACAAAGGTCAGATGCCAGTGCGTTGGCTGTTCATTGTCAGAGTCCATGTTCCAATCCTCCTGCTCGCTTTCGCAGCTTGGAGTGGCGGCCTTCAACTTTTGCAGCTCCTCCGTACCTTTAACCCTAACCTGCACAATCCACGATGGGACCCTTTGCAAAGGTTAAGCTTTAAAAAATGTTGTTCTGCCAGGATGACCCACCTGGACGAAAAGGAGGTTAGTTGACCCATCAGTTGCTGGCCAACGGCTTGAGGGTGTGATAGACCAGGGCACCTGTTGCTGCCGGTGGAAAGGCTTTTTAGGCTTTCTGCTGAGAACTGCAGGCAGGCGGCATCGTTCACGACTCCCTGTTCACCACTTCCAGTGGAGGTTATGACCATTTTTATGATAAACTGCTTATCTTCCTTAGCATAGGCTTGATAATCATGGAATAGGTTTATTTCCTTTTCATTCTTTGGTGGTTTCCTAAGAGTGGTGGAATCACCCCCCCACCCTTAGCATTTGTTCACTGAAAATCAGACAGCTGCAAACATCAAAACAAGAATTATATTCTGTTGCGTATGAGAACTCTTTTCTTGGCATGAAAGCAAAAATTTTCAAGCTTTATATATCTAATAGGTATGGAATTTTAATTCAGGATCTTTTTCCTTGTGTGAATTGTAGAAAAAACTGAGGTATTTTTTAATATATTTCAAGAGCATATAATACATAAAATCAGAAATAGTATATAACTATCCCCCTCAAATTACAGTAACCTTAATAAGTTTTTAACAATCAAGTGGATCACAATTGGTAACAAATGTCCTTACCTGATTTGTGGTTAGGCCTACAAATGATCTGAGATTTGCACGTAAAAGGGATAAATTTAGTGGTAGTACATCTTAGCTTACTTGATCTTCTTCTGAGAAGTTAGATTTGTTGGTCATGCAAGAACCAAGCAATATAAATGATCACTTTGGGAATTAGCTGGTTTGCAGAACGCATGTCCTTACTGTGATGATATATATGAACCCCAGTAAGGTATCGATTAGCCTGCGTGTAACAGAAAATCCTGCGCACACAGAAGACAAAACAGAGAACACACAAGTACAGGATTCAGCAGGAGGTGGGGGCATGTGATATTTAATTCAAGGGCAGTGGTTCTTAGAAAGGATGCAGCTTCTCTGTCTAAGCACAGACAGGGTTGCACCCTTCAGGGTGCCAGTGCGACGCAATTCTAGATGCTCTGCAATGAGGAGGAGGAGGAGGAGGAGGAGGAGCAGGATCCGCCACTGCAGCTCAGGCCCTGCCCAGGGTGGAAAGTGAGTTTTCTCTCTTCGCCTGCATCTGCCCCAGGCCGACACAGTTCAGCAACCCAAATGCCAGGACTCTTAGCGGGTGCATTAGGCTGTGGGGCTGCAGGGGTGCTGACCCCAAACACCTCGCTTGGGGGCGTTTTGCTGGCTATCCCTCCAGGAGCACAGCCAGTGCACCTTCCAGTCCACCGAGCTTTTTGTGAGCAAAACAAGGCTACTTGGAGTGGGTGGGAACACCGTCCCCCCCCCGGCTGCCTTTGGAGCATTTCTCAGCAAGGGGAACATTTAGGATTGATCTGCAGGTCATGATTGCGTCTTTATTCTTTGACTTCAGTTTCAATCTTTAGGATGCATTTTCCTGTTCAGCCTGGCTGTGGTCTGTCCATCTTCCCTGAAGCTTCTGGTGACCCTGAAAGCTTTTCTTCCATAGAATATCTCTCACCAACACTTCCTAGAAGGGAAACTGCGTACTTCTGACGCATATCTGCTTCAGCAAGTTGAGTCTCTCAAAAGCCCTTTAGGAAAAAGAACTCTTCTGAAATCTTCTGCTCATCCCATCCTTTCCAGGAGTAAGTGTACATGCATGTTTTCCTCAGCCTCATTGTCTTCAAGACCACACATACAGCAATCCTATATCTCCACTTAGGAGAAAGGGGTATAGAGCAATGTTGCAGGTCTGCAGCTCAGTCCTTTTAATGTCAGCTCAGAACGGAGAAGGAATGTATGGTGCCTCTGCCCCAGGTCTCCCCTGAGGACCCAGTGGAAAGGGGCTTTCTTACGGAAGTCTCCCAGAAGTGTTTGTGTCAGTCATCCAACTGCTCCAACAGAGCTCCTTACAGAGGGGGAGGTGAACCCTTCTCAGTCCAACAGGCTGCAGTCCCCAGAGATAACTTGTTCGAGACAGGATAAATCATATAAGAAGTTAAACGCTCTCCTCTGCTCCTTTCTCTTCATGGAGATTATTCCAGTAGGACTTGCTGACTCCTAGTTCAAGTGTCATGTTACATGAACGTTATTTTATTTACTTTCTTGCAGAAGTGTATTTTTTTTCCTAGCCAGCTCTAGAAATGAAAGTCCACATATTTCTTTCAGTTCGTAGTATTGCTACAGTAGTAGGCAGTCTATTTTCTGTCGAGGGCCATATGGCCCTAGGAATTGGAATGTCAGAGGAATCCACAGCAAATTCAATGATTTCTTTGAATCTGACCCATAGATTGTGCAGCAGACTGACTTTATTTTGTGTTATAAGGATTTCCTTGTCTTGCAGGCCCCTTTTTGTTTCTTAGTTTTAGGTCAGCTTGCACAAGTGCGCAGTTGTGCTCATGCACATCAAACATACTTGCACTTGTGCTAATGCAAACGGGCAACAGTAAATAATTCCTTAAAAATTGGATTTAGAGAATGGGTGGGTATAGAAAACCTCTGTAGAAAAGAGGGTTGAAAAGGCTGAGATGGGCAAGCTGTGCATTGCCATTCTTAGGATCTTCAAATAGTGGAGCGGAAATTTCCTTACGGGAGTCCCCGCCCCCCCGCACCCAAAGGAATTAATGAGGGCAATGAAGGAGAGGCGTTCTGTGTCCCCAAAGCAGAGGAGTGACACATTGACTTATTTTAAGGAGTGAATTTGTGAAATGAGTGTGCCATTAGATGGAGCGCTTACATCCATATATGCCCAGCCGCCCCCTGAGATCAGCGGGAGAGGCCCTTCTCCGGGAACCCTCCGTGAAGGAAATTAGGAGGGTGGGTACTCGGAGGAGGGCTTTCTCTGCGGTGGCGCCCAATCTATGGAATGCGCTCCCCAGAGAGGTCTGCCTGGCGCCGTCGTTATTTGTTTTTCGGCGCCAGGCCAAGACCTTTTTATTTAAGCGGCATTTTAAATGTTAATATTACTGAATTTTATCTGGCCAGGGCGGCTTATTTTATATTGTATTTTTGTATTTTTAATCTACTGTTTATATTTTTTAATTTAAGATTATAATTATTTTAACTTATTGTTGTAAGCCGCCCTGAGGCTTTGGCGAATGGGGCGGCATAAAAATGTTTTAATAAACAAACAAACAAACAAACAACTATCATCTCACGTGGCCACCAGACTTTGTGCTGTAGTTCTCCCGAAGACACACATGCTGTTGGAAGAAGGCGGGTAAGCACTTTATGCCGGCCCCATGTAGCTCCACACACTCTTACTACGGTGGTCTTATTAGGGTCTGTCCTTTTGGGATGCTTTGCAGACAGGCTGACAAAATAAATGATGCTGAAGAGCTGGGGGCATGGGCTCCAGTGGACAAAGGGCCTCAATTTCTGTATTCATATTGTAAATGGATCTAGCGCATCCACCCATCTTGCAGACTGTGAAGGTTTTCATTTGCAGGGTGCAAATGAATTACAGCCCTTTGGCTTGCAAAATGTTTTCCCTTGCGTTCCTTGAAGCTGAGAAAGCTGCCCAGTCTGAATGTAGGAGGTATTTAGCAGACTAACTGATGTTCACGTGCGGAAATATGTAGGCGCATTCTAAAAAAGCAGATGGCCTTAAAAGGGTCACAGTGGCCGAGTTCTGAGGCTGTAGGTGCAAATCGGAAGGTCTGTGTGTCTCTTTTCTGGTGCTGCCTCTCATGAAAGACATTTTATTAAGATTATTAATGGGTTTCTCTGCGTAAGTGTTGAATCACCGTTTGCTGGAGGGCTCTCCTAATTACTTGATCGAGAGCACAGGTTGTGGGTCAGCGTGGTTTCAGTCCACGCGCGGGCATTTTGGGCTGCAGCACTTTGCATGTGCTGTTTGTGCTACGTTTGCCATAATCACAGCTTCCGTTTCTTGGAAGCTCAATGGTTGGGGTGCTGGACTGGTCACACTCTGGTGTCTGATTTGCTGGATTAAGGTGTTGCCTGATCCGGGGTGACAGAGCTGTTGGGAACATCTTTAACCAGGATTCCCGTTCACCCCTGCGAGGTTGCCATAGGCAGCCTCTGTCTCAGTCCCGGACTGGCTCTGGATCCGGAACTGTTGGCAGAAAGCTCTTCTTGAGTGGTACGTAATGCCGTGTACTGTGACAAGTATGCGTTGTCCCTTTCTTGTTTTGCCAGTTACGCCTTTATTCTGAGAATACAGGATGTGGCTTTGCGCTGAGTTAGACCTTGAGCCATCTAATTCCAGTACTGTCTACACGGGCAAGCAACGTTTTCCAGGGTATCAGGCACCAAAAGGGGTTGATCCCAAGACCTTTTGCATGCTAAGTACCTGCTGTGGAGGCAAACTAGACCTGACTTGTAATGTCTCTCTACATTTTGCTTGCATTTCCCCCCTATCCTTTTAAATGCAAATGCCATTAACTGGAAGGCAGCCTAATAAGGATTGGTACTATAGCAAATGGAGAAGGGGGGGCTTAATCCTGAGGAAGATCCCTCTTGTGAAGGAATTGGCGCCCTGGGGGATTGTGTCAGAGGAATGATTTGTTCAGACTTTTCTTCTTCCTGTTTCATCTTGAGTATATATCTTGAGGTGATATATATATCATCTGGCTCCTTCTCAAAGTGATAAATATATATTCTCATTCCCAAGAAAAACTTAATAGCCAGGACCAGAAGTTGTGGTCTTCAAGGTTGCTAGAAAAAGGAGTTCTGTGATTATTGCCAGGCTTAAAAACCCACCTCAAAACAGGGTAGGCAGCTGGGTGCCCCCTGCATCCCGTCAGCCCCAGCCAGCCTGGTCATTGGCCAGGGGTTCTAAGTTGCCACCCCTTGGCCTTATGTGGGGCTGCCCTTGAAAATGGACTGGAAGCTTCAGTTGGTACAGAACAGGCAGGCTTGTCTGCTGGCAGGGACGGGCATGCAAGAGCATATTACGCCAGTCCTTTTCCATTGTCACTGGTTGCCAGTTGAAGTCCCGGCCCACTTTAAGGTGCTTTCATTGGCATGTTGTTGTTGCTGGTTGCGAGGTCGTGTCCGGCCCATCGCGACCCCATGGACAACACTCCTCCAGGCCTTCCTGTCCTCCACCATCTCCCGAAGTCCACCTAAGCTCACGCCGACTGCTTCAGTGACCCCATCCAGCCACCTCATCCTCTGGCGTCCCCTTCTTCTTTTGCCATCTATTGTTCCCAGCATCAGGGTCTTCTCCAGGGAGTCCTTCCTTCTCATCAGGTGGCCAAAGTGTGTGAGTTTCATCTTCAGTATCTGGCCTTCTAAGGAGCAGTCAGGGTTGATCTCCTCTAGGACTGACTGGTTTGATCGCCTTGCGGTCCAAGGGACTCGCAGGAGTCTCCTCCAGCACCACAATCCAAAGGCCTCAATTCTTCAGCGCTCAGCCTTCCTTATGGTCCAACTTTCTTCATTGGCATAAGAAGCCCTAAATGGTTTAGGACCTGAATAAGCAATGTCTCAACCCATATGTACTTACTGATACCTTAAGATCATTTTCTGAGGTCCTCCTCTGGGAGCTGCCTTTAAAGGATGTTAGGAAACACAGTTATTATTGTATTATCTTACTATATTATATTTTATTGTACTTTATTATATTAGTGTATGGGTGTTTCTGGACACTGTTCAGAGAGCCAATTTGAGCCTTGAGAATGGCATACAAAATCTGTATAAACAAAAAAAAAAGTTACTGAAGTAACACTCTTGCAGAGTTATTCCATCCCTTCTCTTCCTCCGCTGTCTCCAGCTCCCCATGTTGAGTGGTAGACCGAAAGTCCCTTGGGGTGAGAACCCTGACCGTGTGCACCCTGCGAACTGCCATGCACGTTGGGGGCAAGACAGTTAACATCATGGTAGACCTTCCACCCTGTCCCGCTGGTCTTTCGTTGTTACGACTTGCCCGCGTGTCGGACTGAAACCTCTCCTGTAGCTGCTGCGCTGTAAAGCCAGTCAATGCAAGATGCTCTCCTTGTTTGGCTGCTGCAGCTGTACGTGACGTTGTGTGCATGTTCATCTTTTTAGTTGCACTGTAATCATGCATTCAGATGCTTGAGTCAGAGGCAGTGCTGATGTATGTATCAAATTTGTTCGCTGATAAGTGGAATATGGGTTTGTGAATGGTAACTTGCTGGAATTTTCTCATCAGAGAAACAAGTAGGTGTCGTGACATTTAGGGACTGGGATTGTACAACACTGGAACCTGTTGGAGCTTATAAGCCGCAGTGGATTGTTGGACTGTAGAGCACACCTGGGATGGGTTTGTCAGGGTGGTTGGTTGCAGGGCTGTAAGCCTCGCTAACAAGCCATGACTCGCAGTAGAATTTGCTTGGCCCACAATAGATTTTCATGTTGTCTAAACCTGGGTGGCTTGACTCATTGTGGATCAAGCGCTCCCCTTACAGTTCTTGTCAAACGGCATTGAAGAGGGCTGTCGGAAGCATTCCCTGCTGCAGGCGGTGGTGGCTAGCTCTTTTGGCCTTGATCCATGGCATGCAGTGGCAATTGCTGCTGCCAACTCATGAGTCAGCACTGGCAGTCTCGGCTCTCCAACCTTGCACTGCAGGGAGCTCTGGGTGGTTCAGGTTTTAGTCCTTGCTTGGCTGCAAAGTGACCTTGGGCCCGTCACTGACTCTCAGCCTAGCTACCTCACAGGGTTGTAGTGAGGATAAAATGGAGGCGAGGAGCAAGATTATGCTAATGACCTTGGGTTCCATGCAGGAAAAATGACATGATATAAATACAAACGAATTGATAAATAAGAGCAACTCTGGGTTTTCAGGAAACACTGGGCAGGGAGAGATGGGCACCATGTTCTGGAACCATTTTGGTGATGCATTTAGATTCTCATTCTAGGCTTTGGAAGAAAGGGAGGCTATAATGAAAGCTGGGATTCCTGTGTGTATACAGAGTTCAACCAGTGTTTCCAGTTGACTTTAAGATCTTGGAAGAGGTACTTTTCTGTGATGCATGATTAAGTATAATGGTGCAGTCTGGAGTAAGCTCTGGTTGAAGCCAGGGGTCCACTGTGTTGGAGAATGCTGTTGATCTACCAGGATGGATCTGATCTCAATCACTAGTTGGTAAGGCTAGCTTAAAGCACGGCTTTCTGCATGATTTGCTTGCATGACTGTCTTACCCTTAGGTAGAGGAACTGTAGTAATATATTCCCAAACTTGCATCTCTTCTACAGCCTGCTGCTGTTACAGGTTTCCTCCTCCAGGGAAAGAATATGATAAACTTCAGGCTATACACAAAAAGATCCAAAGACTTGTGCCTCCTCACACTTAGCTTCTTGTGAAGATTTATTCCACTCACAGCAATGTTCTTCTATTCATTGTATTTTTTGAAACTTAGCACTTAAGTTGTTTCTGTGTACATAGATTTACAAAGGAACAGTGGGATGAAGGTCTTTTTCTCAACTCTGTATGCTTGTTTTATAACATTTTTTGCTGTGAAAAAAGGCAGGTGATCTCTGCAGACACAAATTCACACTTCTGAGAACTGTAAAACCAAGCAACTGTGATAATATCTTCTAGATAGAAAAATTGCCCAATAATCTTACAGAAACGCCTGCAAGAACATGACATTGTAAATGGATTAATGGAATTCGTTTACTAAAAAAATTAACCATTGCATGAACATACAGCCTCACTCTGTATCCTCACTCAGGATAATTAAAAACTAATCCTTACTTTATGATGAATAACCATTGGACTATAGATTGGTTTTTTCTCAAAAAGCATTTTATTTTTAAAAAATCCAATTTAAATTTTAAAAATCTGATTTTTATCCATCCTACTGAACAGAAAGGGCATAGAACCAAAACAATATGGGAAGCATCTCGGCTGCTAGTGTTGCCTGGCAGCATCTCCGTTCCATCATGTTACTGCCTTGGGAAGGGATACCACAATGAAGCATCGGCCTTGTGTGTCACAAGAACAATATGTCTTGAATTACAAAGTACAAGACAACGCTTCAGAAGACCATGAATGATCTTTACAAGGAGTGTTTTTGTGTGTGGTGGTGTGGAAAACTCTCTGTTGCACTTTCACAACTGCATCTGATTAGAATCAAAGGTGCTTATGAAACTATAGTGTAGCAAATGAAAATACCGACTCCTACAAGAACAACAACAAAGTAATTGTTAACAGGAAGTGGGGCTGGTCGAGACTGCAGGTATTTTTGGAAAAGAACAAGGTGTGCACTTCATGTGCTGATACGCAGAAATTTTTCTTAAGCTTTCTGTTTGTGTCATCTTATATCAGAAGCCTGGAAAATGGGGGTGCGAAGGGCTACCTTCTGCACTGGTGATTTGTCTTATTGAGCAAATAACTATTGTTTGCTTTTTGAGGTTGACTGCTATCCACTGGTCCGTGGGAGTAGTTGTTCCCAGGTTGCTCTTACCTGTGTAATTTTGCAGATGCTGACATGGGAAAAACAAGGATTTAGGTAGAAACATGAATGACTGGGAAAACATGTTATCAGCAGCTGCATAAAACGATGTTGTGCAACCAAACAAGAAGTTGTAGGAATAACTTATATATACTATGCAGATAATATAACCCTTGTAAAAAAAACAGGTGTTAGTTATCTCTGCACAAGTCTTGTCAATATAATCTTTGATTCCCATTTATTTATATATTTGTTAGCTTTATATCCCACCCTTTTTCTATCAAAGAACTCAGAGTGGCTTACATCATTCTCCTCCTCCTGCTCTCCATCTTATGCCCACAGAGATGCCCACATAAGAGAGCCGGTGTGGTGTGGTGTGGTGTGGTGTGGTGTGGTGTGGTGGTTAAAAGTGCAGGCCTGGGAACCAGGTGATCCGGGTTCTAGTCCCCGCTCAGCCGTGGAGCCCACTGGGTGACTTTGGGCCAGTCACAAACTCTCAGCCCAGCCTACCTCACAGGTTTGTGAGGGTAAGATTGAAAGGAGAACAATTGTGTAAATTGCCTTGGATTCCTTGAAAAGGGGGAAAAGGTGAGATATAAATGTAATAAATAAGGTTGCAAAGTTGTGGCTTCACTAATTTACACTTCATTTGCTTTCATTCCCCTTTAAAAAGTAAAATTTCCGCTAGATCTTCCAGCCCAAACTTACTTCCTATTTCAGCCATGCTGCTGTTATCTTTTCCAGGGCCACCTATTAAGTTAGAGGCTTGCCTACTTCCAGTTACTTATTTTTTGGGGGCACACTCCTTTAGGGTATAATACTGTGCATATTTAGACGCAAAAAGCTTGTGCAACTCCCAGTATTCCCCAGTCAGACTGACTGACTGACTGGGAATGCTGCGAGCTAAATAACTTCTTTTTGTCAAACATGCCTTAGCTACTGATGAATGCAAGAACACCAACCATCAGAATATCAAGGATTTAAAGCTATTTAGAGCTGAGATGGAATGCTAGCCAGGGGCACACAATATGATTAAGTTAGGGTTAGGGTTTGGCCCTCTGCTTGCCTGGCATAATCTCGGGGGGCTGAAGAGTCTTTGGAGCCCCAGCGGTGCGGCCAGAGCCCCACCCTCACCTTGCCCCCCACCTCTACCTCCAGGAGTGGAAATCCACCTCAGAGAGGGGAACGGCAGTGTGCGTGGGGGCGGAGAGAAGACCGGGGCCATGGACCTACATTTATTCCTGTTGGCATACCAGCGTCCGTCTCTCCCGGGCTCTTTCTCTAGTTGGTCGGAGGCAGCCGTCCGTCCAGATCAGACGCAGAGGGTGAGGCACTGTGGGCGTCTTGCACCCGCCTAGGGCAGAGGTGATAGGACTGTACCCTCAGCAAACATCCCCGCTTATATCCATGTAGTAGAAATGACTAAATGCACTATTAAACATATATAAGGCTCACTGAGAGTGAAATCCAAAACAAGCAGTATTCTCAGAAGTTGCATGCTGCGTTAAATGGCTAGTGCGGTGACTAGGCTTCCAACCTATGTGGCGAACATCGATCAATCCATCCCACTTTTGTGCATGACTGCAAGCAGTTTTTATAATGCCAGAACAGGAAATGCGAGCAGGGTGGATTTGCATCAAGGATAATTCATGCAACTCTCTGGGGAAGCTGACCTCCCATCAGCAGCACATGCATTTCTCTATGAAGAAGGTGCAGAATGGATTATTTTCATTCCCATTAGTCTCTCTCGTGGTGTCCTTTAAAAAGGCACATATTCGGCCTGCCTTATTTATGTAGCCAAGAATGTAAATATATTTATGCAGCAGTCATACATGCTTGCTATCTGTACACGTTCACTTAATAAACTATTTTAATCCTTTATGTAATTATTAGTGTTAGAAATGTATCTGATAAGTTTTAAATCAGGCTTTGGCTGTTGGGTGGTAAAGACAAGTAATAAACAAGTTGCACACCAAAAGGTGGCAGATAAATAACTAAAAAGTTATCACAGAGGTTGCGAAAAAAGCATTCCCATGTAAGGAAAGCCAGTGCTCAAAACGCCTGCAGTCTCAGTTCTGTTTGTTTGTGACAGCTGTCAGTATTTTGCAGTATTTATTGTGGCTGGTTTTTGTTTTTGTTTTGGTTCTGGTCATGTTCAGATTCCCAATTTATATATAAAAAAAGTTTGACTTGAGTGATTGATTAGAAACACCCAGAATGTCATTTGCTTTTGGTGGGGGTGGTTCCAAAGACAGGTTTGGTCTGGGGTGGCTCCTCAAATTTCAGCTATAAAGTTTATTTGTGTGGAGATTGTTACCTGTAGGAATTGAGCCATATGTGGAAACACAGCTCATCATGTTCCGAATTCAGCCACAGTAAGTGAATGGATCGGGTAAAGAGAGGCATTTGGTGGTGATGCGAAGGAGGGACTTCTTCGTGGCAGCCCCCAGCCTGTGGGATTCCCTACTGAGGGAAGGGCGAGATGATTGCTTCCCACAGGCCAAGACCTTTTATAGGGGCAGGCCTTTAGTCTGTAGCTGGATCTCTTAGGTTGGATAGTGTTTCTTTTCTGCTTTTTTTTAAAAAAGGAAGTGTGCTTGAATGCATTTGTTTTTTGTTGTTTAAATCTTGCTTTATTTGTAAGCCACCTTGGATGCCATTTTACTTGGTAGAATGGTGGGGAGAGAGAGATGGGGAACAGGTGGGTTAAGGCGAAGAGGACTAGTTGCATGGATGTGACTAGGAGGTTCTGGCGTGGCCTACGGATAGCTAGGTGTCCATGGAGCCACATTTGCAGCCAGCCTGAACACATGGCTTGGCCCAGGGTTGGGGAGTAAAAACACACCTCTCTGTGGGAAGCTTAATGAGCCGCCACATTGGGAGAAAATGAATTTGATTCTGCGTTCACTTGGCTCACTGTTAACGTACATGGTGAGAAAAGGGGCTGCATTTGCCACACTGGCCAGGACACAAGGAAAGCCTTTTTCCTCTGGAGGCCTTCTGAGGACCAGGGCCTAGTGGAAAGTGCCAATATTTTGCAGGGTGATATGCAGACAAGTGGTTTAACAGTACCAGCAATGAAGGGGCGTGTTTTTCTAAATTAGGCAGCTGAAACAAAGCATATGGCATGTGTGTGCCTGCGTGGGGCATGGATCTGGGGCTGAGCATCTCCTCACAGACCCTCTGTTTCTTTCCCCCATGGATTTGTGCATCCCTTTGCACTAGACCCCAGTTAATATACTGTCGGGTTCTAAGCTGCTCACACAAGGTGGAAATCTGCCCACCCAGCTTTCTAAACTTTACATGTAGTTGGATCATTCTTAGCTGAAAGTTTAGATGGATTTCCGTTGCACCCTACAGATGCTGAAGCTGGCATTTAATCTACCAAAGGTATAGAAAATCGCTTTGGTCCCTTTGATGGCAAATATTTGAAGAAAGTTCAAGGGATTACTGGAACAAATTCATAGCAGATGCCGCAATTCATTTAGTAATCGGTTTATCTTTACAGTCATCCAGAAGAGAGAGAATGAGAGAGAGAGAGAGAGCGCGCACGCGCGCAGTCAAGTTTGTGCTACAAATGGTACCTGAGCTTCTAATGCCCTTTGGATATTAGAGGTAATAGTACAAACAGGCTGATGGGAGGAAGGTCCCTTGTTGTATAATGCTGGGGGAGGGGGTTTGATAGAACATGTTATGCCCAAGATATATGGAGAGAAATTATGTCTGGAAGGTAAGTGCTTATCTGACAGGTGGCTGATAATTCTGTTCATTTTGTTCTGATGGAGTTGCATCCAGAATTTCCCTTTCATTGTAGTTCTGTCTGCACCTGGTTGTAGGCCTTGGCCAAGCGGTGGCAAGGACAGCCAACTGATGGTCCCTGAGCCTCCCTCAAAGGGGTTTTTCCTGGCCATGCTATTCCTAGCACATGCTATTCCATTTTAAGCAAGGTAATCTCTCCTTTTCAGTGCTGTTCTTTTCTGCATGTTTTATTCTAAAATCACTTCTCTGCCCCCTAACAATAAATCAAGAGTAGCTTGCCATTCATTATGAGATGCTACAGCTTGGGGATATGCACACACAACGATTGGAGATAGTTTTACTTAATTAATCAATTAATTATATTTATATCCACCTTTTTTCCTTTCAAGGAACTCAAGCTGGCTAACATAAAGCTCCTCTTCCTCTCAATCTTGTCCTCACCACAATAGCCTGGTGACGGAGGTTCTGTGACTGGCACAAAGTCACCCAGTTCATTCCATGGCTGGGCGGGAACTAGAACCCAGGTCGCCTGAGTCCCAGTCCTGCACTCTTTACCACTATACCGCACTGGCTCTTACCACACTACTTGTGCTTCTCTCTAGAATATGACTATGGTGACTTGTTCAAGGAGGCATTTATTTCGCAGCTTCTAGTTGCTGTCGGTATGTTCCGTCAGGTCGCTTCCAACTTAAGGCAACCCTATGAACGACAGCACTCCAAAATATCCGGTCCATGGCAGCCCTGCTCAGTTCTTCCAAATTCCAGGGTGGAGTTTCTTTCTTATGGAGTTATTCCATCTTCTCCAACGAGTCCTTTCATGATGTGCCTGAAGCTTCTAGTTACCATTAGTTAAATGGGATCTACAGAGATAGACCATGAGTGCTTTGTAGAGGGGCTTGCCAGAACAGCTGCTAATGATTGCAAGGCACTCTGTAGGTATATCAGCAGCTATTTGTTGGTTAAGTGGTGTTGGTACACCTAGTGGCCTTGATTTTCAAGTATTCCATTTTCTTTTTTAAAATCAGATTCCTCTTTGGAGGCTAGTCCCTGAAGTATCCTCTACCAATTCTATTCACATCAGTAATAGCATATGATAGATTATGTCAGGTGTTTTAATGAGCTCTCATTTTCCTGAAACTGTTTTAGATGTTAAACTGTCATATATTTTTGTATATTGGAATTGTAAGCACTTTATAATTTGTGTATTGGAATTTTATGCTGTGTTTTACTGCACTTTTATCGTATCTTTTGCATTGTGACCGGCTATTGGGCAATACAAAAATTATAAAACAAATAATGAAAACTCTCACCACAACAGGGTGCAGGGAGTATCCAGAGGGTCTGGCTTTTTGGTCCTCTGTGAAGTGTTGTCCTTTACCCGTCCTCGAAGGAGCCTTTAGAAGTATCTCAGCCTTGCAACAGGTTTAGGATGTAGGCTGGACTGATTGGCTGGGCTTATCCTCTTTGCAGTGCATTTTCATGGCTGAGTGGAGAGATTTTAAACCTGTATTTCTCTCATCCAGTTTCAGCAGGCTTTGAATCTTGTACTCCACATTTAGCTTTTTGTGGCTAAATCTGGTGTGTGCGCACTAGTGAGTGCTTCTAAATGTGTATTTAAATTATGTGCACATGCTAAACTTTTCAGTCTTGAATTAAAGAAAATAACTTGCAGTCTGCTAATGAGCTGAAACTATGGAAGGGTCTGGTGGGTGGGAGGAAGTCCACAAAGTGCTGAATAATTAAAATGGCAGATATTTCTACACCATGTTTCCCTGCAAAACTGGGAACAAGAGAGGACTTCTGCTCAGAGGTGTGGAAGACACCAAGCTGTGCCAGGCCATATCTGAGCATCCCTGCAGCAACGAAAGTGAAGTTGTATTTCAACAACAGCAAAATGTCAAGAGGCAAAAGTGCTTAGGCCTCCAAAGCAAAGTTAGAGCCTGGGCTGGCGGACGGGTGTGCAGGCTGAGAAACCGCATCCAGCACCTGCGTCTGCTGAGTCACGGTAGCGCACGGAGCGCCGTGCTTAAATAGCTCCCTGAATGTTTTACACCTTGTCTCTCCAAGGTGAGGAGCTTTAGCAGGCTGCCAGAAGTGTGATTTCTCTTCCTAACTCTCTCCCCTCCCCGCAGCACTCTCGTATTTTTTGGAAAAGTATTTCACGGTTTGTCATGTGGGGGTAGAAGTGCAGTTTTACACGGACATGGATTTTTTAAAAATATATATCGGCGCAGCCCATTTTAGCAAATTAGTGTAGTAATAAGCAGTAAGGCAGCACCGCCGTGCATGCTGGAGTAGTCCACCTGGGAAGAGGGCGTTCACGGGTCTCAGGTGCACCCTGTTGCTCATCGAGGAGGTGTTTTCATCATTATCCTGTGTGTGCTTATTCAGAAATCCCACTGGGTTTGCCCAGACTTATTCCCAAGGAAGTGTGGTTGGAGCTGCAGCTGTTGGATATGGCCTCTGGTGCCAAGAAAAGTTGGTGAGCCAAAGAGGAGCAAGGAAAACAATGCAGTTTTGACGCGAGTCCTTAAATTGCCGTTCTTCGGGAGGAAAGAGGACACAGAATCAATAGAAGGTGATGAAGAGAACAAACTGTCCCTGTTAGATCAGGTTACTCTCTCAGTGTCACCGGTATAACTAGATTTGAGGCACTAGCACCAACACATGAAAAGGGAATTTAGAGTCAAATATTGCGGCTACGACATCTCTGAATGTTGTTCATAAACCTCTAAAAGCCATGCTGACATTTGCCGGGCTGCTGACAGTTCCTCTCTGTTTACAGCAGAATGCTTGTACTGTCATCGTGGGTTCATCGGCAAGCTGGATGTATTCCTACAATAGCTGCGTTTCCAGCAATATTAACAGTTTCTTGCCTGACCAGGGTTGCATTCTCGTAGCATTTGGACTGATTAGTGATGTACTGTCTTACCCTTTCCTTGAGAATCAGGCACAACCAATGACAAAATATGTAAGCTTGGCCAGCAGAGTTCTCGTTCATCTTGATGGCTACAGAACTAATGACGTCATCAAAGTCAGGCAGAGGATATGTGGCTCCTTCAGTTAGAGTGACAGTTTAATAGGGGTGAGTTTAAACCCAAGAAAGCAGTTGCATTTTCTGTAGAGGTTGTTTACTTAGGGCTCTCTAAAAACAGAAATGAAAATTCCAGTATGATGTGCGTGCTGGTTGTTCAATACAGTGGGAAACAGTTATCTGGATGTTGGAATGTACTTCTGGAAACTTCTGCTCCCCTCTGTACTCAGTGTGGCTGGTTTTCCCTTCCAGTATCTTAAAGAATGGGATATTTTCCATCTTCCATAGCCTGAGAGGTAATGGCACTAGTTGGTTCAGAGGAAAAGACTTCTGTCATTCTGTTTTATTTTAGGCCCCAGAGACCTGGATTAAACTCTTGAATTGGCCACATTTCCTGGAATACATTTTTGCCTCTGTCAGCATCTTGTTGTGGGAAATGCGTGCGATAAGCAGTGATAGGGATGGTTATTAGGATAAAAAAGTAAAGCACAAAAACTCAAATCCCTCAATGAAGTGGCATAGAATTAATTCAAATTAAAACATGCCCATCTTTTCTTCATGGAAAGAGTCTCACATGCATCACAGAACCAAATGCTGCTCTTTTCTTTCCCATGATCTGGCATTAGGAGTGAGGAGTGAAGCGGCCAAGTCTGTTCATGGCACCACACTATATAGGGTGGCTAAAACCAGAGCAGATTGTGAGGAGCTCAGCTGCACCCCTACCTGGAGTACGACTGCCTGGCGATGGTGACACACGCGCTGGTGACTTTCCGCCTAGACTTCTGTAACGCGCTTTACGTGGGGCTTCCCTTGAAGACAGTCCGAACACTTCAATTGGTGCAAAATAGAGCTGCCAGGTTGCTGACGAGGACTGGGCGTTATGTTCACATGACTCCAGTCCTCCGTCAGCTTCACTGGCTTCCCATTGAAGCCCGGGCCCAATTCAAGGTGTTGATTATGACCTACAAAGCCCTAAACGGCTTGGGTCCTGGCTACCTGAACGAGCGCTTACGTCCGTATATGCCCGACCGCCCTTTGAGATCTGCGGGAGAGTCCCTTCTCCGGGAACCCTCCATGAAAGAAATTAGGAGAGTAAGTACCCGGAGGAGGGCTTTCTCTGCGGTGGCGCCCAACCTATGGAATTCACTCCCCAAAGAGGTCCGCCTGGCACCGTCGTTACTGGTTTTTCGGCGCCAGGTAAAGACCTTTTTATTTAAACATCATTTCAATTGTTAAAACATATGATCTGGCCTGGGCAACTTCTTCTTCCTTCTCTTTCTCCTCCTATATTTTTATTTTATACTGATAATTTTAATTTTGTATTTGTAAATCAATGTATTTTTTGTATTGTTATATTTAATGGTAATTTATTATGTACTATTGTATTTCAATGTATTTTATCATGTTGTAAGCCGCCCCGAGGTTTCGGCAAGGGGCGGCATAGAAATGTTATAATAATAATAATAATAATAATAATAATAATAATAATAATTTCCATGCACTACAGAGTTTCCTAAACTCTTTGGTCCCTTAGAAGCATCTGGGTGTTCAAGAAACTACTCTGAGCATCATCCCAGTTGGCATCTGCTTGTTAGTCTGTTGGACCTTAGGCTATGCCTTACTCTGTGAAAGCTTTGGATACTGCAATATTTATTTAATAATTCAGCCAGTTGCTGGTGATGCAGTTCAGCTAATGCTTCATTTAAACATTTGTTTTGGTACGTCCAGTATTTGTTTCTTGGTAGGAGGTTATTACACCAATAAATTTTGTACTGGAATAGTCTTTCAATATTCACTGAAGTACAACTTTTTAAATTTATTTACCACTTCATGGAAATAAAAAAAAAAATGGATGGGGAAATTGATTCCCTATGCCCTTTTGACAGCTAAAAGACTGATATTACAACATTGAAAGGATAAACTCACCTACAATTAATGTAATGGATGAGGACTTAGAATGATTTCACTGTATGAATGGGTGACACATAGATGTTAACTTCAAATGGATATTAATTTGGATATTTGATCAACTTTTGATAATGCCTTTGTAAAGTTGCTAGAAAGTTCCGTGCATTTCATACTCATTTATTATTCATTTAATATGGTTCTATATCACTACACGTGTGTGCATATATAAAAAAATAATAGGAAAAATTAGGGTGACTGTGGGCACCTTGTTGGGAACTACTGGGGAAGCACCGTTAGTGTGCCCATGGCTGATCCACTGGGAACCCCTGCACACCATAAACGACGATGCCGTATTTCATTATATAATATATATAATACAGTGCAGAACGTGCAGTAACCGTATGTTAATACTTCTAAAACAAGCAGAATGTATTTGCCTCTGTCCACCACCAGAATCCCACAAGCAGCTCAGTAATTAGATTTATTTTAGCTTTTTCGCAATGCCAGACAGCGTAGGTTATAAACTGTGATATAAAGAAGCAAACTGCGAGAATGTGGAAATGACTGTGGACAAGAAACATATCAACACGGTGCTGTATAAATGTAAAGTACATGGCAGGTGCTCTGGCTCGTCACAGCTGGCTTTAATTTTGTTATGACACTTGGTAAAATGTGGCTCGCTCGGTGAGCAGCCATCAGGCGTCATTAAATTGAAGAAACTCCAATTAGATCTCACGGAGCACTTACGGGGTAGCGGGGACTAGATGCTCCCGTTAAGATGCAGTAGCTCTAAATTATTATTTATTTAGTTCTGCTGCTCCGCTCGTCCTTCATTGTCGCCACTTACTGAGATTCCAGCAGTGTGTTTGGAGCATGTTTGGAGAGGGGACTTGGCACTGGAGCGTGGATGCCCCCGTCCAGTTGGCTGAGCACTGAACCATCCCATGGAGTCCGCATGACTTCTGCTGAATCATTATGGGACTAATCACCGGTTCTCGGGGCAAAGGTGACTTTTGAAGGGGATTCTTTTTTACCTTCCTGTTAAAATGGGATTGTTGTTATTACACAATTTCTGAGAACTTGTCCAAGTCCCAAAGGCTACAGTTTTGGTCTTCTGGAAGTTAATCATTAGACATTCTTGAGTGTGGAGCTTATTCAGGCATCTTTATAACCGTAAAGGTGATAGAATCTTGGAACAGAAGTGCCATGTCATAAACCTAAAGCAACATTCGAACTACCTGCGTGTTGCATGCTTAGGATCTTTATAATACCACCTTCATCTTTTAAAAAAGAAACTAAAGTGGACAAAAAAACTGTGAAATAGTAGAAAAATACAGTGTATATAGCAAAAATACCAAAATCCACAGGAAAAGATCAGGGGAAAAGCTGCCAGTATTTTGGATGTGTTGCTGCTGTTGTTAGTCGCGAAGTCGCGTCTGACTCACCGCGACCCCATGGACAACACTCCTCCAGGCCTTCCTGCCCTCCACCTTCCCCCGGAGTCCACCCACTGCCCCAGTGACTCCCTCCAGCCACCTCATCCTCTGCCGCCCCCTTCTTCTTTTGAAACTAGGATTCCTGTTGTCTAAGAGAGGCATGGATTGGATGGTAATATTATGCATGACATCCAGACGCTCTGCAACACAGTCCATTGTGAATCTGGCCCACAATTCTCCTTGCTTCAGTCGACAACCAGGTTTTATCATAGCTCGGTTTGATTAGCCAAGATGAGCACAGGCCTGTAGCTGCATATATGGCTCTGTCCTCCCTTTGTAGTGAGCAGCAATTACATACATAGCATTCTTGTTAGCAGAGTAGTTTTCTGCCTCAGAGAACCTTAAGCTGGCCAGGACCTTATACTGGGATTTGAAGTAAGTTTGAGCTGTGAGATGCAGGTAAACATGGCTGAATAATCAGTCTCTTGAAGAACGGGCGACAGCTCCAGAATGGATTGCATTACGAAGTGTGTGCTCTCAGTGTGGCACTACATGTTTCAGCTGGACAGTTGTCCAATTTTCATTCTCCCGTGAGATCTGTATGCAGTGGTCCCAAACCTTTGGGGACCTGGCCGTGGCACTTTTGGAGGCTGAGAAATTGCTGTGGGGAGGATGTGTGTGGCTAGACACATAATGGCTTCTGCAGGGGTTAAAGAGGGAGAAGTAGCAGCGAAGCAAAGTGATAGAGAAAGTAAGGCTAGAAGTGAGGGAGGAGGAAAGCCAGCAAGGGAGGAGACTGCGAGAGAGAGAACAAGATGGGGAAAGGGGGGGATCGCAAGGCTGGGAGTGAAGAAGGAAGAAGGGGGGGAACAAAGGGGTAGGTCTGTTTGGATGGAAGAAATTTGGACTGGGGCAGGAAGCAGCTTTTGCTTTTCTTCCTGCTTGCTGAATAACTTGATCAGTGGTGCGGTTTATGGGTGCCATGGTACCTCTTGGGATGTACTTTTTCTCCGAAAAATGGGAATTTCAACTTATTTGGATTCATGACACCAGTGCTGGGTTCATGCTAGTCTGTTCTGGAATGCAAGTTTTCGATCTATTTTATTGAAATTATTTATAACCTGCTTTTCAGAAGGTTAAAATAAATCACAGCCACAGAGAATCACAGTATTAAAACCAGGGAAAAATGGGGATCTGAAGAATGGTTGCCAGAAGATCACAACCATTCCAAGTAGCTTGCTCTTCCGCTTCAGTGGAAATCTGTCTCTGTGTCCAGCTCGCTGCAGCTCATGTTCAATAGCACAAGTTGCAAAGGCACCCAGAGAGAGAGAGAGAGAGAGAGAGAGAGAGAGAGAGAGAGAGAGAGAGAGAGAGAGCGCGCGAGCGAGCGAGCGCTGTTCGGGGGGTGCAAAGGAAGGAACAGCTTGTGCGTGGTGTTGGCATGCAGGACTGGTTTTTATTGTGCTCAAGTGTGGCATGTTTTAGTGTTATTTTTAGTGAGATTGTGTTGTTGTATAGCAGTGCTTTGAAGGCTGCCTCGCACGCAGCTTAACAGCAGCAGACCAGTAGGCCAGCTTCCAGTCTCGTATTCAAGGGTGGCGTCCTTTGCGAACTAGGCAAGCAGGTGCGGGATGGGAATTTTTTCGGGTTGTGGGCACGCTTTTTCAGAATCATTAATTTATGCGCTAGTCTTTCGGTGCAGCCTTTTGCTGCAGAGAAATTCCTTCAGGCACATTTAGTTTGAGCAGGGGTAATTTTTCTGTCAGAAAGTCAGGAGATTTGTTCTTTGTAGCTGTCATTTTATAGATGCATATTGAGGTTAAATTTCAATCTTTATTGCTGTGGTAGACAAATGCTGTATGTAACATGACCCAGCCGTCCTTTCAAAGCAATGTGGAACCAGTTGGGGCACCTCATAAGGAACTGCAGGAGGTGCGCATGCCTCTGTGTGTGTGTGTGGGGGGGTGTCTCTCGCTTTGGTGCAGAAAACGTGGCTTGTTTCTTAGCAGTCTTGGTGTTCACAAAATGAGACTCTGTGCTCTTTCTTGTGAAGGCCTGGACACTGATGAACAGATCAGCCAGAGTTGGGGCCCAGGCTGTATACTCAGTGCGGCATGTAGCCCTCTGGGTCCCAGACTCCAGAATAGTCTGTCAGATCAGAGACGTTTGCAATTGGATGAAGGATAGATAGTGGGTCTAGTTGTCTGAAGAATCGCCTCCTCCCAGGTGTGCCCCTGAGGGCATCTTCGAGACTCCTCCTCTGGGAGCAGCTTCCAATGGAAGTGAGACGAGTGGCTACCAGAGGAGGGCCTGTTCAGTTGTGGCACCCCGGTTTTGCGATGAGCTTTCCAAAGAGGTGCACCTGGCATCTACTATGTATTCTTCTCAGCACCAGGTGAAGACCTTTTTATTTTCCCAGTATTTTAATAGTTTAACTTGGTAACTTTGTTATATATTCCATTTTATTCTGTACCACTGCTACGCTTCTATGCTGAATCATAGTAATTGCTGTTATGGTTTTGTTCTTTTAAATTTGTGTGTGTGCACGTGCATGCCTTTTTAACTTTTGCTTAATTTTAACCTTCATTAACTGCCCAGAGAGCCTTGGCTATTGGGCAGTATAAAAATACAATTGAACAATCAATCCATGCATTTCCTTAAGCATGCTGAAATGAAGGAGAATCCATGTGCTTGGGTGTTGAAAGCCACCACTGGGTTCTGAAAGGCAAAGTAGGCCGGCCAGGCAGCCTGTCCAGGGTTAGGTTGGGATGCCTCCCCATCCCAAAGTTTGCAGTACCCCGTTTCTTTTCTCAGCCTTCTCTGACCCATCAGTTGCCTGTTCTGGCTTCAGGGGTTTATTTATTTATTTAAAACATTTTTATGCCACCCCCATCGCAACAAAGCCCCGGGGCGGCTCACAACAAAAACAAAATATACAAATATAACAATTAGACAACGCTGTTCCTTCCATACCTGTCTTTGCTTGCTCTTCTTTCCACCACAGAGAAAGCAATAAGTGAACGGAGGGGACTGTTGCTTTTCTGCACAGCCACTTCTGGTCCTTTTGAACCAGAGGAAGGTGGGAGTGAAGAGGCACGTGGTGAGGAGAAGTTAGAAGGGTGGTGGCCCCGTGTTGAGATAGAAGCCTCGGCACACACCCGACCTTTGCCATCCGAAATACTGGCTCAGCCCATCTGAAAGAGTCTTCTTTGGTCTACTAAGAAAAGTCCCCTTCCCTTGTTGTTGATTGCTTTAGTCCTCTTCAAGGATCTGGAGAGAAAGACTTTGAAAGGAAAGCAACAGGCAGCAAAACTAGTTACGCTAGTGTTCCTCCCGGCAGAATTATCTTGCCTCAAGCCAGGGATGACCATTTGTTTGCACAGATGCAGCAAGAGGCTTGGCTGTGGCGATTGAGGCTGCTGCAACGGGGAAATCGTCACTTGCGCCATTGTGTAGGTGCACTGGGTATGCGCCCCTTTCCAGCTCCTCCCAGACCTCCTCCCAGTGGTGGCCGGTGCTCCTTGGACCCGGTGGGGCGGATGATGGGGCAGCTAACCAGAGGAGTTCCAAGGGGTCTGTTCCACAAAGGGAACTCATCATGTAGAAAGGGAAAATGAGGCATCCAGAGTCGAGATGGTGAGTTCAGAGTTTATCGGGGGGGGGGGGGGGGTAGTGAGTTACTCTGGTGCAGAACCACATGTGAGCCCACGGATCCACCAGTAACCTGTTTAAACAGAAAAAGGCAAATTGAGGCAAGATACTGCAAGATCATGAGTGCAGAGCAGACTGAAAAATAGGAAAAAGGGGAGGGAGGGGGAAAATGGCATGCGGGGAGGGAAAATAGGAAAGACAGCAAAGTGGTAGAATTCTGACGATGCTCTGCACATCCCAAAATTCATCTTGCGGTCTCAGGACGCTTTTAAAAAGAACCCCCCCACCTCTCACAACGAAGATAGAAAAATGAGGGAAAGCAAAGAAAAGTTGTGGGACATTGGAATTGATCACTTGTGTACCTTCAGGGCGTTTCAAAAGAGCAAGAGGGTTTCTTCAAGTTAAAGAAAGTTAGCACACCAGTCACCCCACACTCTTGCACAGAAATACGTAGCAACACACATGACAGAAGGAAGGCCATGCAAAGTCCACACTCGACCAGACCAACGTCCGTCTCGTCCGGCATAGCTCAAATCGCACCACGTCCGACCAGCTGTCCCAGTCACAGGGCGAGGGTGCGACTGGACACTTTCCAGCAACTGGTAGACACAACCCTGACCAGATGCTTGGCCATCCACACGTCTTGTGCAGTCGAATCCTGTAGTCTGACTATGCCCTGTATGAAGAAGTCCTTTCTCTGTTCCGAATTTCCCGCAA
The DNA here is from genome assembly GCF_004798865.1 of Varanus komodoensis. Taxonomy (NCBI): domain Eukaryota; kingdom Metazoa; phylum Chordata; class Lepidosauria; order Squamata; family Varanidae; genus Varanus; species Varanus komodoensis. Next base: position 2,719,157 of record NW_025336273.1, on the reverse strand, counting down.
ACACCCCATGGCACGATTCTGTTGGGTGCCAGCATTGTCTAACCAAAAAGTCCCCTTCTGCGCTTTCCGTAGTTTCTGTAATCTGGGCCTGGGTAATTTATTAACTTTCAGTTGTTGATAAGATTTTGTCACTGCTGTTCGTCTCGATTCCTGAGGCTCCCTTCCTGAAAACCTCAGTTCAGGCCCTGGTGGCTGCCCTGTATTCTTCTGCAGGGGAGACCAATGCAAAGCATGCATTCGGCTTCTTTGTTATCTTCTTTTAGTGGGCCTTGACCCCATGTGTGTGCAGTGGTCCAGCGGCCTCCCTGGGTGACTTCCCACTTCTGATATGCTCAGCACCCCCCTCCCAGCGCTCATCAGAGTTCATCCCCCTAGTGCTGTTCTCCCATGGGGGCAGGGAAGCAAGACACACACTCCCCCCACCCTGGAGGATTTGTGGCTTATCTTGTCCCACACATACTGGAGTAAGAGGGTCCTTGGTGCGGCTTTCCAGAGCAGCTGCCTGCTCTTTGGTTGAGGGCACACTCAGGGCTGAAGAGAAGACAGGTGGTTGCTTTGGGGGAGCTGACCAGCTTCTCCTCTCGGGAATCTTCTCAGGGAAGGCTGTAGGGCAGATGGTCTCTTCGGAGTGGCCAGAGGAGAAAGCAGCCAGCATGGCTCTTCATGGAGCTCGCCAAATATAAACACCTGTTTCTAAGATGGTCCTTCCTCTACCTCATAACCCAGCACTGTGGATGCGCCAGGAGATGGCCTGTGTCATGGGTGAACTCCTGGTACACCTGACACCCAGGGCAGTCCCTGGAGCTGCTGCCTGTCGCCCTCTGTTTAGCCAACGCTAACGGGCTGCTCCAGGGGAGAAGTCGCTTCCTGGGACACCTCTCCAGTCTCCACAGTGCCTGGCTCGGAGGATGATGTCCACAGCCAGGCATTTGCGTCTGGCCGGCTCAGCTGCTGGAGAGCCTTACTGACAACCTGCTCCTCAGGCAGACACGTTCTCCAAAGAGCATGCATGTCCTCTAGCTTGTTCTGAGGGCAGGACATGCAGCAGTGGCGGGCACTGGTTACTGTACCACAGCTCTTGCTTTTTCAAAAGCATCAGACCCCTGCAAAAACAACCACACCCATTGACAAGAGGAAGACAACCAGAACTCAGCCTTTTCAGGGGGAACGGGTTCCTGCCCCGTTTTTGAAAGTATAGGCTTATAGGCCCTTCCTACACATCAAAGAATCCAATGCAGCCTGTGAGCTCCTTGAGAGTCACTGCTCCTCACATAAGCCTGGGTTCAGATGTACCGCAAGACATGCCTGCATGAGGCATTGGGGGAATCTGGCTGATGTGCACCCAGCAGAGGGAATGGGGTTCACAAACTAGCAGGACTTGTTAGCTGTAACCGTGACCACACCGATGGGGCAGGGAAAAGAGAACATCTCACAGAGATACTGGCAGTGATGGCAGTTCTGCAACCCTTGAGCCGTCAGTATAGAAAATAAGAAACAAGGTACGGGGCATGTGCGTTTGTGTGTACAGAAGGCCTAATACAGGCTTATAAAATTTGCACTGTGTGGTGGAGGTTGATAGAAGCTTTTTTTCCTTCCTCCCTTCATGATACTCAGTTCAGGAGGAAGAGTGCGGTTCCTCACACAGCACTCAGTTAATGAATGGAATGTGCTGCCTTGGGACGGGGAGGCTGCTTGTTGAGATGACTTCAAGGTAGGGTGTCAGAAAATCCGAGGTGGATGAAACAGAGTTTTGGATTCCTGTGAATTCAGCCCACGTGCTCCAGGGTGAACCAGCTTCTCTTTGGACCCTGTTTTAACCTTTGTGAATTTCACACAACTGCATTAGTTGGAAGGAACAAAAGCAAGCAAGTACCTATGCCGTACGGAAAACAAGTTACACAAAAATCTATGCCTATTCTTGTATTTTTTTAAAAGAACCCGTTTTTGATCTTTCTTTAGCCTCTGTGTGGCATGTGCTTTTGTGCGCTCTGATTGTTGTTGGCACGTTCATCTACATGTGTACAGGGTAAAACCACGGTGATGGAAGAAGCGAAATATGCTAAGCACTATGTACTAATGCAAATTTTGAAAAATGCAATGAATTTTTAAAACGTTATTCTGCTGCCAAAATATTTTTTAAACCAAGTTCTTTCTCAAAACTGAAAGTCTGAACATTGCTAGAATTAGATAAATTCAGGCAGCATGAGCCTGCTAGTCCTGATGACTGTACAGCATGATATGAAGGGCTTCATGGAGCGTGTAAGCTGCTGGTGCGCATTTTTCCCCACTTCCCCGGGATGCAGTGATGGCCATCAAGTGGGACAGCTTCAGAAGGGCTTTGGGCCAGTTCCTGAAGGAGAAGGCAGTCAGTGGCTCCTAGTCCAGAGGGCTGAATGCCTCTGTACACCAGTTGCTGGGGAACAGCAGTGCTGTTGCACTCTTGTCTTGCTTGTGGGTTCCCGTGGGCAGCTGGTTGGCTGCCGTGTGAAAAATCTGCCGGGCGAGATGGATCCAGCAGGAACCTCCTTGTGTTGTTACATTACCTCCTGAGACAGAGGTGACCTGCCTCTGAATGCAGCTGCTGGAGGAAATCGGCAGGAGTGGGTGATCGCCTTCATCCCCTTTTTGTGGGTTCCCCATGGGTCTCTGCTGGCCACTGTGGGAAAAAGAATGCTGGACTACATGGGCCTCGGTCTTGCAGGGCTGCTCTTACATTCCCTTGCATCGGTAAGTCCCTCCTTGCGTTGGTAGCTAACGGGGTCATAGTGACTTTCATCTTCCTCCAAAAGCCAACATGATAGATGAATCAGCCCTTTTGTGTATTGCTGCAGAATCCAGAGACACCATGCCAATTGCTATAAATGGGAATATCTACCCAGATCAATACAACTGGTCAGGGTGACCGGTTTCTTATAACTGAGTGTCCTTGTTGCAATATCATGGCCCGAAATCTGCAGGGGGAAGAGAGGAAGCTCTGCCTGTTTGGGGTTTTAAGTATGCCTCCCCTTTCCCCCTTCTTGGCTTGGTGTGGTTGTATCCAGCCTGGACTATGCCAGAAGTAAAATACACATCTGCTTCTGCCGTTGGGCCGTGTAGGAATGTAACGTGCTTCTTGTCTATGTTCCTACACTGACAAAATCTTGCCAATGCAGATTGGCTCTGTCAGCTGGACAGTTATGTAATAGTTACACGAGCACTGTGATAGCTTAATAAAGTGAAGAAAGACCTGTTCCGTTAACCTACTTGAAAGGCTAATTTCCGGTAGCAGCTATATTCTAATTTGTTCCTAAAGGAATATTAACCAGAATATTATTAAGAGTGTGTTTCTCTACAGTTTGGGGCTTGGTTGCCGTTTGAATCCCTTGGAAATAGCAAGCGGAGGTGATTGCTGTGTTTGTTTTTGCTCAGGAAAGGCAATTTCTTAAATTGCCAAGACCAAGCCAGCACCTTTTTGCTTTCTTAGCACATCTCTATTAGTTTTGCTCTCCTCTAGTACTCCCTTTTCTAGGCTCCCGCACCCTTGCTGTTCTTTGGGGAGAGGGCACTCTTGTGCTTCCACGAGAGAGGACAGCCAACACAATTCATTCTTTGTCTTCACTTATGATGAATAATTACTTTCTGGGATGAAAGCTGGATGAATTTTACAAGTCATATTTGCGTCTCACTTTGAACTGTGTTGGGCTGCCAAGCCCAATTTCCACACACAGCCTTGTGTGCATAGTTGCCCTCTCCTGCTTGTTAGGGTCGGCTGCTTTGGTTTGCACCAACAACTTACCAGCCACGTGGAACACAAAGCAGCGTTCCGTCTGTGGCTCCCTGTGCAAAGTGGACCAAATGGACGGTGGGATGTGTTCCTTGGCTTTAAACATTCAGTATCCTTATGGCTGTCTTCCTGTTTTATCTTTCAGTGCATTAAGTTTCCATGCTTCTTGCTATTGCTTTGATGACTAAGGTCAGACTAGAAACCAGGCCGGTACAGAGACCGGCCTCCCTGCTTGTTGGCCAGCCTTGATAGCCAATCACATTCACTTTGCCCTGGGCTTGCCCTTCCTTTGGTTTGTGGGGTGGGCAGGTCTTTCCTTTTTTGTGCTGTGTTTTGCAGTGAGAAGACGGTTGTATCTGAGCAACTTCTGAAGTGCATTGAAACAGTAAAGACCTCTTCGTCCACTACTTTTAATTTTTAATATATAGAATTGATTCAAGTACATCCCACCTTCCTCCTCTTGGATGCACATCTTCATGTGGTACAGGGTTTTTTAAGAGTACTGTATTTCATTCCTGATCACTATGTATGGGTGCAAAAGCTGGGCAGTGAGGAAAGCTGGCAGGAAGAAATCGAAATATGGTGCTGAAGGAGAGGTTTGCAAATACTCTGGACTGACTGAAAGACAAGTGGATCCTGGATCAGGGCTTTCCTCAAAGCAAAAATGATGAAACTGAGGCTGCCATGCTTTGGGCACATCATGAGAAGGCAAGACTCCCTGGAGAAGGCCGTCATACTCGGAAAAGTCAGAGGTAGAAGAAGAAAAGGAAAATCAACTATGAGATGGCTTGAGTCCGTTAGGGAAGCCACAGACTTGAATCTGCAAGAGCTGAGCAGGGCTGGCATGGACTGGGCACTTTGGAGGGCTTTCATTGATATGGGCGCCGTAAGTTGAGACGACTTGATAGCACATAACAGCGACGGCATCTTAAAGAGAAAGTCTTACAGCCTTTCTCTTTAAGGTAGCAATAAACAAATCAACCTTTATTCTTTCTATCATTGATAAATATTGGATTTGTGGTGAACAATAAAAAATCTTTAACATGACCTTTTATACACCGAGACCTTACGCGTGTCTGCATCATTTAGGCACCAGTCCCAGCAGAGATCCTTGGGGGATTGTAGTGTTCCCTTCCCACTTCTGTAAGAACTGGCCATTTATTCCATGCCTGCTAAGTTCATTCAGGGGTCTTTGATGAGGAACCTTGCCAAAAGTTTTGGAAATCCAGATTAAGAATCGCTGCCAGATCACACGCCCCACCTGTTTATTACCACGCTCGGAGAACACAAAAAGGTCAGCGGGACAGCATATACCTTTGCAGAAGCCATGATGCCTTTTCTTCAGCAGAACTTGTTCTTTTCTCTTGTGTGATAATTAAACATTAGATTTCCACCAATATGCCTGCAATGGATGTTCAGCCAAGCAGCCTGCAAGTTCCCATATTCTGGCCGGATTCCTCTTCAAGACTTGTTACATTGGTCACTTTCCAGTCCTCTGGTATAGGGACCAATACTAGGGATGTTTTTGTTAGATAAGCGGTATTCACATGTGAGGTCTTGACAGATTCTTAGACAGATACCATTTGACTCAGCAATTTGTTTATTTTCAATTTATCATTAAGGCCTTATCTTTTGTTACCATTATTTGCATCAGTTCCTCAGACTCGCTTCCTGAAAATAGCAGTTCAGGCAAGGTGTTTGCCCTGAATCTTATGCTATGAAGACCAATGCGAAGTATTGTTTAGATTTTTCTGCACTTTCCTTACACTCTTTAGTGTTCCTTTTTCGACCTTGTCATGCAGTGATCTGCTCATTCTTCCTGAGCCATTTTCCTGCTTTTGGTGTATTTAAAGAATAGCGTTGGTCATAATGTGATAAGCATCTCAAAATCCTTTTTTGGGGGCTGGGGGCTGTTATTGTCACCTTGCATTTCTTTTGTGCAACTTCGAGTTCCTTCTTGTTCTTGTCTTTTTCCCTGCGAGCAGGAGTTCCAATTTTTGAAGGAAGACTTCTGTTCTCTTAATAGCTTCCTTGACATGGCTTGTTAATCATGCTTGTGACCTCTAGGGTTTTGTGCCACTTTTCCTGGCCTCCAATATTCTGTCCGCCTGAGTCTTGTCTGTTTTGTTAAGTTATTTCAAATAGCAAGTTGCCTTGAAAACTTTGGTTAATGGACGAGGCATACATGCGCCAGATAAACCAACAGAAACCAATACATGTGTCAGAGAAGCCTGCCAAAGAAAAGTTGGAATGCAGTGTTGCAATCCATGCAAGCAGTGTGCAAAAAGCTTCTCTGAGCCAAGGAAAGGGAGAGTGTTGCTGAGGGGTTGTGGTTGCCGCAGCAAAGCCTCGGGGGTTTGCCATCACCACTCGGCTCTGCCGTCAGGCGACGTATAAAATATGGCCTAATTATTGACAATATAAAAAGGGTCATTATCCTAGATAATGGTTAAGGCGGAATAAATCTGGCTTTTAGGTCTTAAACTAAGGTGTGATAACTTAAATATCATAAGACTCTAAGCCTGGTGGCTTTTTGTATAAATTGGTTACGACATCAGGAATCATTAATATGGCGGGCAGGATGCCCCTTGCTCAGGATGTGCCACCAGGATAACATCGTGTTGGGCAAAATCTCTACATTTATTGGAGGCCTGTACAGACTATTGGAAAATTAAGCTTTTAGGAATGCCTAAAAATAGCTTGGAATAAGGATGCTTGGATTAAAATGAAGGTGAGGAATAACTGAATTTGGACCACTTGTCCTTTTGCTTGGCGTTCAGGTGGCCTGATACATTTTCCGCTGTGATCCCATGCCCCAGCGCCTGTCTAAGTGATAGTGTCCATTATAAGGAGACTGTGAACAGGGTTTTTTTTTTGGGGGGGGGTGCTTACAGTGGGGAAGGCAGCATGGCACCGAGAGGGCGCATCAATAGGGCAGCATGGTACACAGTGCGACTGTAAAGAAATGCTGTATTATGAAAAACAGGCAAGGCAGTAATGGGACCACAGACTCTGGACTAGTGGCATCTCAAGGGAACTGCAATTGCAAATTTGGCTTAAAATGGCAGGAAAGTAATGAGGTCGTGCTTACTTTCACTGTCATGTTCAGACAAACAATGTGCACCTTTAAAATGGACTGTCGTTTGAAATGACTTCTTTTCCGCTTTGTTATTTTTCGGTCCTGAAGGACTGCACTCTCGGAGTGTGATTTTTACGTATGAAGAGTCTGAGATGGGCGACGGTGTGGATTTGCAACTGGCTTATGCAAAGTGCAGTTTGTGGCCAGGGAAGTGGGATAAGCACTTTGTCCGGACTGGTTTCTTGCTGGGTTGTCGTGTCCGTGTCCTTTAATCAGGGTAGGTTTGACAAGGTGATTGCATGAATATTTGTCAAATTTATCTAATATTACTTAAAGCTTATAACTTTGATACTAGGTGAAAGATCATTCCAGTTAAAGTAAAAATGGGTTTCAACCTACTTTATGATGCCTGGATTACAAATTTAAGTGGCATATTACTAAAAAGTAAACTAGGAGCCTTGTAAGTCTGGAAATGTATAACCTAAACCTAAAACAAATCAACAGACTATGGCATTGGTAACAAATATAGCTTGACCAACATCATATTGGTTTTGTGCTTCGCATTTTTTAAAAATGGGCTGTTTATGCTCTGCGTCTAAGACAAGTTTGCTTTGAATATTCAGTCCTAAAACAGCATATTGTGAGATTTAAGTGCCCATAACTTGGTACATTGGGGACTCTCAGTATGAGTGCATCTGTTTAGACCTGGGATATATATTAGCGGCGGATTAATAGGCTTATTTCAGAAAGTCTAAGTAGGATATCACCCAAGAGGGTACACCTATCTTTGTAGACTCTGCATGCTTTGTGGCCCCCTAATGAGGCATCTTGCACAGGAGACAATAGTGAAGTGAGGAAGAGATGTTTGGAGGAAATCGTTCCGATCTTTGTCGGCAAACAGTATGACTTCAATCAAGGCGATTTCAAATAAAATGCTCTATATTGTGATTGAAATTGGCATGACAAGGCTGCTTCGTCATTGATTCTAATAAAAATCCCCACTGATATTATTTAATATATTTCCTAACCAATAGTGCAAATGTGACCACCAAACTGTGTTAATTCACTAATAAATTAAGTATTACTTACACAGGTGCTCATTCTTAACACCGGGTACATGTCATTTTGTTGTAACACATGCCCAAAAGAAGAAATTCCTTAAAACGCTCCCATAAATAGAACCCTTCTTATGGCCAGCAGTGCAACAGTTTGTGATTATGGAACCTTGAACGCTGGACTTCTCTCATTTTCTCTCTCTCTGTCCTATTTTTCTTTGTTGTCCCTTTCTTTGTTCAGTCTCGGCTTTGCCCCATCCTCACAAGAACGAAAATGGAGTGTCGGTGGCTTGACGGGGCCACATCTGGGCTGAGTAGAGCATCTCATTTTAAAATGGGCTGAAAATGAAATGCTTGCATTGGGAATGGTGAATGCATGCATTTTTGCTTGAGAAATGGATCCATTAGTTCTTCCCTGACATATAAAAGCCATGTTTAGCTCAGCTTATCTGATTCCAGCAGTGGTTCAGTTGAGCAGTTAAAGCGGGTGGGGGATAGCATTCTTCGATTCAGATTATGGTGATTCTTGAAGAGAAACTGGGTTTTTGGAATGTGGAAACAATTATTTTTAAAAACAAGTTTCTATTTTCACTGTGTTAGGAGAGGCACCAAGAACTGAACTGGGGTCCAGAGTGGCTTTGAGAGCCAGGTGCCCTGTTCATATGGCACCAGCTTGTGCTTCGAAATTCCTTTTACTCCATAGGCACTATTGTCTAGATTTTCCGCCTGGGAAAAGGGCGAGGAAGGGGAGACAGGACAGAGGTGTTTAAAATAATGCATCGTGTGGAGAAAGTAGAGAGGGAGACCTTTTTCCCTTCTGCTATAGCACTCATACCTGGGGTCATCCCATGAAGCTGATAGGTAGGATGCACGGGACAAATCAAACCACGGATTTCTTCATACAACATATAGTAAAACTATGGCGTTTGCTGCCATGGGGAGTGCTGGATGCCAGTTTGGATGGTTTTGAAAGGGGATTGGGCAGATTCACGAGGCTGTCAGTGGCTACTAGCCTTGCTGGCCATGGGCTCCCTCCTTCAGCAGAGGTGGCCAGTTGTGGAGGAGCTGGGCAGAAGGAGGCCTTGCCCGCATCCTGCGGGGGGATCCTGTGGGCGGCTGGGTTGCCACCACGTGCACAGAGTGCTGGACTGGATGGACCTCGGGTCTGATCCTGCAGGGCTTTTCTTATGCTATTATGTAAAATAAGCACATGGGCAGCTTCTACGACAAGGGAACCATATTCAGAAGCGGGTTCTCTCTCCAACCCCATGCTATTGCTACACATTTGAGCTGGCCTTTTGTTTCAACTTCTCCAATTCTTTAGCCTTAATCAAATTGGTGTGCAAGGATCTCACTTCATGCTCTTGTCACCAGAACCAGGGCCATTCACATGGCATCATTACTTAATTGTGGTTTAGATTAGGTTTGACTTCAACCAAAAATGGCACTCGAGGCAGCTTCTTAATAAAGCACCAGAACTGGCGTTCTCTTTGGAGTTGGAGGGGGCTTGCTCAAAGACTGCTACTCCGTTTTCTTCATTCCTCTGTAGATACACTATTAACTCAGCCTTTCTCAACTTGGCACATCATTATATTTTATATAATAGTTATACAATACTTTCATCCATTGGGCAGTATGGAAATACAACAGGCACAATAAACAGATAAAATAAACATTAAAATGTTTTTAAAAGGCTTCCTATGTGCAAGACCTTCATAGAAATTTACCTGCCAGAGATGAAACGTGGGGAAACACTGCCCAGTCATTACACGGTGCTTTCAAATTTCTGGGCCAGGGTAGCGACTGGGCTTGGATGGAGCAGCCTTGAAGCTTTCAAAGCGCCAGGGAGTGACGACAGCGAAACGGCTGCAGGTGTGTGAGAGGTGGTCACACCACAACCGAAGCCTGGCTGGTCCCGGCTGCCAGGTTTTGCATGGACCTTGGGCTTAGTGCTCTCCTGAGCGCACTGCTCCCATCTCCTGGCCAGTGCTGCCTCACCCCCGGTCCCAGTGCACCCCACCTCCAAAGGGCGAGGACAACCCACATGGCCCTGCTGCTCACCCTCCTTGCCCCTCTCAGTGCTGGCATGCAGGGCAAAGAACAGCTTTGGGACGCTCCAGTGGCCGCAGCCAGGTGGCTTGGCAAGGGCCCTGTGGTGTCAGCCCAGGGCTCTTGCTGCATTATGAGCTGTGGTCGCAGCCTAAAATGGGAAGCATAAAATGGGGAGGGGGGACTGCCTGAGCCCAGAGCACCACGAATGTCTCCTTTGGGCGGGGTGGCTTGATTTTAAACAAAGGCAATTTTAAATTAGTCATTTAAAACAGCAAAAAGCATTTCAATCAATAATTTTAATCAAGTTTTCCTCTAATACTGCTTTATGGTACATACTTGACCACTAAGCTCATGCTAAGTTACAACTGAATAAAGTAATATTTATACTAATGGTTGATTTTCACAATGCCAGTCTTTCCCAGCTTGTTGCCCTCCAGATGTTCCGTGCTATAAACCATTGTGTTCCTGGCCCTTGGCCATGCTGGCTGGGCTGATGGGAGTTGTAGTTCAACAGATCTGGGGCGCTGCACATTTTCCACCACTGTTTTAGAACAGTAACATGTTTGAGTAAGCAATCAGATTTTAAAGTTTTATATTTTGTATTATTGAGTTCTAACTTGCAAATGACCTTGACTGTTGGGCATATACAAATGTGGTGAGTAAAAACGAAAACACACAGGTTCTTCTGGAACAGGTTCTTATTCTCCACTGGGAAGTGGGAATGGGCTAAAGCAAATCTGAATTGGTTAACGATAAATTTTCTGTGTCTGAAAAGATGATTACAGGGCATGAACCACTGGAAATGTGTAAAGCCAAAAAAACAAGCTTGAAAAAGTGAGTGCTGTAGATTGAGCAATGTTTTCTGGTCTCCTCCTCGACCCTCGGTTTCCTCCCCTTCACTGCTGAGCAGGGCTTGCCTAGACACAGGATAGTAGAGCTGATAATTTAGTCAAGTACCCAAGATTTACAGATCAGGGGAGTGGGACTCGAAAGGCCCAGGTTCTAGTCTCCATTCAGCCATGAAGCTGCCCAGGAGACTGGGCCAGCCTCGAACTTCCAGCATAGCCGACGTACCTCACAGGTGTGCTGTTATGAGGATAAAATGAGGAGACGGCGAACCTTCTAAGCTGTCTTGGGTTCCTCGCAGGAGGAAGATGGCCGAGTATGAATATGGCTGTAGTGGTGCTGACCGGCTGAGTGGATGACAGTTCTCCGAGTCACCCATGAAGGCCACTCATAAATACTGCGCTTTAGGGACACGGAATGATCAGATGTGTTCTGTGGCAGGTGACAGCGAGTTGCACTGGTAGGGCCCGAGCTTTTCAAGATAGGAAGGTGGGAAATTTGACTTCCCTAATTTTTCGTCTTGCAAATACAAAGCTTGCAGAGAACAGCCTCCAGGCTTTATGGAAGCCCATCTGTGGAGTAGGACACCTTCTGCTTGAGGGTGGGGAGTGCATCAAAGCTTTTGTTATTAGTTCTCAAAGGCAGGCGGCAGGAGGGAAGAAGCAACATGGTGCCTCTCGTGTGATCAAGGGTGGGCTGCCTTTTAATGCTGGCAAGGAAGGGAAGCTAAATTTTTAAGCTTCAAAGCTCCTTTTATCTTATAGCTGCTGAGGCACCCACACGGCCGAACATGGCGGAGCATGGCTCCTTTGAAGAGCGTGTTTTGTGCAGGGTGGTGCGCTGGAGGGTTCCCACCTCTGTGCTGGAATGCGTAGCGCAGGATTACAGCTCCTCTTGTAAGCCTGCTCTGTAGATCCTCTTGAGCAGAATACCAGGGCTGGATGTGTTTGAGGCTAGGCCTGGACGTTTCTTTCCTGGCTACGGCTGGGAAATGGACACGAGGACGGTGGTGCCAAATGTCTTTTTGACCTCACAGCAAATGCTCGCTAGCAGCGCCGCTCCGTCTTTCTGGTAATGGATGCTTTGGAGCACAGGGCAGGTACAGAACAGAGAGGCTGTCTCTTGGAGGGGCGAGGGAGGGGGAAGCAAGAGGGAGAGCAACAACCACACGGCTTGGGCAGACTGTGCGGCTCCACTCTAGTGTGAAAGCAGCGCTGGGTGCCCCTGAATCTTTGCTCGCCAGATGAGGGAGAGGTTGCAGTAAGATGCGGAGGGTGAGCTTTCTCTTGGGCTTTCCTTGCTGGACCTTAATGCCAACTCAGCCAGACCAGGAGCCTTTGAGCATAGCTGGTAGCATGCTGCCAGCAGACCGGCAGCATGCAGAGCTGTGATTATGCATGTACATGCGTGACTTACATAGTACGTACGATTACCATCTAATTTTCCGATTCGCCTGTCTTTGTCTTCTGAGGTTGTGCTCGACTGGGCAACCGTCTCATGTCCTGCTCAGTCCTGTCATTCGGCACATTCTCTCTTGCTCATCTCCCTGAAAAGTGTGTGCAAATCACAGTTCTCCATGCCAGCTTGCTCGTGAACCCTACACACGTCACCTCCCGTATATTAGGAAGGGGCGAGCCCGTGCCTTAACTCCTTGCTTGCCCCACCTGCTTGCTTCTGAGTAAGCGCTGCATGGATGTGCGTGTCCAGGCTAGTGCGTCTGGGTCGGCTGTCTGTGCTTCATCTCCTCCGTGTAGGTAACCTACCTCTATAGCCCTTTTTATTTTCAGCCCCCCGATAATATGGCAAATTATACATCAGTAGAATAGGAAGCCACCCCATACCAAACTTTACTGTGGTGCTTTGCAGTGGAGCCACTTGGTGGGTGCTGAGGCTGTAGGAAAGGAACTGTCGCCCCCAGATCCTTGGCGTATGCTAGCCCCAGTCTGCACCGAAGGGAGGTGGTTCTCCAAGTTTCAGACTGGGTTGCTCTCCTGGGGCGGATCTGAGGATCATGAGTTGATCCTGCTGCCCACCAAGCACAAGCTCTGCCTTGTACCACTGCACTGCTGAAGTCAGCCCTGGAGGCATCTTCTGCTCTCCTGCTGTTACAGCTTAATATTCAGCCGCTCTCTGTGCCTTGCCTTCCTCTTTCACATGACAGCGACAGTTTTCCTTAGGCAAAGGTCGGCGGCATCCATTTTTAATTCCACGTGTTGTGTGTGGATTTATAAGTGCTTTAAACGAATGTTTCCGTGTTGAGACTCCTTTGGGGATATCCATTTTCCCTGTTATGAAATGGATCTTTCTCCAAGCTTAGTTTACATAATATCTGATCAGTAATAGCAGAGGCCTTTTGTAAATACAGCAAGGTGCCTGCTAAGCAAGTTGTCTTTGCCATGCAAGGAGGCAGGCTGGAACCGTGTGGCTGCTGTACATGCCGGAGCAGGGAGAAGCTCTGGGCGCCGGGCAGAGTGGCCCGATGCAGCAGCGCTGTTCGGCTCGGGGCGAGAAGGGTGGCCTCTCCAAGGCATTTGGTGCAACATCAAAGCAGCAAGTTTTGCATCTCGAAGCAGTGGAGCAAATAGGGCTGCGTCTTGGATAAGTTGGCTGCATGTTTCAGAATGATCCAGTTTCACATATGGGAATTTCAAGGCGTAAGTTGTTTCTTTCGTCTGCTCCACATGCTGCTAACTGCAGGAATTTGTTGAGAACGGCATTTTGCTGGTTTTTAAAGTTAGCTTTCTCAACCTCACTTTGTTCAAGGGGCACCAAGCCAGGGGGTGGGGGAGACACGAAGGAAGCAATTAAAAAATCTAGACTTTCCAGTGTATCCTTGTCACAGTGACAGATAACGACAGGTTTTTAAGAGGTTCTGAGAGGCAGAAGTGATTAGCTTCTCGGTTCTTTTCTTTGTTTTCGCTCTTTCTGCCTCTCTCCTTTGCCCGCTTTTAACTCTCCTGGCCGCTGTGCCTCCTCCTGCTGACTCACGCCAGGCCTTTCTTCAGCACCATTGCTTCTGCAAGACGACAGCCTTTCAAATATGAATTCTAGCTTTCCCATAAAACTTATTTTTCAAATGTTCCCAATGTTTGGCCTCTGCAAGCAATTTTTTTTTCGGAGCAGAAGCCTGCATACAAGCAATTCATTGCTGGAAATTAAATCAAAGCTAACTGCCGCAATTGGTCTTCAAAAATTAAAATCCCTGATTGCTGACTCAATTAGAATGCCGGTGGGTAAGTATGCCAAGCCTCTAGCATTTACAGGAAAAATAATTGGTGCTCTTTTGTTGTGTACCTCTGATCTTAAAAGCACTTGCTGGCCAAATACAGTACTTACTCTGCTCGGTATTATGGTCTTAGGGAGCAGCCATTGTCTGCTGTGCTGCCTCTCTTTGTAAGTGTTGGGTGACTGCGTCTTCGTTACCTGCTTGAACCACTCCGTTTTTCTATGGGCCTTAAACCTGTGTGGCATAGACTCGCTGCTTTTCTGCTAAAATAGCATATTTTTGTGCCTGTATTGCATTGTTTTTACTAAGTGGCTCACTTCTTTCACGTGTTTGTAACCGTGAGAAGGCCAACCTGGCTGTTCTCTAGCAAGGAGAGCAAATCTCAGGTGCCCATATGAATGGTTCTTTGTCAGAGCGATAAGCTCCCCCGGTGGGTGCACATGCATTTTTCACATCTGTGCGTCGTGTTTATGAGAGCGTTTTTGGCAGAGGGTACCGCTGCTAAGAAAGCAAGGGGTTCTGTTGCAGAAATGGGATTGAGGTCCACCTGGGCACGTTCCACAGGAACTGGAATACCAAAGGCGGTCTTACATTATCCAAAGCTGTGTGGGAGACATGCAAGTACATTCCTGTATGTATTTTTCTCTTTCTAGTGGAATAGTCCTGCTCTGATTGCATAATCTTTATGCCTGGTGACAACATGCTAACAAGATTGCTTTGGTCTTGCAGTCAGGGAAATATATGTATGTTTTTCAACTTGTAGGTTGGGAATAGTCAAGCAATAAAGCAGCATCTGAGAGTCTTTCAGGCCTTGAATCAATTTTCTTGATGTGCTGGTGAACTTTTTTATTATTATGGATTTCTGTCGAGTAAACTTCAGGGGCTTGTTTTCTTCCGCTGAAGGATTTTACTTCCACTGGCATCCTTACTTGCATATATTTTGTAAATGAATGGACTTTAGTGCAGCAGTTCCAGCTCTTTGGAACTCCTTTCCTCTGGAAGCCAGGCAGGTGACAACACTGAATTGTTTCCAGAACCTCCTGGAAATAATTTTATTTCAGGAAGCTTACCTGAATCAAGCAATCTCTTTGCTATTGATTTTGTTTCTAATGTATTATTTTATTGTTTTATCATCCACCACTTTGAATTCTTGTAACTGGAACATGGAGTGGTATGGGATGAATTTTTGCAAATAAGCTAGCTAACCTCTCCCTACAGAGGCCTTCCTGACATTCGAGGGAATGGATCTTTGCTCTGCATTTGCAGTTGCTGGATTATATCTGTAGCTGAGGCCTCCTCTGCTGGGCAGATGAAAGCCTTAAAAACAAAACAAAGCAAACCTTCCTAAGGAGGAGGAGAGAAGTGAGCAGGTTTGTCTAAATTAGGACCGGGAGAGCTTTTACGGTTGTAGACAAATTTGGCAATTTGAGAAACTGGCCAGGGTATCCCTGCAAAATGCCCTCATGGAAGCCATCACGGGGCACTGCCCATTACCTACCTTGGTTTGCTTGCTTCTGTTAGGCTGCCTGAGGCATCCTAAGCACTCTTCCAGGGCCTGCGTATAGGTGGCCCCTCTCAGAAACTCTTTTCAAAGTTATGTCTCTAGTCCTTGTGCCAGAACTTGGCTTGCTGTGCTCGAAGACTCACTTGGATGTAGGTCAGTTTTTCCTCCATGGTTTCTGTCTTTGCATTTAGCCTCTGCATAGCTGGCTGGGCCTGAGACTCATTTTATTTACTTATTGTATCTATAGTATCATGATTATTTAGCACTTATAAAGGATCTAAATGTTTTTAAGTGCTGTAAGCTCATAATTCAGCGGGCAGGTTGCAAAAGAAAAAAGGAATCGGGGTGGGGAGTGGTGGCTAACGAGCGGCTAATTTCAGTCACTAAAATATTTGAGCAAGTGAGCTCCTACAGTGCCACTGATCACAATTTCCCAGCATTTATTTGCCCTCAGCTATTCAAGTCCCTGCTTCTGTGACTGGCTTGCCACTGTGTGGACAGAATGCTGGACTATGGGAACCATTCGTCTGATCCAGTACAGCCTTTATGTTCCTAGGACAGCTTTGCTGTCCCCCGTTCCTGCAGACAAGGAAAGATATTCCAGCCCAGGCTAGTTTTCTACTTGCAGGGAGTTGTTATCCAGAAGAGCACCTGAAAGCTTGCTGCCCCACCTCCAGTCAGTCCGACACGGCCAACAAGTCCCCCCTCCTCATTCTTTTCCGTGTATAGATCCATGCTGAGACACACTCAGAAGTGCTCAGTGAATGCTAAGTAATATTATGAAGTGGTGGCATTAAATAGATGGATGTCCCTGAGCTCTTGGCAAGAGTGTGGATGACATACAAATGTGGTGAACGGGGGGAAGGACAGGAAGAACTATCCTGCTGTCCAAATTAATCGTGTCCTGTTCCTCCTCAGAGAGGCGTCTTACATGCACAGCAGAAGAAGTCATGCAATGGTCTGCAGAAGAGAGCTTTTCAGCTGTGGGGCAGTATAGAAATGGAATGAATGAATGAATAAGTCTGTTGGGGTGGACAGGAAGGTCGCACTTGACTCCAGAGTTCCCACTTGTGAATAGAAACTTGTGATGGGAGAACTTACCCCGTGGGAATTTGTTCCCTCAGAAGTTCACCATATTGGATTGGGTGGGAGTCCTCTGAATTTGAGTGTTGCGTTTTTGTGCATGTGCCCTTTCAGGATGCATCTTCGGAACAGTAGTTTGGAAACCCGTAGCCGATCAGTTCTGTAAAGAAAGCCACAGCAGGGCTGAGCGCAGGACGTTTTGGCGGGCACTCATCCATAGGGGCTCCACAAATACGGCATGGTGCTGCGGGCCACTGTGCTATGCGTTCCCTTTCTGACCGGTTGCTTTTTGTGGCCTGCCTGTGTGATAGAATGCCTGCTGCGCAGAGAGCTTCATGTATTGGGCGGGACCGGAACGTGATGAAATAAATATTTGCCATTGCTGATCTCTGAAAAGTGGAGGGGGGAAGAAGATGGACCTGTAGAAGAGGCATTGGTGTCGCCCTCCTTGCAGAGCCCGAGCTGCGGTGGCAGTGAGGATTGCGAGGAAGGCAGCGGTGGGAGCGCAGAGTCACTCGAGACTCGAACATCCAAGCTCGTGCCTGTGCAGAAATGGTGTTGTTTGGGTGCAAACCTCACAGTCCTGCAGACTTAACAGTAAACTTGTACAACCCCGATACAGGTTTGCTACGGAGGTGAGTGTCAGGAGTGGATGAGCTCCGACCTGCAAGCCAGCTAATTATGAAGTCTGGCAGCAGCATCAGGAGGAACCTGCACTTCTGGGAGCAGGAACCGAGCCCAGCCCTTTCCCCACTCTGCTGGATCAGCCTTCCCCAAGTTGGCCCCCTCCCAGTGCGTTAGGCTACAACTTCCGCCATTCCCAGATACCACAGATAGTGGGAGGGTACCTGATTGAGGGCAGCAAGTAATAATTTTTTATTCGGAATCGCAGAACTGTAGAGCTGGAAGGGGCTGATGAGACCATTATATCGAGCCCCCTGCTAAATGCAAGACTCAGAGTTAAAGCATCCGTAACTGATGGCTGTCCAGCCGCATCTTGAATGCCTCTGCTGTGGGAGAGCCCTCAACCCTCTATGGAATTGGATCTGATTTGCAGGATGAACCATTTTCAAACAGGCGAGCCCTGAAAAACCCGGTCCCCCACCCAGCTCCACCGTATGAATAATGCAGTGCTTCCTAGGAATGCAGAAGGCTGCCTTACACTGAACGGTGCAATGGTCTGTCAGGCCCAGCGTTGTTGAAAGTGACCGGCAGCATCACTTCACGGATTCAGAGGTGTTTTTCCTGCCCTACCTGGTGATGCTGGAGGTTCTGCGTGGGACTTCTCTTGTGCAAAACAGCTGCTCTGCTGCTAAGGTGCAGCCCTGGCCCTTCAGGGCCCTTTCTGCCTCCACAGGGGCTCCCTGGCCTCACCTGTAGGTCTGTAAGGTGTGATCTCTGCCATTAGATAATGTCATGGGGCCCCTCCTTTTATTTATTTATTAAAACATTTCTATGCTGCCCCTTGCCGAAGCCTCGGGCGGCTTACAACACAATAAAATACAATAAAATACAAAAATAACAATATAAAATTAACAATATAAAATAAATAACAATATAAAAGAATTTGCTGTCAAAGAATGGAGAATGTGCAGCAGGGCAGGGTTTTGGAGCTGGAGAGAACCCTGGCACCCAGCCTCCAGCAGGTCGGTTCCTGCTCAGTTCTGACACCTGAGTTACAGCTTATTGGTGAATGGAGCATACCAGTTTTTATTGATTACATTTTCAAAATTACCCAATAGTCACAGTTTTCTGGCAGTGTACAAATTAAAAGCAAAATATGAAATACCGACCCCTGTAACACTTGTCAGATAAAAGTGAACTAAAACCAGGAGCAGTGCTTAGTAACACCAAATGGAATACCTACAGCAGAGTCAAAGGTGCAGAGACCTAAAGCAGGTCATCCTGCGAGGACCCTCAGTGGTGCCCACGCAACACTTCATTCCCTGCTCCTGCAACATCTTTTACTCTTTTTTCTAATAATCTTGGAAAACATTTGGATAGTCTTCCTCCCCCTTTCCAACTTTTGCCGTTGCTCTTCCCCCTATCTCTTTTCCTTTCCATGGCTCCCTTCCACCCCCTAGCTTCACTTTTTCTCCCCCCATGTTTTTAGTACACTTTTGCTAGTCAGGCCTGTACAGCCTACATTGGCTGAGTGGCCAAGTCCTTTGTGAGAGTCAGTTTCTCACCTTCCCACCTGTGCCTGTAATGCTTTGGAAAATTAAACCTGGTGCAGAAAAGACCACAGAATTGCCCCTTTTCTTCCTGTTTTAAAAGATGTGCTAATAGTTGTGTGATAGAACAAATGATTTGTATTTTTTATTTTTAAAGTTATAATAAAATACAAAAATCATATAATAAGGGAAGAAACATGCAATCCATGCGGTAAAATTTTTAAAAATCGCCCTTCGTGAACCTCTCCACCACCACCATGGCTGCCAAGTATTCTTTTTCTTTCATTTTTTCGTTGTTTCAGAAATATCCCCTTCTATCCGTTCTTTCAGAAATACCCCCTTCTATCCAAAATTGCAGTCCATTACAGCTTAATACCTTTCCCTTTTATTAATACATGTTCTATAAACAAGCCCCATATATTTTTAAAATCATTCTTTAACAACCCCCTTTTCAGCTTTACCTCATATGTCCACTTATCAGTAACCACTATATTCCAAACTGCTTTATACCATTCAGTTAATTGGAGAGTCCATTTCTCCTTCCAATCCTTCGCTGGTACCAATTTTGCTGCAGATGAGTCATGTTTGCATGCAGAAAGTCCTGAGTTTGAGTCTTGGCTCCCCCAGTTGGAAGAGCTGGTGTGACAGGCTTGTGAAAGGCTTCTGCCAGAGACTTGGAAGGGCAACCGCAAGTCCAAATTGTGTCTTTCGCCTCGTGAGCCACCATGAGAGAGTCTGGGGCCCTAAAGCATGCTGATTAGCCAAGCCACGACTCAGGTGTTTATGCAGGTGTGCATGCAGGGCAAGGTGAGTTTCACAGCTCTCATCTCCGCTCTCAGTACCCTCTGCCGCTGTGCGGTTGCCCATTCTGGACTTGTGCACCTCATTCCATGCCAGGAGCACAGCTGTCTGTGGGATGAGCTGCGCTTTTTCAGCAACAAAATCTTACCCATTCCATGACTGGAAGATGTGATAACCCTGTAAGAAAAGGGTTTCCTTGAGGAAAGACATTTAGATAAGTCACATGAAGTCAGCCTTGGTCGCCCTGTACGATGACCTGTGCAGGGAGAGAGACGGGGAGTGCGTCCCTGTTGGTTCTCCTGGACCTCTCAGCGGCTTTCGATACCATCGACCATGGTATCCTCCTGGATGGGCTGGTGGGATTGGGAGTAGGAGGCACTGCTTGGCAGTGGTTCCGCTCCTACCTGGCCGGCGGATTCCAGAAGGTGGTGCTGGGGGACTGTGGCTCTGCGCCATGGCGTCTCTGCCATGGAGTACCGCAGGGCTCCAATTTGTCCCCCTTGCTATTTAATATCTACATGAAACCGCTGGGAGAGGTCATCCGGAGGCTTGGGCTGCGGAGTCGTCGGCATGCTGATGACACCCAGCTTTACCTCTCTTTTTCAACTAACCCAGGTGTGGCAGTGGCTGTCCTGAACCGGTGCCTGGTCAAAGTAATGGGCTGGATGAGGGCCAATAAACTGAAGCTCAATCCAGATAAGATGGAGGTTCTGTTGGTGGGTGATTCGAGCTCCTGGGTAGGTGACTTGGGCCCTGCCCTGGACGGGGTTGCACTCCCTCTAAAGGACAGGGTCTGCAGCTTGGGAGTGCTCCTCGACCCGGAGCTGACCTTGGAAGCTCAAGTGACAGCGGTGGCAAGGAGCGCTTTCCTTCAGCTTCGGCTAATCTATCAGCTGCGTCCCTACCTGGAGGAGGATTGCCTAGCGAAAGTGAAGGATGCATTGGTTACTTCCCGGTTGGATTTCAGTAACGCGCTCTACGTGGGGCTGCCCTTGAAGACAGTCCGGATACTTCAGATGGTACAAAACAGAGCTGCCAGGATGCTGTTGGGGACTGGGCATTACTCTCATATAACCTCAGTCCTCTATCAGCTCCATTGGCTTCCCATCGAAGTCCGGGCTCAGTTCAAGGTGCTGGTTATTACCTATAAAGCCCTAAACGGCTTGGGACCAGGATACCTAAAGGAACGCCTTTTTCCCTATTTGCCCTCCCGCCCCCTGAGATCGGCAACAGAAGCCCTCCTCCAGGAACCCTCTGTGAAAGACGTTAGGAGACAGAGTAGCCAGAGGTGGGCCTTCTTTGCGGTGGTGCCCCGACTATGGAATGCGCTCCCCAGAGAGGTCCGCCAGGTGCTGTCATTATATGTTTTTCGGCGCCAGGTCAAGACCTTTTTATTTAATCAATATTTTAATATGTTTTAATGGGAATTAGATTTTATTGTTTGTATTTTATTAATTGCAGCCAGAGTGGAATTGTCAATTTATCTATTTTATCTTGATCTATGTTGTAAGCTGTCCAGAGATGCAAGTAATGGACGGCATACAAATTTTATAAATGAATGAATGAATGAAATAACAACTCCAGTCGAGAGCGTGGGACTGGGACTCAGGTGACCCAGGTTCCAGTCCCTGTTCAGCCATGGAGCTCACAGGGTGACTTTGGGGCAGTCACAGATTCTCAGTCCAGCCTACCTCACAGGGTTGTTGGTAAGAGTGAGAGGAGGAAGAGACTTACACAAGCTACCTTGAGCTTCTTTAAAGGAAAAAGGCAGGATATAAATATAATAAATAAATAAATAAGTCAAATGCACATTTATTTCCCAGGAAAAAGATTGCACTGCAATTTTGCTGAATCGAGTATTGATATTTCTTGTGTTGGCAGATATACTGTTCAACTAGCTGCTATAGAATCCTTGAATAGTAGAGTTGGAAGGGGCCAAGAAGGCTGTCGGGTCCACCCCGCCGCTTAGTGCAGAACTCCAGGTTAAACCATTTCGCTCGGGTAGCTACTGATTCACTCCGCTGGCAAGTTGATACCTTGTGGATATGTTTCTCTTGCAGGGATCGAAACCTGCAAAAGGACTTGCTTTTTGTTGGCATGGCATGTCTTTGTAGGAGATCGTCTTCCATCCCTTTCCTTACTCACATATGTAAACTGAGATTCCTGATTATCATCTGCAGAACTAATGAAGCATCGATACAGAGCTGCTGAGCGAGGCCATCCAGGCTTCTGAGGGCACTGCCACTTGTCTGCTGATGCGGTACTGATCTGTTCCTCCTCCTCAAAGCTTGAGGAGCCTGCAGGTTTGGTGCACCGAGGCCCAGCAGTTGCAGTGGATTGGCTGAGGGCACGATCCACCAGAACAGGCAGGTGGTGTCTCAGTCCAGACAAGTGGGTGCAGACAGTTTTGGATGGGCTTGCACTCCCCTCGAAGTAACAGGGTTTTGTCTTGGGCATATCCTCTGTTCCTTGGATCCATCTTTGGATCCAAGCTACCCTTGTGACATGGAGTCCCCTTTACCAACTTAGATGGGTATCCCTGGTGCAACCCTAGGTGGAGTTGTACTACTCAGTTGCGGGGCTCACTTCCAGTTGGGCATGTTTGAATGTGTTGTATGTGGAGCTGCCTTTGAAGAGGGTCAGAAACTAGAGATGGCATAAAATATGGCAGTGAAAGTTTGAACTGGGATCGGACAGCCGAATCATATTATGCAGGTCCCATCTCACTTTTACTGGCTTCTAGTGTTTCTGAGGCCAAGCCGCAGCTCTGGTTTTGACCAAGTAACTCTCCAGTTTGGTACTGTCTTCCCAGGGAGGTTTGCCTGGTGATGACCTAGCATTCCTTTCATTGTAGTGAAAACGTTCCTGTTTCTCCGCAGGGGCCCTGTGTCCAGTCTTGGGCATTGCACTTTGTGGAGAATAGACAAAGTGATGCAGGTTTAGAGAAAGGGAATGAAAATGGTCAGTGATATGGAAAACAAGCCCTGTGAGGAAGGCTTGGAAAGAGTAGGAATGTTTAGCTCAGAGAAAAGAAGATGGGGCAGTGGGGTATGTTTACTTACTTACTTGCTGCAGTTATTTATTGATTTATTTATTTAGCAGACTTCTATGCCGCCCCATTCGCCTCATTTCTATAGTGCACTATAGCCAAAGCTCATCTTGGCATTCTTCAGATACCTAAAGGGCTGTCCAGTGGAGGAGAGCAAAGATTTTGTTCTTTGCTACCTTAGTGGGGAGAACTAGATGGAAAGAGCTTCATCTATTGGGTGGAATAGAAATACAGTAAAGAAAGAAATGTTGTAGGAGGGCAGGTTTCCGTTCAACATTTGATGACATGCTTTGACTCTCTAGAGGGGTTCACCATTGCTCGAGGTGTTCCAACAGGACACAGATCAAACTGCAAAGTACAAACAGTGTAATGGTATAAAATGGGTTCCCAAGACTACGCCATGGTGCCCTGTGGAGACCCTCCAATGGCACCCACAAAGCTCTCTGCTCACTGCCTTTGTCAACCGCTTTTTCTTTTTAATAACCTTGAACGATGTTCCTCACCCTTTCTAGCCTCTAACCTCGCTCCTTTTCTCCCCGCTGCCTTACTGTTTCCCTCTCCCTCCAAGCCTCATGTATAGGATTTCCCAAAATTCATCTGGGAGGATCAGAATGGATGGCTTGCGAAGTTCACAGTGACTCCAAAATTCTGTACATGCATTGCAAATGACAGAGAACATTAAAGAGGAGCGGGTCATTGCCTCGGCTCTCTTGGGGAAGGGGAGGATCCTCTTCCCCAAGCATGTTCTGCAGGGTGCAGTCAATCCTGGGAAGGGCATCTTGGTGCTGAACGTTTAGGGCATGGAGGAGGCAGTGGTGATTGCTCAGCTGGATTTGGTGGTCTGCATTACAACAACATCTTGAAGCCAAATTCGTATGCAGTTAACCGGCATTGGATCGAAGCCTCAAAGTTCATCTTCAGTGTACCCCCTTCCCTTCCAAGTTAATTGAAAATGGCTTTGCGATAATATGTGTGCATGCGTGTGTGTGTGAGCGCGCACACATTTGTTCAAGTTCATGTTCGGAGATGGAGAGGCTTTTAGTAAAGTGGTGCAGCTGTTGGAAGAGAACCAGCTTTGCACGCAACATTCTTAGCTAAGGCTTTTTCTTCCGTTCTAATTAAAGAAATTGAAGACACATTTTATTTCATGGCTATTTCTCTGCACAGAAATTGTGGTGTTAAGCTTTGTGACCCTACCTTTGCTTAGAATTAACCCTTCCTGGTAGTTTTCCCCGGCCCCTCTTTAAAGCTTTCCCGTTTGCATCTGTCCTGGTCCGCCGAGCAGTCACCGCACTCGTGGCATAAGCTCTTTTTGCTCTAAATTTGTCTACAGTTAAGCCTGTTCCAAGGGCTCACCGACCCAGGAAAGCAGAGTGCTTTTTTTCTCAGTCCACGGTGTGAGCATTTTTGACGGACGGTATAAGATGAGCAGAGCAGTGTCTTGGCGGTATTCAGTATCTCACGGTGAGGTTGCCTCCTTAATTCACTACGGATGCTATGACATTGGCACCGTCCTGCTCTTAAAGTTATTTTCTGTGTTGATTTTATTTCGTGGACGCATTGTCACATGGGTGCACGGCTTCCTGGACGTTTGTTTGCTTGTGCAAGAGCGCTGTGTGTGTGTTGCGTTGTGGGTGGCCACGGGCCTTGCAGGGATGTCTGCAGACTCACTAGGTCCAGATGGTTCAGCTGCTCACAGAGGCTTACTCAGCACCAGTGGTGGGAGGCACTGAGCCCTGCAGGACAGGACTGAAGCCACAGAGCCTGAGCATGAAGAACGTACAGGCCAGGAAACGATGAGGAAGCGCTGCGGTGTCCCCATGCGTGTGCTCCCCTTTTCGGGGCCTGTCCCCAGCATTTGCCGTCTCTGCAACAGAGGGCCAAGCTGAGAAGCAAAGGGAGTGGAAGAGGCACCTGCAGTCCTGGAGAGTTTCCCCTGGCATTCTCCTCTGGAGACTGTGGATTCTACCCTGCATGTGTTCTGGTAGCAATCCGTGCCTGTGGCTTGAGAGCATTTGCAACCCCCCGCCCCCGCCGCCCCATGCGAAGAAAAGAATGCCATAACCTGGAATTTGGATGCTGAAACCAAGGGCGCCTGGGAGAAAGAGATGGAGATTAAAATGGGGCATTCATTCATTCATAAAATTTCTAGGCCGCCCCATTCGCCAAAGCCTCGGGGCGGCTTACAAATAAATAAATTAAAATACATAAATAACAATATAAAATACACGTAACTGTATAAAATAAGTCGCCCTGGCCAAAAAACTTTAAAATAAAAATAACATTAACAATTAAAATGACGCTTGAATAAAAAGGTCTTCACCTGGCGCCGAAAAATAACGACGGCGCCAGGTGGACCTCTCCTTCTAGGCTCCGAACACGTGGAGTCCTGAAGCCCCCTCCTGCCCCTCAGCTTGTCCATCTCTAGCTCTTCCTGGTAGAAGCTCTACAGAGTTGGAGCAGTTCTTTTCTTTCCAGCCTCCTCTCTGAGATCCTTTAACTGGGGATTAAAGCAGAGAATGGGCAAGATTAGAAGACTGGACTTGCATTTTCTACATCTGGGCAAAAGCTCAAAGTAGCTTTTATACTATAATGCAGCATTCATATTTATGGTTACTGTAGGCTTTTGTGTAATTCTGTTTAGCCATCTGCCTTTTGCCCAGGCAGTTTATCAGTAGACATTTTTGATATTTTCTTAAATGCACAATCCAGTTTAAGATCTGGCTCATTTGAAATATGAAAATAGAGATAAACTGAAATACAAAACTCTGCAACTTTACACTCCTCCTTCCTGGTTTGTAGCCCCCAGGTCCTAAAGCTCCTTACCTGTCCCCTCCTGCCAGCCGCAGAGCAGCTCCTGGGAGACTTCTCCAAAAGGGCAGATGGACAACAGCAAGGCATTTCCAGTTTTCCAGTTGGTTCATAGGCTGGTTTCTGGACGAGAGAAGGTATAACCACAGATGCCAAAGCATAAAGTGATCACATGCAATTGTAGCATGTTAAGGTGCTTGCCCAAGGCTCCGTTCCCTCCACAGGGCCCTGCACTTCCTATAGGCACATTGCGCATCATTTTGGTGTATTTTGTATAAGCAGCAAAGGTTGCCTCAGCGATTTTCATAACGGTGCTCCCTGTTAATTTGGAGGTGTATTTTTCCAGGCTAGGAAAATGATTTGGCCATCATGCTTAACTGCTCTACCACAAAAACCCTTGGCAGGTTTCTCATGTTACCTGTGACAGCAACATTGCAAGTCCCCTGTAAGAACAAAAGTGTGTGTCCCAACTAACATTGATTCTGAGTTGTGATGTTCCCACAAGACCTTAGTCACTGTCCGTAAATGGGGAGGGGGTGTTGTGTGTAGGGTTGGTTGACATTTGGATAACTTTGCTCATGGTCCAGTGGAAGACCAACAAAGCATCCCCTCACCTACCCAAGATCAGGCTGGTTTTGTAGCAAGCAAAAAACACATTTGCAGCCAGTAGTAATAACACGGAACAGAAAAACATGAAACAAAATGAATGGAAAGTGGTCTGATCCGAAAGGCATCCTTAAATTGCATTGAAATAAAAGTTAGAACAGGAGTTCAAATCTTTAGGCAAATCTGAGGGTTATCATTTGGCAAGCTTTTTGCAACAGGGCTTTCCTCCTACTCCTCCTCCTCCTCCTCCTCCTCCTCTTCATGGTTTTTGAATGACTTGACCCAGAATTCCTCGGTGCCCCCTGTGTGTGAGACTGCATAGGTGGGATTTTTTAGTATATACATTTTCGATACACAAAGAAAAGGAAAACAGAAACACACAGTCACCCAGCAATGACCAGAGATGTATTCAACTGATATTGAGAGAATTAGTAATAATACAGGAAGGCCTGGAGGAATGTTGTCCATGGGGTCGCGATGGGTTGGACGTGACTTCGCAACTAACAACAACGAATACATATGCACACACTTCCATTCACACATCTATTCAAAGTTCCTGTGTCACACTATTAATATAGGCTGAGGCAGGCTGACCGAATGTCGGAATGAGTGTTGTGACAAAACTGTCATTGGCAGTATATTCTCTGGTAGGATGCCAGCGTTGCGAGGCCATGGCATCCCTTCTCTGGATTTCCTCCTCAACACCCATCTTTTCTGGGCATTCTTAACCCTCGTATCCAGTGGCATCCTAGTTCGAAACACATGCTCCTGCATTCACGCATGTCCTTTCCTCCCTCGCTTGTTTCCTTACCTCTTCCTTCACTTTCCCTCTGGTTTAGATCGCGATCCCCTCGAGGACAGGGACCGTCTGTTGCTTGCATAAATCTGTAAAATGACAGGTATGGTGGCGCAGCAGCAAAAAAAAATATGGCTGCCCATATCAGCCATTGCTGCCGCTGCCATCAGAAGCT
This sequence comes from Varanus komodoensis, assembly GCF_004798865.1. Lineage (NCBI taxonomy): Eukaryota > Metazoa > Chordata > Lepidosauria > Squamata > Varanidae > Varanus > Varanus komodoensis. Next base: position 2,692,137 of record NW_025336273.1, on the reverse strand, counting down.
CAAAGGGTTAGAAACCTAGACACAGAGCGAGTCAGAAGGGCCATCTAGTCTGACCCCCGGGCCATCTAGTCTGGGTTGTGCTGGACTTGTGGGAAGGGGGCTAGGGCCCAGCCAGAACTGGGGCAGGGCGGCAGATCTGGGGCACTTGCTGTGGGTGAGTGGATGGATTTACTTGCAGAGGCCCAGTCTTCAAAAAGCAGGACAAGAAGCAGGCCTCACTTTAGAGGAGTTGGCGCTTCCTTGTAAGTACTGTTGTTGGAGATTCTGCTTCCTACACAATTTGCTGCCTGCTATGGATTAGGAGCTATACTTCTATTGGAATACAGGCAACAGTATTCATCATACCCTGAGTCACTTAACTACTTACTCATTTTTCATCACATTTGTTGACCAGTCACAAACAGCGCTGTTTTTCTTGTTCAGAGCATTTAGTGATCTGGAAATCATTTAAATGTTCAGAATGTATATTAGTTTCAAAATGTAGCACATTAATTAAATTTGGCCGCACCAAATCTTTAAAAAATAAAACAAAACAGAAACAATTCTGTAGCTTCCTAACTCTCGTCTGTAAAGGATCGTGTATAAGTGAGTTTCCCCTGTATTGGAGAGCTCTAAAACACATGTTATGGTTTATTTTTTAAATAAATTTTATTAGATTAAGCACAGTAAAGAATGCAATAAAATGGATACATGTCAAAAATATTGGCACAAGCATTTAAACCTCAGAACTCTCCCTCACTTCTTCCTTCGTCTGTGCACATAAGAAATGAATAGCTGGTTGTTGTGGTTGTGGGGACACACACAAACCTCTGTGTCTTTAAAGTACCAGACTGAAGGACCAAACAAAACCATGCGCCAGCTATCTGTCTAAAAGCCATTGAAAGCTTTCCAGCTATGTCTTATAAAACATTGGTGATCATGTTTCCTTGGTGATTTCTTATTCTTTTCTGTAAGACTATCTTGAGGAATCAGGAGCTCTGTGCTTTTGCCTTCTAAACTGCAGTGCTGTTTTTCTGTTTCTCGGAGAGTACTTGGCAGTTGAACAACTACAAGAAGCAACAGGTGCTCCGTGTGAGCTTAGGAAATTGTAAGGCACTAGCCAAGTGATTTTATTTTAAGTGCCTCTGTTTGTATGGCATGAGGTATTCCTAGCTTTCTTAATAATTGACCTCTTCAAAATGGTAGTGGGAAAATGTGCTCTTCCTTTCTTTTCCTCCCCTCCTAACAAATGTAGCAAAAAGGTATTTTAAAGAAGAAACAAGAATCAACTATAAAGCTTTCCAAGGTCCCAACTATTTGTGTATCCCTTTCTTTCACTGCAGTTGTGGCAGTACTTGGCAACTTTTAATCTTATTTATTTATTTATTTATTTATTTATTTATTTATTTATAACATTTCTATGCCGCCCCCATCGCAAAACAGCCTCGGGGCAGCTCACAAAGAATACATAAATACACAAATAATAACAATACAACAATTTAAAAAAATCTTGCATTACATTTCTTGGGAAGCTCATTTTGGACTGGTATAAATCACCCAGGGCTATAGGACATTCATAACAGGGATTGTGATGTACATCCTTGTCAGTTTTCCATTCAGCTGTGCACAGACTGAGGCTTTAAGGCTGCCGCAGAGTTTCAGAACTAATTTGCTAACTGGGATCCATCTTGGAATGGCGTTTATTTACTCACTCACTCCATTGATTTCTGTTCTCGCTTTCAGGATGCAAAACCTTGCAAGGTGACTAACAAGTCACCTCAGCAGTTATGCATTAAATCACAACAAGCAGTTGGTGTACGAAATGGCAGTTGACTGGGGTCCTTCCCCAGGGCGGATGGGGGTAGACGGCCCTGTGGGGGAATGCGGCAGGCCTCAGTAAGCAGCCCAGTAGCGGTGCCTCTTTTTTCTGGGTTTGCACGTCATTGGTGTGGTCCTGTCATTTCTTAGGCTGTCTGGCTGCAATTTGTCACTCTTCTACATGTTTCTCACCCTCCTACAGTTTTTCTCAGCCCTTTCCTTCCTTTGTTTTGTTTGTTCGATTTTTCATGATTGCATGCTGAAATTTCTCATTATGTTACTGGTGCTGAATTGGAAGTAACTATGCAAATTCTAACTTGGAGAAGGCCCATGAACTTCTCATTTTAGTGGATGGGGAAGGGCACCAAGGCTGCAGCAGCCCTTGAGTCAGATCTCCTGAGTTCCTCTCCAACTATTCTTTTCAGGTGGAGGAAGTAGAAGATTGAAGAACTTTTCTTCTTCCTCAGCAGGGTGCAGGTTTATCACACATCGTGTATGTAACAGGTTCCTGTAAGCCAAATCTAATCTCTAGGAATTCATTGTGCATGGAACAGAACATGTTTAGGAAAAAGGAAAAATAAACTTGACAAGTATAAACAGAACAGTAAGTCTTGGTCAGAGAGAAGCATATCTTAAGTGTTGTAAGCCAGGGCTGTTCATTGCAAGGCAAAGTAAGTGGTAAACGGTAGTGAAGGCAACACCCTTAGCAGTCAGCGACTTCTGTTGTTTTGTGTCTATGGAATGGGGGACGGCTAGTTGTGTTTGTGAGTTTTTTAAGCTTATTGGCATGGCTTCCACACCATGCTAAATTTGAGCAACGCCTTGAGCCTTACCTCTGTGCCAGGCTTCACTGCAGCTCAGCCCTGGAACGCCTGCAGAACAAGACTGTGGCTTCCTTATCGCAATATTTCCCCAACCCTCCAGATGTTTTAAACTACAGTTCCCAGCATTCCAAACCCTGGATCATGCTGGCTGGAGCTGATGGGAGCTGAAAGCTAAAGCACTGGAAAAGCATCAGAGATTAGGAAGGCTCCTTAGGAAGAACAATACTATGGCTGAGCAAGATTCGTAATTCCCAAGAAAAAGGATCTTGGGCCAAATTCTGTGTTGAAAGAGGGGTTCAGAAGGAGGTTGAAAATAACATTAACTCTGCATCATCTGGATATTTACTGGGCTCCAGTGAAATATGGAAAGGAGCTTCTGCCTCCAAGACCAGCTTGTGTCTCTTCAGTCAGGTAATGGCCCTGGAAAGATGTTTTTCTTCAGCTGCTTCATCAGAGGGCTCTGACCGAGTGGTCATTTTTTGATGAATAGGCAAACATAATGCAAACGGTACAAGCAACGTGCATCCCAGGGCATTGGGTTCAATTAAGAAGTGCAAATGCTTTGGCTCTTCTTTGGAAAGGGGAGCCAATCGGTGTCTTTGTGTGGCTTTTGCAGCCTGTTAAGTACAGACCTCCCAGCCGTGGCTGGAAATGGGACACAGCAGCATAGCTGTCAGGATGCCACATCTACATGGAAAAGAGAGCGCGCAGAATTAGGGCGCTGCAGCAGCCGGTTCTTATTACCGCAAGAGAAAATCCTTTCTTCTTCAGAGAGGAAGACACTGAATACATGCAAATAGGACAAAAAAAGACTGTGGGAGGAAGGGAGAGATGGAGAATGACTTCCAGATCTTTCAGTCTACATTTATTTGGTTCACATCACTCGTGTTTTGTGTCCTTGGAACTCCTCAGTTTGGTACGTAGATTTCCATTGACATGATGGGGGTGCTTTAAAAAGTAAATAAAATTTAGCAGGGAAAGCTGAACTGTGACCTTATTTTGGTTGCCCGAAGAACCAAGATCTTAGGCTTTGGCACGGCTGCCTCACCTGCTTTCAGCCCCAAGAATCTGAGGAACTGCTTTAGGGCTTTTAGAGCCATTTAGAGCCCCGTGGCTTTTTAAAATTTTGGTTCTGTTGTGTTCTGATGCTGTTATCCTGTTTTTATCTGACTGTTTAATCCTCTTTATTGCTATTTTGCATGTTGTTTTTAACATATATACCTCCTACATAACTTTTTATTGGACCATAATAAATGAAAGAATGCATTACTTGCATGAACAAAAGCATCTGCCCAGAATTATGGTGGGTTCAGAGTAGAGAGAGGTCAGGTTCAAAGGAATAAATGTGTAGCATAGAAGCTGCGGTGAGGGGCACAGCAGAGCTACAGATTCGTGGCAAAGATTGCCCAGTCGTGACCCAGTGATACCAACCATGCTTTACACACAGGAGGTCCCATGTTTAGTTCCCAGCTGGGAAAATTCCTGCCTGGAACCCTGCAGAGCGGCTGCCAGCCCGTGTTAACAGTACTGGGGTTGATAGACTGCTTCTTGCATTCTGCTACACAGTGTTCAGCACACTGGGTAAATTCTAAGGGTTGTTACTAGGGGTTCTTTGAGGTGGCCGGCTTTTTATCTCCAGCTGCAGGAATGGACCTATAACAGTGGAACTAGAGGCCTGCCTGCCTGCCTGCCTTTCCATCAGCACAACAGTGCCCAGGCTGTGAAAACTGGGCACTGAACTGGGCGTGCATGCTGAGTGGGCACCGATGCAGCTCAGGGGTATCTTGCATTGAAGCTGCACAAAGAAGCATCCAGGAAGGCATTGGTGGCTCTGGGTTCCCAGGTCCAAGGTCGGGACAAAGCTCCGATCTTGAATCCGGAGAGCTGCACTCCATTCATTCCCTGCAGCCCTTGCAGGATTTTCTCCAGCCTGGAAAAATATGTGCGGGCTTCCTCTCTGAGGGAAATTGGGAAATGGACCTCCCAGCGGGGTGAAGGGGGCTTTTCAGGGAGCAGGAGGAGGCTGCGGCTGCTGTCCTGGTGGCACCCCTGGCTGCTTCCATCGCCCTCTGAGGTGCGGCAGCCTGGCAGTTGGAGCACCCTTTGGCGGGACTGCAGAGCGGTCGGTGCAGGAAGGAGGGGAGGCGCTCCTGCTGTCCTGCCGTGCGCTGGTGGCTCTCAAGTCTCTGAGCCAGGAAGCGCATGCACATGGAGGGTGCGGTCCCTAGGACGTCCCCCAAATCGTTGACATTCATGCGCCTGTATCCCTGCGGCTGAAGCAACTTCAGTCATTCATGTCCGGGGTCTCTAACCGGCACATGGGCTTTGCAGTTTGAAGCCAGGCAAGACAAACAGCCCGAAGGATGGAGTAATAGCCCCACTCCTTCCCCCTGCTGTGGGGCAGCCTCCCAGGAATGGAGTGATGCATCGCTCCCTCAGGGCTTTGAGGTGCCCCATGGCAAGGCCTGCGTCTAGCAGGATCAGTGGGCATGGGGTCTCTGGGGGGTGGGTGTCAGTGTGTCTCCAACTCTGGCAGCTGCAGTTCTTTGCCTGAAGACTTCCACATAGCAAAGCAGGAGCTCTTCCAACCTGTGTGGAGCTGGGCCCGTTCGCTAGTAAGCAAAGGCCCCTCTGCGAGCCAGTGGGCTCATCTGCAAGGGTATTCCACTGGGTCTCCCCAGATCGTGGGAAGCTCTCCCTCAAAAGCAATTGGCTCCCTCTTTCCCGGTATTGAGAAAGGTTGCAAAGATGTGAAACTTTTCTGTTTAGCCAATAACCATTGCTGCTGCTGCTGCTTATTTATTTGATGTGCACATGGTGGGCATGTCGTGAGCGGAGCCGGCTGGTGCCGAAGGTCAGACTAGATGGCCCAGGAGACCCCTTCTGACTCGCTCTGTTTCTATGTTATTTCACTTCTGTACTGCCCAGTAGCTTAAGCTCTCTTCTAAAATGTTTCATTCTAATATTTTAACGTTTTTCTGCTTTTAAAATTCTTGTTTATGGTTTATTGTTTTAAATTGCTGTACATAGCCTTGATGGCATTATCTGCAGTTAGAGTGACATAAAAATGTTAGCAATAAATGATCATTTCTCTGCTCATTATGATTGCACCTTTAATGTGCAAATGTCTTCTTACCTTCATAAAATCCCTGAGAAACAGATCGCCTTTAGGCTTGGCAGTCTGCGTCTAAAAATGGTCATGTTGGCTTTTAGGTGTATTTCGTCTGCCTCGCTCTTCAGGTTTTGCACATGGAGAACTGAACCTCATTGGAAACGGATAGCCCAACTCCATGTTGAGAGTGTGTGCAGATGAGATGGGATTGCGGCCCGGGTTCAAGGATACAATATTTCCCACTGGGTGGCCAAACTTGTCATTTGCTGGACCAGTGCAGAAATGGCACATGGATTCTTTGACCTTTTCACAGAGGTGATGAGAGAATGGTTTTTCTCACTGTAATACTAGAACACCCAATAAAACTGCAAATGGATTCCAGATGGATGAAAGTAAAGCATAAGTTACTTGTTTCCTGAAGATTTGGTGATGGACATTAGCTGAGTGAGCTTTCAAAGAGATTCCTCTGTTGGGTCTCCCAGTGTCCGTTAGTCCCCCGATCTGTGTGGAACCTCCATGATCAGAGACATCACATACTGATTGCCAGTTTGGGGTGGGGCGCAAACAGCAGGGGCGGGTGCCGCCACGTGTCTGCCCAGAGTGCGAGCTCCAGAGCTTCCCTTGCTGTTCTTGCTAGTCGCCAAGTCGTGTCCGAGCCCTGCAGACCTGCAAAGGAAGGGCGACTGAGACACCCACAGTGGAAGCTGATTCCAGAGCTGTAGGGCTATCACTGAGAAGGCTTTCTACCTTCTACTCCACCCTGTCAGTGAAAGGTTTCTGCCACCCTTAATGACATCAAGGAGGGCAAGAAACAAAAACCAGAAGACATATGTCACCAGACATTACAGCTCTTGACGTTCTGATCAGCCAACTAGCTAAAAGCGGGCTAGAGGGAGCCATGATCAGGTGGATCCACAGCTGGCTGCAGAACTGGACTCAGAGAGTGCTCATCAATGGCACCTTCTCAAACGGGGGAGAGGGAACAAGTGGCGTGCCACAGGGATTAGTCCTGGGCCGGTGCTTTTCGACATTTTCATCAATGACTTGGGTGAGGAGGTGCGGGGAACGTGGATCAGATTTGCAGGTGGCACAAAATTGGGTGAGATGGTTAATACCCTGGAAGGCAGAAACAAAATTCAAAGTTTTATTGAATTTAAATGTTATTGAATTTAAATTTATTTATTGTACACTGTCCTGAGACGTTCTGTAGGGGATGGGATACAAAAGCTTCCAATAAAATAAAATAAAATAAAATAAAATAAAATAAAATAAAATAAAATAAAATAAAATAAAATAAATAAAATGAAGTGCTCCTGGTAGGTTGGAGTGTTGGGCTGAAAGCAACAGAATCAAATTTAATAAGGACAGATGCCCATTTCTGCACCTAGGAAAATGCATAGTTATAGGATGGGAGATACCTGATTCTGTAGTGCTAAAAGTGAGAAGAACCTTGGAATTGTTGTGGAAAACAAGCTGAATATGAGCTAACAGTGCATGATGTGGCTGCAAGAGAGAGAGAGAGAGAGAGAGAGAGGAGAAAGAAAAAAATAATGCTATTTTGGGCTGCATTAGTAGAAGTATTAGTTTCAAGTCATGTGAGGTACTGGTCCCCCTCTCTTTGGCCCCAGTGAGGCTCCATTTTGAGTATTGTGCCAGTTCTGGCCTCCACTGTTTAAGAAAGATGCGAACAAAGGCCAGAGGAAGGCAACAGAGATGATCAGGGGGCTGGAAAAAAGCCCTAGGAAGGGAGATGGAAAGAACAGGGCATGTTTAACCTGAAGAAGATAAGTTTTAGAGGAGATACGATAGCACCCGTCTATGAAAGGCTATCCCCAGAGGAGGGCCAGGCTCTCTTGTCAATCATCCTAGACTGCTGGACACAGAATAATATCAGGGTTAGAATCATCATCATCATCATCATCATCATCATCATCCATCTTTGGAATAACCTACATAGAGCAGCCACTTGGAGCCAAACTTGCCATCCTTTCGGTGCCAGGTCAAGAAAACCCTCTATGCAGACAGAGGCCTGTAAAGATTTGCTGGTTATCCAGGAGGCAAGGGGGTTATTCAGGTGATTCTTACCTTTGCAGGAACATTTTTGTTGCATTTTTAAAGCTATTTAGAACTCATTTAAAATCATTTTATTGTTTTAAAATGGTATTTGTATTGTATTTTATCATTCTGTTCTATGCACTGTTGTAAACCACCCAGAGAGCTTCAGCCATGCGGTGAGATAGAAATGAAATTAATAACAACAGGCTCAAGTTGCAGGAAACAAGATTCTGGCTGGGCATCAGGAAAACTTTCCCCAGTGTTAGAGTGAACTGACAACAGAACCTGTGACAGAGGGAGGTGGTGGGCTCTCCCGCCCTGGAGGCATTCCGCATGCACCTGGACAGGGCTGGAGAGGGACGGTTTGATTGCGCTGAGCAGGGGGCTGGCCCCTCTGGCCCCTTTCAGCTCTTCTGTTCCATGATTCTGTGATTCTTCCATGACAGATGATTCTTCCGTGATAGAAGATATGATTGTTTATTTATATATGATTGTTTGTTTATTATGTTGGAAGCCGTCCCGAGGCTTATGCAAATGGGGCGGCATACAAAAACTCCAAATAAAATAAATAATAAATAAAATAGAAGACTGACTTTAGTGAGTCAGAAGCCTGGCGTTCTATGCCTTGTTTGTTACCTTTGAATAAATCCATTGGTCTCGATAAGGAGACCCATCTCCAAATGTGTTGAGAACTATACTCTGTGCATGATTTCAGTGTGCGGGCAGACTGGCATGGTGGCGATGGCGGCGGCGGCGGTGGTGACAATGGCGGTGATGATGAAAATGTCTGGAGGGGACTCTGCCTTCCTTACTCGATGTCTTTGTGCCTTGGCCTGTGAACACACAAAGGTCTAGAAATGGCTGCACAGGCATTCAGCTGAAGATGCTTGCAAAGATTCTGTAAGTGCGAACCCTGCCCAATCAGAGGTTTCGACCATGGTGTCTCCCTAAGTCCGTTCACACACAGATCTCTCAGCCTGGAGCTCAGGGGCGCTGGAGACTGGCTTTTATACCGAAGCAACCCCCCCCCCCCCATCCCCATGTGCTTCTGCCCTACAGGCCTGCATAGGGCTTGGATGCCTGCCCCGAGTCCACCCAGTGAGCTGAAGGATTGGGACCCAGGTCTGCCCAGTTGAAGCGGTTGTCCCAAGTTAATATTTCATATTTGTAGCCGTGAGTCTCCAGAGACGCAGCTGGCACGAACTCCGTGTTGGCAGGAGCAGTGTGGGACACCGTGAACATGCTGCTCAGAACGCGGAAACGCAGTTGCCTGGCTGGACCAAGTGACACCCCTACTTGTACCATCCCTGACCTCCAGTGAGATGCTGCCAGGGCTGTGGCCCAGTGCTAGAACATGTGTTTCACGTACAAAAAGCCTCTGGTTCCATCTGCAGCATTGCTTCAGCCTGAAACCCTGGAGAACCGTATCAGCAATGCTGGGTTAGATGAGCCCACGGTGACAGTCAGCTGCCTGGTACCCTCCTGTGCCCTGTGATGGGGAGAGCCATTCGATCCTTGTCCACTGCGTGTGGTGAGAGAGCTGCCCTTGTCCCCGGGAGCTGCATTTTCAGAGGTTAATGACTGATGATTCCTGCTGGGGCCACCATCTCCACTTGTTCCTGACAGACGTTGGAACACGTGAATCCACGTGGCTGAATTCGAAGCACCTGTTTGTGTGTCTCCTTCGTGTTTACATTGATAATCCTTGACTGCCACATTACACGGACGGAAAACCATCTCCTCCAGGGGAAGAGGGTGTTCCAGAGCCAGTCAAAGAGGCAACCTTATTGAATCACCTTTGAAAATGTTCAGAGCTGAACCATTTCTGCATTCCCTTTTCTCAGGACAAAGAGCTAGCTTAGTTGATACAAGCTTGTATGAATAAGAGACAATTACGACCAAGCAGATTCACTTCAGACTTCAAACGCCAGGGAGTTAATTGGCTCTACCCTGATAGAACACACAAGTAAAACATTTGTAAATGGCTTGCTCTGGGATATAGAGAACCCAGCCAGGACACGGGGTTCTTTTTTAAACATGCAAAAATCCAGGCACGATTTCCTTCTGCTTTGGGGGTTTGGCTGAGCAGAATTCAGGTGTCTTTGGAAGCAGCTGTTTACTTGTCAGTCCACACATTCCACTGCTAGGCCTTGGCGGCTGGTGCACACCCACCAGGACAGGGAGGCGATATGCTAATGTTTTGTATTTGTTTTGTCCTGCCCTTGGAATGTTTATCTTCGAAGAATGTCATATGAACGGATAAAACAAATGGGGAAAATATGCATAACGAGGAGATAATTTTCTTCTCAGGAAGGCAATGTGATGTAGTTATGTGTACAATATGATGTAGTTATGGGCCCACTTTGCATGGCCTGCCTCCCCTTTCGAAGGGGACGGGATTTTTGCTTTTGCTTCCAGTCTCTTGCTTCCGAGCCACCGGCTTGGTTAGCAGGGGGAAGACTCAACCCCAGTTATGTAACCAAGCAGGAGGGAATGCCGACGCTCTGGGGAAAAGCTGAACCAATGGGATTTCTCCTCAGACAAGCCTAAGGATCCACAAGAGAGTCCCCTTTCCATGCCCAAGCAATCTTGCTCACCTGCCCACTCAGCTGGGATCCTGGAGGCCTTCAGGAGGAGGCCTCACTCAGCCTGCTAGGGGACAGCCAGGTGAGGAGGATGGGGAGCAAGCCACAGCCAAGAGATCTCCCCTGAAGTCTTTTCAGTCAACATCAACCTGCCACCCTGAGAGGTCCAGCTTTGGCTTTGGGAGGGCGTCCTGGGGATTCGCCGGTGAAACTTTTGCTCGTCCAGGGGACACCCATGCAGCTTGCTCAAAACCCGTTCTAGGCCCAGAGGCTGGATTCCTGGGTGAATCTCCTTTTTCAGGCTTTTCTCCCAGCTGGCTTGGGGGCGACCTCCTCTGAGAGAGGCAGCCGGGGGCATGGCATGGGAAGTGGCCCAGCGAGCAAACCCATGGAGAGGCTCTGCTGTCCAGTGGCAGTCTGCATAAGGACACCCCTGGGCCGCGAGGAAAGAGCGCCTGCTTCTTACCGTTCCCCAAGAGAAGAGGGGGAAGGCAGTGCTCGTGCAGGGCCAGAACACCTGCCGGGCTCTTCCTCACATTGCCAGAACCTCATTTTATTGCCAAAGCTCCCTCTGCCCTGTCGTTTCTGGGGCATCCCATCCTGTCCTGTCACTTTATAGGGCAGCTTGGTCTTGAATGCCCCCATTCAGAAGGTTTGCTGCTTTGTAAAATTCATTTTGCAAAGATGCCCTGAGGTCCAACAGGCTGCACTCCCAATTCATCTTGGTGCGATGCTAAAAAGTCCGACTGCAAATAAAACGCTTGTTTTGCTTTGCTTGGGTGCCTGGTCAGAAGAGCTCTGCAGCTTCATGGCGTTAACGATACATCGAGGTGGAAGTGGAAAGTTTTTATTAGTCTTACAAAATGGATCATGGAAGGAACCCCATCTTTCCTGTTGAGTTAAGAGAGTCTGGAAATGGCACCGAAGTTTGCCAGAGGAGAGTCCTAAAAGCTTTTAACATCTAAAGCAGCTGAATGTATAATAGTCTTATTATCATGATGAGACAGACTCTCCAAACAGCTCTTGAGCGCTCCCCGCCCTGATTCTCTTAATGGCTTTTCACATTTCTTATTTGAAGATCAGCCATTTTCCACTTAAATGGGGCACAGGGATTCATCTCCTCCCATTTGCATTTTGGGACTGTGCCCTGGCATTTATGTTGCTAACCCTCCTTTCTATTAGACAAGGTGATCGCTTTGTTCAGAAAAGGGAGTGCAAGAACCCAGGTATCTCAGTTCTCCTGATGCTTCCACCACGTGGTGCTTGGATGGCGCGGCCACAGCCTCTCGGCCAGCCCGTTCCTTGTGACATCGGCTGGCAACAGCTGTCCAGGCAGGGGTCTTTCTGGGCCTACCTGGAGGCGCTGGGGCCGGGCCCTGGAGATGTCTGCATGCAGGACACTCATGCAGCCTCCAGCCCAAGGAAGTAGGCCCCAGCTGCTCCGCTTGGGAGACCCCGGAACCCCTGTGTGCCCACCTGACAGAGACCCCGCATCCCTTTTGCACCCTCGCCTGGTTCAGCTGTGCTTGTCCCACCTGCCTTGTCTGACAGCTGTTGGAATACTAGAGCAAGGTTTAAGCTTACAGGAAAAGGACACGTTAGGGTGGTGTACAGAAGGTGGTAGAAATCCTGATTGTGTTGCGGCCAGGCACCTCCTCTTGCTCTCTTCCCCTTCTCTCTACATCTACTTCCTTTCTAGGGAGGCTTTTTTGTGGGGGGGGGGGTTGGCTTGACTTAGTGTAGTTCTTTTTCCTGCCTACACTTCTACTTCTCAAGCCTTTCAGAGCTGCAGTGACCATGTCTTGAAATGATGTAATATCATTGTTTGCTTTGATATGTTAGTGGTCAGCCTAGGATGATAGTAATCAAGTCTGGTTTGTCTCCATAGTTCTTCTGTTTGTGTATTTGATCTGTCACGTAAATGATAGGTGATGACCTATAAAGCCCTAAACGGCTTGGGTCCTGATTACCTGAAGGAGCGCTTACGTCCATATATGCATGCCCGCCCACCCCTTGAGATCAGCAACAGATGCCCTTCTCCGGGAACCCTCCGTGAAGGAAATTAGGAGGGTGGCTACTCGGAGGAGGGCTTTCTCTGCGGTGGCGCCCAATCTATGGAATGCGCTCCCCAGAGAGCTCCGCCTGGCGCCGTCGTTATTTGTTTTTCGGCGTCGGGCCAAGACCTTTTTATTCAAATGTCATTTTAATTGTTAATAGTATTTATTCATTTTATTCTTTGGCCAGAGTGACTTAATTTATACTGTTAATTTATATTATTTTAAGGAAGTTTATTTATGGATGTGAGCCGCCCCGAGGCTTCGGCGAATGGGGCGGCATAGAAGTCTCCGAAAGAAGGAAAGAAAGAAAGAAAGAAGTAAAATATAATTATTAAGGGAAGACTGAAGGCTGGATAGAATAAAAGCTTTGCATAAAATGTTTGCCACTCTTTCACTAGTGTTATTTTGACACGAAAGCCATGCCAAAAGTGTCCCTTCTCACTTTTTGCCTTGTGTGCATGTGAAGGAGAATGATAAACGCGGATATACTCACTAATATTCTCACCCCCCCCCCCCCAAATTAGGACTTCATTCTTCCAAAAATGATCCCAGCCATCTGGGGAATCATTTAGTGAATAAGATGACAATGCAGTGCTGGATCACCTGTTTGAATACCACCCATCCAGGGGAAGGGAGATGTTTCCTGAACTGCCGTAGCATTTTATTCCCTTTCGGTGCTCTTGCCAAAAGAGGCAGCGCATACATGGTTACTGTCAGCCAGGAGTGGCTCATTCAGCCCGGCGGTGCCGAGTCCCTCTTACCCAAGGCCGAAAGACAGAAACCTCCCTTTTGCAACCAGCTGCCAGTCTCTGCTTAAGCAAAAGGCCAGGCTACCTGATTAGCTGAGGTCATCAGTAGGCCCGAGAGCCAGCACTTAGCCACCCTCCCGAATAATAAACTACCCAGGGACCACAACCATGAAAATTCTTCTCAGGTCCACCTCAAAGATGGGGAGGACAGTCGGCAAGCACAACAAAAGTGATGGCTTTGGAATTTCCACCTGGAGAGAGAGGCCACTGGAAAATGAGATTTGGGCTCTTTCTCTTCTAGTGCCCCCCGAGATCTCAGCACACTTTCTGTAGAACGGGAACGCACAAGCCAACCTGACACAAGCGCTGCAGGAAGCCAGGTAGGCGGTTTGCGCAGGCCTTTGCCAGCCAGACGGTGTTACGCCGGTTTGGCTCTTTCGCCACTTTGGCTGCTTACTGTTATCTACTCAGAATCTGACCACCCCTTTCCCCATTCTGTACTTTTCACTGGGTTTTCGCCAGGACCTAGACGGTGTGCTTTGGGGCTGAAAGGGGGCAAGCCATGTTTTGGGTCATGCTGATGTATTCTAGTGTCCAAGTTATACAGAACATGCTGAGTAAAATGTCCAGTCTGGCTGGGCTCCTCTGGGCTGCAGAGCAGCCCAGCTCAGGGGACCTCAGTGGGATCCCCGGCCAGTGGTTCCCGAAGAGCGAGGAGGCCGGCTCATTTCATGCTTCTCAGTGGCAGCTGGAACCAGTTGGTGTTGCCACAGCAGCCCTTGCCCTGTCAGGCGAGGTTGCTGCATGGATCAGGTCACCACACACACACACACACAGCCGCTGCTTGGCTTTGCAAGGAAGGTAGGCATATTCCAGCTCAAGAAGCCGTGCCCTCACTCGGAATGAGCTCTGTTTATCCTCGGGGCTGTCGGGTCACGGTGACCCTGCGATGGTGCCACGCCTTCGTGGTTTGTCAGAAGCCTTTGTGTGTGAAGAAGGGCACTTCTCCCCACAGGGGGGGACAGGCACCTTGGCTTGTTTTCAACTTGATCTGCCTTTTGTAGCCTGTGTTTGTTTTAATGCTCGTAATGTTTCTGTGATAAGCTGTTTGCCTTTTAAGAGTGAGAAACTGCTGGTGCTAGTTCTGAATCATTTCTTTGCAGAAGAGTCACTACAAGAATTGCTGTAGAAAACTCACCAGACCAAAAAAAAGGGAGAGGAGGAGGAGGAGGCATGTAATTTGGGATGTCAAGCTCGAACCAGAAATGCAGTGTGCTGTGGAGGTTCATGTGTTGGACTGGTGCCTTGGGAGACCCAAGTTCAAGTCCCACCCAGCCATGGAGCCCCCTGGGGGGCTTTGGGCAATTGCTTACACTCAGCCTCACCTCCTTCACGGGGTTGTTGTGAGGATGAAATGGAGAAGCGGGGGAAACTTGTAAGCTGCCTTGGTTTCCTCACAAGAGGAAAAAGGATGAGATATAAATGCAGTGTCATAAAAATAAGAATATTCTAGTTTTACACTTGAGCTGGATGGTTTTAGAATGCATTTAGGAATGCTGGGGCGGGACAATTTCAAATTACTCCTCCTGATTTGTTCTTCTGGGCTTCTTCTGATTTGTACAGAAAAAAAATATTAAGAATGAATGCTCCGACTGAAGTGAGTCTGTGTCAAAATCCATTTCAGACCCTCTTTTTATAAAAAGATAAGCCAAAGCTGGAACCTGATCACTAAAATTCCAACATGATTTGATTTAACATCAGTAACATGCAGTAGCCTTCATTTTTCAGGATTTTAGCAAATTATATTAATCTTTCGTTATTGCGCTGGCTTTTTTTTGTTTTTGTTTTAATACTACTTGCCATCAAATGTTATGAATTTTGGCAGACAGAATGACAGCAACATCTGCTCCAGGCTGTTGGGATTCCTGTTATAAAATATCAAATCTTAATATGGAGGGAGAGAGGAAAATTCCTGCCTGGAGTGCTTTACCATATTTGTAATACGAAATCCAGCTGTTCTGAACCTCAGCAGGTTGGATTTCAACTCCACACATGCAGAAGCTGCAGCCTCTGCCCCAGCGCCTGTGTCTTGGGATTTTTTTCTCCTCAAGAGAGCCATTAACACAGCCAGGACTGATTTCATACTTTCATTAGGTGGTCTTTGCAGTCTTTAGGTGCAAAAATGCTGCTTTTGGGATGATGGGTGTTTGAGAGCACTGGGTAAATATTTCAGTGCAGTGCAGTCATGTATATCACATGCAATATTTTTCTCAGCTGCAACCCCGTTTCGTTAATTTGCTCAACGGCTGAGGCCCGCTGCAGCGCTGTGCCTGGGAGATCTGGTTGCATTTCTCGCGCCTGCCAAAGACTTGTTGCGTAGCCTTGAATTTGCCATGGGCTCGAGATCACCAGGTGGTTCAGTGCAGGGGATAATTGTGGCCCAGCGCATAGTGCTGTGGTGAGGCAGATTTCTGTAACGAAGATTGCAGAGTGCTACGCAAATTATTATTAGAAGCAGCAATTAACTTGTAGCAGGCTAAAGTTCACTTTCTGTCCTGCCTTTTGAAGCACATGGAAACCGCATTAAGATGCCTCTTAACACCCGTCAGTTCCTCCCACAATTGATCATCTCTGCTGAATCGCTCAAGGAGCCGCAGCCTGTGATGACATTAAGGGAAGCAAAGACCTTGGCATCCATTAACAAGGTCTAGCAGCCGTATAAAGAGAGAAATGGCAGATTTAAAAAAATCCCATGGCAAATGCATAGGCCTTGGGAATGCAGAGAAATCCAAGCACAATAGGTGAATTGCCTGCAAGATCCATTTGTGGGTGTTAATTATACGTTGAATTGCAGGCATCCAGATAATAAGATGTCACCAGGCCACGGGTGAAGTAGTTGTCAATCTACCATACCAATTACTTCTTTAAAAATGAAATTGGTCATTTGCAGAAAAGCAAGCTGATCCTGTATTTTGTAGGCAGAAAGCAGAGAAAGGGGAGCCTCCAAATTGTCCCGGCCCAAGGTTGCGTCTTGCCTCTCTGCAGCACACGCTTCCTCAGTGGTCAGTAATTTTTTCTTAGCAGGCTCTTCGAAAGCTTTCTGGTTGTCTAAAGGAGCCAAGAGGCCTTTGGTAATGCGTTTGGACCAGGGGAGAGGAACGGGTTCGTAAAGTCAGCTCTCTGAAGGACTGACACCTTTCTGCTGTAACTCTGCAGAACTCTTCGGTGCTATTCACGACCTGACCTTAGTATGGTATTAGCTGAGGGTGGCTTCCATGTGGCCGGTGTCATTCCGAAAGCATGGAGCCGATGACACAGCTGTGTGTTTCGCATACTTTTCTGGGAGCTGCCGCCATGACAAAGGGGTGCAGTGTAAGTTCCACTTTTAACCGGTGCGGCACCGTGTGGCATTTGGGCCTGCACAGTAATGCGCTTTCTTGGCCGTGGCATTGCTGATGTCACGTTTGAATTGAGGTCAAGCTGAGGATTTGATCAGCAGAGAGGATCTCAAAAATATTATGAATTGCAGCTAACTTGCAGTTTTAGATCTATGCCCTTAATGAAATTAGCATATCAACTTTCATAAATGCAGCAAATGGCTGAATGCCAGTCGGGTGTATTTCATTTATCCGACAGGAGTTTTATTCTGAAATTGCTACCGTCCAAAGCAAAATATTTTGGTAACTCCTGATAAATGGACAGATAGTGCAAGGAATCAGAATATAGTGAATTGGGGTTTTATTTTAATGTATTTCTCATTTTGCATCCGCACAGGTAGAAACTTAAAAGAACAACACAAGGAAACTGAGGAGTGCATCAGTCTTGCCAGTTCCCCTAGAATTTGGGAATTAGAATTTTCCTCTCCTGGTTTAGAAGTATGTAATTTCCTGAAGTGCTTTAAAGGTTGGTCTGATCTGATCTGAGAAAGGGAAGCTGCCTTCCAGTGGTGTGCCAGCTGGTTTGTCAGGTGACTCTTGCGGTGCTTTTGGAAGCAAGCTGTAAGGGGAGGGACGGGGCTGGCCGCCTCGGGCAGGTAGATTGCAAGGCGCAGTAGACGGGCTGCGCATGCTGACTCCTTCCCCGTGTTTCCAGGACGGGTTCCACAGTTCCTTACGCTGGGGAGAGACAGAGGTAGACCATGCATCCTGCCTCTGCAGCAGTGAAACCTCTGAATTTTGTCCAGAAGCTAGAACTCTGCTGCAGCCGAACTGTCTTTGGGGTTGAGGTGGCACAGGGCATGATGCTAACACAGCTGAATCATCGATACGCAGATGTGCTGAGAGCATTTCTGTATTCCTTTCTTTATGCTACTTTCTGATTCGGTTTTCATCCCCTTTTGAAATGATTTAGGACTGGCAGTGGTAGGAGGGAGGCTGTTCTTGAATCTGAGAGACTGAAAATGATTATTTCTTTAATTTATATCTTGCCCTTTTTCCTTTCAAGGAACTCAAGGCCAGCTTACATAATTCTTCCCTTCTTCTCAATCTTATCCTCACAACAATGATCCTGTGAAGTAGGTTGGTCTGAGTGTCTGCTAATGGCTCTCAGTCACTCAGTTGCCTCCATGGCTGAGGGGGGGCTAGAACCCCAAACTCCTGAGCCCCAGTCCTGCACTCTTAACCACGAAATCACACTGGCTCTCTAAACACAGTGCACAAGATTTTGCAAAGTTACAAATAACAGCCTCATTTATCATAGTCCCAGAAGAGCCAGTGTGGCGTAGGACTGGGACTCAGATGATCTGGATTCTAGTCCTCACTCAGCCATGGAGCCAACTGGGTGACTTTGGGCCAGTCACAGACTCTCAGCCCAACCTACCTCACAGGGTGGCTGTTGTGGGGAAAAAGATGGAGGAGGAGAATGATGTAAGCTGCCTTGAGCCCTTTGCAGAAAAAAGGCAGGGTATAAATAAATAAATAAATTTGTTCTCAGGAAGAGCCTTGCCACTAGGCAGGCAAGAAAGAAGATTTGGGGAATAGTAGAAACGTAGAAACAAAGCAAGTCAGAAGGGGTCTCCTGGGCCATCTAGTCTGACCCCTGGCTCCAGCCGGCTCTGCTCATGACTAGTAGCCTAGACAGTCCTGCACCGGATGGACTAAGGCAGCCTTCCCCAACCTCGTGTCTTCCAGACACGTTTAGAGTGCTAGGCCCAGAATTCCCAGCCAATGACCCTGCTGGATGGGAATTCTGGGAGTTGCGGCCCAAATGCCTCTGAAGGCTTCCATGTTGGGGGAGGCTGGACTATAGCTCCACATGAGCATAGCCAGGGCTTTGTCATTATAACATAAGGAAGTCTCTTCAGAAGTGTCTTTCTATTAGACCCGGGCTGTTTCCAGACCACTGCAGCGACCACTCACAACCAGAACAGTACTGAGGGGTTTGTATGTGGAGTCAGGCAGGGTGAATTGGAGGCTCTTCCTCAGGAGCCTCACGGTTCGTCCAAGACAGCTGTGACAAAGAGCTTGTGCAGTTGTCTTCTCCCTCTTACCGAAAGGCCACTGAGCCCTTGCCGAGTCCTCTCTGAGAGCCGTGGGCCCTGACATGCCAGAAACCCAAGTGAAAGGTAGAAGATTCCGTCTGGGCCTCTCTGGGATAGGTTACCCAGCGGCCCTTGCATGCATTTCCCTCGAACATTCAATTAACCATTGAGCTTGCGGGCTTGCCAAAGTTTAGTTCCTGAACGATTCCTATAACGGTCTTTTCTATAATCTTTAAAGCAGGGATAAGTCATGGAAAGAGGAGTAGACACATCTGTGCGGCTGGCAGCTTCGTATACGCTGGGAGTACATTTTAGGAGGATTACGAAAACCGCTTCGGATTGCCATATTCAGCAACAATGGACTAAATAGAAGGGCCTGTTTATAATGAGGTCTAGAGCTTCGCTTTGAAGCAAAGGTCTCGCATGACGTGCCCCCTTTTCTGCGACTGCAGAGTGCTTGAATCGCTAGGCCCGTTCCTCGTAGTTCAGAGCCCAAGGTGGGAATGCAGCAGTCAGCAGAGGAGGAGAGTGGTTGGGTCCTCGCGCCAAGTATGCACGACACCGAAGACTTGATGGGCTTAATAGGCTTCAGGCGAAAGCCCATCTTCAGGTAAACACAATGAGCTTTATGTCTTTCCCAACCCTGGTGCCTCCCCAGAAGTTTTGCAGTATAACTTTCAGCATTCCTGACTCTTGGCCGTGCTGCCTGGAGCAGATCGGAGTGCCAAACTTCTGGAGCGTGCTAGGCCGGGAAGGTTATAGGGCATCATATATTAAAATATTCAGCCGCGTAGAGCGTTCTGTTTCATAGTACTCCAGACGGAGCTGATCAGCGATGGTACTAAAAATGCCCAAGACATTTTGCTCTGCGAGGCAAAGAGCAAGGTGGTTTCTTTGTTCCGCACCATGTGCAGAAGCTGGCAGACGGCTCGTTAACGCTGGCAGGGACTGCACCTGCACCCAGGTAGACAGATTCGTGGAGGTTAAGCCTAACATGGTTGGCTGTTACTTCCAATATCGGAGGCAGTCTGCCTCCAGGTACCAGTGGCTGGGAAACCTGAACAGGGTGGTGCGGTTGCAGTCCTCTCCTCCCTGTGACCCCCCCCCCCGGGGGGGGGTGCTTCCAGTTGGCCACTGTGGAAGCAGACGGTTGCTTGAGAAAGGCCTTTAGCCTGATCCAGCATGGCTGGCCTTAAGCTCTTAAGGTGCAATGGGACTATTAAAATATGAATGGAAGCAAATCTTGCAAAACATGTGCAATGCATGGATATCTAGCAGTATTCAAATATTCCTAAATGCAAATGAGAGTGGAACAAAATCACCTTGAAAAGTGCACCACTGTGTAGTTTAGTGTACCTGGTTCTGCGCGCCATTGAGACAGGGAATCCTCCTGTCGTGTCCCTGTTTTTAACCTTGGAGAAAATGGAGAATATCAAGAATGCTTGTTAAACGGTACAGTCCTGTGGGGTGGGATCATTCGAAGTCCTGACTGAATACATTGACCACCAAACTCCCACTGTGATCGCTGGCGGTGGGTGTGGAAAGACCTGGGCGCTGGAAGGGTCTCCAGGAGCTGGCCTGGGAGAGGAGGAGAAGGGGCAGAAGGTGGGAAGGGGGGGAAGCTGGGGCTGGTGGCCCATGCCACATCCAGGCAGTGCCCAGGCTCCTTCCCTCTCCCTCTGTGCTGCTCCATCTGGAGGGCTGAAGTGGGGCATCCATCTGGAGGGCGGAGTGGAAGGAGAGGGGCAGCGACAACCCTGTGCGCTGGAAGCACTCACACCTGCAAGTTTGGACGCTTAGGTGCGTCGTGTGTGCGGGATACAGTGCCCGAAGGGTATATCTGGGTATCCAGCGAATGGGGCAAGCGCATATGCCATAATGCACGCACGGGTGCGTTGCCACCCACAGACCGGCGGGCCAGTTGGGGCGGGTCTCCTCCCTCCCTCAGACCAACCGGGGGGTCCAGCTGGTTTCCCCTGCAGCCGAAGCTCTTCCTGCCTGGCAGGAGGGTACACCTGCCTCTGCTCTTTGCCAGTGGGGGGCGAGAGTGTTTCCCTGCAGCTCTGCGGCCCCATGGCGGGGCGCACTGAGTTCTGCGGATTGTGTCTCGGGGCATCCTGTAGGCTTGTTTCCTAGTGTGGCTAAACCGCGGCATGCGAGAGACTCGCTCGGAGTGACAACGCCGGCTCCCTCGGCACACGAAACAGGCGTATGGCACCTCCGCCACTGACGCAGGCACTGCGGTAATGAGCTCCCGCAGACAAAGAGCCTGCTTTACCGCATGTGTGAAGTGGAGAGCAAGCATGCTGGATGGAGCCATGTATTTATATTGGTTGGAAGGCCTATGCTTCAGAAAGTCTAAAATCCACACTCCTGTTTTCAGTGCCAAGAATCAGCTGAAAGGTTTTTCTTAGGGAGAAATAAAAGGCTTCTCAGATGCAGTTTTTTGAATATAGTTGACATTTCTTTTGCTCTCTAACCTTGAACACCCTTTTATCTCTTCCTCAAAGTTCGTAAGATGTGGGAACACTGGTGCGGTGCCACCAAAGCACCTTTTATCATTTTTACAATGGCGAAAAGACCGGAATGGCTACGGGCTTCCTGCAGTGGGGGCAGCAGGGAAAACGGTATGAGAATATGCACAGCAGTGCAAGGATCCCAAGGCACGTTGATAAGAGCCATGTTGCTCTGATGAAATAAATATTCTCTAGCTCTGTCTCTGAGCTAGAGAATATCTGACATCTCTGTCATACCGAAATGCGACGGGACGAGTGAATGTGTGAACTTCTCTCAAGAGGGTCCCTCAGGTGACCAGGTGCAGCAGCACGCCTGGCTTGACAGGTGTGGAGCGTGGGGTAGGCTGGCCCAGGGCAGCTCCGTCTCTCTGGAGAGGTGCCCTGCCTGACAGTTCTCTGGTTTGCAGGTCTCTGTTTGGGGATGGGATCTGAGACAGGAGAGGGATCTGTGGGTCTTGCCCAAATTACACAGAATATTAACTGTCCAAGTTACTATTTTTTATTTATATATTGCATTTATATACCACCCCAATAGCCCAGAGGGCTCTCTGGGTGTTTTACAAACATTAAAACCCCACCAATCCTAAAATAAATAAATTGGCTACACTGTGACTGAGTATAAAATAACATAGTTAAAACAAATTAAATAAATATACCATTAAAATGAACTAACTTTCAAATATTGGTTAAATAAAAAGGTCTTGACCTGGCGCCGAAAATCATATAATGAAGGCACCAGGCAGACCTCTCTAGGGAGTGCATTCCATAGTCAGGGCATCACCACAGAGAAGGCCCTCCTCCAAGTACTCTGTCTCCTAACCTCTTTCAAAGAGGTTTCCCGGAGGAGGGCCTCTGCTGCCGATCTCAGAGGACGGGAGGCCAAATATGGACGCAGGCGTTCCTTTAGGTATCCTGGCCCCAAGCCGTTTAGGGCTTTATAGGCAATAACCAGCACCTTGAATTGAGCCCGGACTTCGATGGGAAGCCAATGGAGCTGATAGAGGACTGGAGTTATGTGAGAATAACACCCAGTCCCCGACAGCATCCTGGCAGCTCTATTTTGCACCATCTGAAGTATCCAGACCATCTTCAAGGGCAGCCCCACATAGAGCACAGTACAGTAGTCCAAACGGGAGGTAACCAATGTCACTTGTGTCACTGTGGCCAGGATGCGATGTAACTGCAGAAGTTAAACAAAACGGAGAGAGAGGACTTAACATTTCTGTTTAGGCTCTACAGTGGTCTGCGTGTCTGTATGTTCCTTTAAAAATGCACTAGATGTGAACTAGGAAAAGAATCCATTTTATAAAATTATATATTGGGGTACTTTATACCTACTATGATGTCAAAGGTCTTCCCAGAAGTAATGAACAGTTTTCTGGAGATCTGTCTAGGAGCAGAAGGGGGACATGTGTGGTGGTGGTGTGATCTGGCTAAGTTTTATTGGACAGAGATTATTTGTGGTTTAAGCGAAATTAGAGGATATGAGTTGCATTTACCTGCAGTAACTATATTATTGGGGGATATTAATATCATGCTCTCAGAGAGTCTGTTGTAATAGTGAGCTATATGCCAAATGGCCCCAAAGATTTTGTTAAATAGCCTGCCAAACAGCTTGCATACCATCAATAAATAATTATAATTGAACAATAGAGAAAGAAGATCTGGACTGTTATGTTGATGAATAAGATAGTTTATAAACTGTTATGGGATGGCAGGGTGAACTCTGTATAGAAGTTTTTAAAAAGTGCACCAAAAACCTGGGTTCTATCTATTAATTATTGGAATAGGCTCAGAACAGGCAATCTTGTAACTTACTGAAGAGTTGCTTATCTCAATGTATGTAATAGGAGTAAAGAGCATTATATTTGGCCATTTATAGAAAAAGAAAGTAACTGAGGAGAAGCAATAGTTCTGATGATTTGATGTTTACAGACCAGTTAGCCTTACGTCCATTGTAGGAAAAACAATGGAAAGGCTCATAATAGAGAGAGATCTAGTGATGCTAGACAGGGAAGGGAGGCTGGCAGCCACACAACACGGCTTCTGCAAAAACAGGTCCTGCCAGACAAACCTTGTGGAATTCTATGACAAGGTTTTGAGATGGCTAGATGGAGGGGATGCAGTGGATGTGGTATACCTGGATTTCAGCAAGGCCTTTGGCAAAGTGCCCCATGATATCCTGGTGGAGAAACTGAGGAGTTTTGGGATACACCAAAGCACTGTCCGGTGGATTAGGGCATGGCTGACTGACTGAAGGCAGAGGATAACCATTAGTGGGGAATCATCGGGATGGCGGCCAGTGACAAGTGGGGTCCCCCACGGCTCTGTCCTGGGGTCGATCCTGTTCAATCTTTTCATCAACGACATGGAAGAAGGGGTGAACAGTCTGCTGATCAAATTTGCAAATGATACTAAAACTGGGGCAGTGGCCACAACTGAGGAGCAGGTACTCCAGATCTAGAAGGATCTGGACAGATTATGGAAGTGGGCCGAGGACAACAGGATGGCATTCAAGGTGGATAAGTGCAAGGTCTTGCACTTGGGGCATAGGAATAAGTGTCATAAGCACAGGTTAGGGGGCAAGTGGCTGGAGAGCAGCACTTGCGAAAGGGACCTCGGGGTGCTGGTTGACTGCAGGCTGAACGTGAGCCAGCCGTGTGATGCGGTGGCCAAGAGGGCGAACGCCACCCTTGGTTGCATAGTCAGAAGTGTGGCTTCTAGATCAAGAGAAGTATTACTGCCCCTCTATACGACTCTGGTGTGCCCGCAACTGGAGTATTGTGCTCAGTTTTGGGCCCCTCATTACAGACAGGATATAGCCAGGTTAGAGTCAGTGCAGCGCAGGGCCACAAGGTTGGTGGCCGGTTTGCAGGGGATGCCGTATGAGGCGAGACTGAGGGAACTGGGTCTCTTCAGCCTGGAGAAGAGGAGACTCAGGGGGTCTGTTGGCAACATACAGGCATGTGAGGGGGTGTCACACGGAGGTGGGGAGAGACCTGTTCTCCCCTGCCGAGGAAGGCAGGAAGCGCTCCAACAGAGCAAAGCTCAGGGAGCCAAGGTTCAGTTTGGATGCCAGGAAGCACTTCCTGACAGTCAGGACCCCGAGGGTATGGAATGGGCTTCTCCGGGAGGTAGTTGAGGCCCCATCAGTGAGGGTGTTCAAAGATAGGCTGGACATGCACATGGTGGGCACGTCGTGAGCAGAGCTGGCTGGTGCCGGGGGTCAGACTAGGTGGCCTGAGAGACCCCTTCTGACTCACTCTGTTTCTGTGTTTCTATGTTGTTATTGTGCCCCATGGTCTGTGTAATGGGGTGAAATAAGATTCCACAGAGGTGTTATTTGAACCGTGTTTTCCTTAGTAAAATGTAGTGAACATATATATGTGTGTTAGTAACATACTTTGCATTTTCCAGGGATGAATCCTGGTGTTGCATGAAGTTTCAGTATGCTAGTTTATGTTAAATTCTGGGTGTGTTCAGCTCTGATTTTTGAGAGCCTTCAGGGAATCAGTTTGGTCATTACTCATTTGGATCAAAAGGCAGTTCTGGGCTGTGACTGGAATTAATATTAGAGACAGTCAAGCACTAATAAAAAGGGCCATCCAGAATTAGGGTGAAATTTTGTGTCCTCCACCCCACCTGAAGCAATCCAGACACAGCTGTAGAATTGCTTAATCGGTCTTGTTGAATTTCATTTGTATTTAATTTGAATCTAGTTCTGAACTTTGGCATGGGAGGGCTATAAATCCAGATCAATAATCTGTAAAAAGTACTGCTTAGTTTCAGCTCTTTGGAGAAGCACACTGATGTGATCATATTGCAGAGTTTCCCTTTTAACAGGTCCCACGATGATTTAAAAAACAGCTCCAGAATCTTTCCCTGAGTGCAGAATATATCCAAAAAGTTATTATTGTTCTAGGGCTGAAGTATCTTCATAGAAGTCCAAGCTCTGATGATGATTTTCAGGTACAGAAAATAAATCTAGAAAGCAGCCAAAATAAATTAAAAAAAAACCATGTTGGGATAAAAGTGTGAATTCATTTACCTTGGATTGCCTACATCAAGATAAATTCAGGATATGAGGATGAGAGGCGGTGTGGATACAATATATGATTGCGTCTTGGGATATTCTATTATTGAGTGGACAGGACGTGCCTTAAAGTTTTGCTAAGTGCTACCCACACCTGGTAAAAGATGTAATCACAGTTAAAATAGCGACCTTGAACTCAACATGGAACAGTGCCTGTCAAATGCAGTACAGTTGTACTTGGTTTTTTTTACAGTGGGAATTCTTTGAAAATAAAAAAAATAGAGGATTAAGCTTGTTCTCCTGCAGGAATCTAAGGCAACAGAAGCAGGAGAAATTTTGCTTGCCTTGGACCTATCGTTGAACAGTGCTTCTGTATTAGTCCTATTGTAATGTTACCATGTTAGGTTGTGTCCATCATAAAAAGAGGGGAGAGACAGGAATGGGCATGCTTTTGAAATACACAACGCTTTTTCATCCAGCAGAGTGGCAAGGCTGCCCAATTTTTGTGACGACGGGCAAAACTGCTCCGCACCTGCCCATTTTTAGGCAGTAGCCCTTGTGGTCAGGCCGTAAACTTTGTGGGATTTGCAGTGGACATTTAGTGATCTTTCTTTTCTGCCCAATTAATAGCTTCTGGCTGCCTGTGAATATCATGCTAGTGGAGGGTCGTGGGAGTGTTGCTCTCCGTCCGCCCCTCTTCTTTCTGTGCAGCTGGGAGAAAGGGGTTGGAAGCCTTCCCCCGTGCTTCGCTGTAGCTTGTGTGATCTGGCATTCCTTATACTCTCTGTAAGACTAGAGTAGACTATACTTAATTTCAAACAAACCAGCCTCAAACAATGCTTTCTAAAGCTTCCTTGTTGAAATTAAACCCAGTTTGGTATTAACCACAGTTCCTGGTTCAGATGATGCCTGAAGCTGGAGTTAACTGGAGGAGGAAGCTAACCCTGGTGAGCTTTTTGTCCTCAGCTTCAAGGGCTGAAAGGAAAGGAAGGGGGAGTGCAAGAGCGAAAGGCTAACACTAGTATGTGCATCTTGGGAGTCTACAGAGTCCTGTGCAACCAAAGCCTGCGTCTTCTCCAATTTTGTGAGTGTTTGTTACAATCTGGAGGTCAGGAGAAGATGCTAGCAGAGGACAAGCTCAAAATGACCAGGTGCGTAGGTTGCTTGGCTCAGGATGAGCTCTGGCACGCACAGCTCCCCACCTTTCCACAAAACCACCACACAGATGCTGTTGCCGTATTTTTCCGTGTATAAGATGATACTTTTTCTTAAAAATATTTACCTAAAAATGGAGGAGAGTCTTATACATGGGGGGCCGAGAGGAGAACCACGGGCGTGCTCGGGGGAGGGAGGGAGACTGGCACGATTGCAGGTGCGCTGGGGCGGCAGTGCGATCGGGGGGAGGCAGCACGAGGCGATCGGGGGAGGCAGGCGTGGGCACGGGTGTGATGGGGGGTGGGCGCAATCTGGGGGGAGACTGGTGTGGGCACACGCGTGCGGGGGGGCGGCAGGTGCGCACAGCAGCAGCAACTTGCTCACTTGGAGGTCGGTAAAAGTGGGGGGCGTCCTATACATGGGGGTGTCTTATAGTCGGAAAAACACGCTTTGTAGTGGGTTATCCAAGGGTGGAACAGCCCTGAATCAGACCACGGTAAGTGCACGGGTTATTTACATGTTGTATAAGCTACGTTTGCTGGCTTTGCACAGCGTGGCCACTTCTCAGTGGGGATCGCATATTCAAAATGGCAGCTGCAGACACGCTGCACATCCCGCAGCCTTGCCATGGGCTGAAGAAGTCATGGTCGCCCGACACTCACAAGGCACTGCAAGGGAAAAAGCAGGCCCTGGCTGTCGCGGACCGGTGTTTGTGTTACCGCTTCCTCCATTAACTGAAGAAAACGAGGCTCTGGCGCACGTATCCGTTTGATCAGACGAGGAAAGGACAGCGAGAGTGTTCGGGCTGCATAGGCACAGCTCAGCTGCGGGGTCTGGTTGCGCAGCGCAGCCTTTTAACTGTAATTAGGGTGCGCACCAGGAGATGAAGTCTTTAACACGCGGTTCAGAAACAGTCCGCTGGGCATGTTCCAAACATAATTGCTGGGGTGGGGGAGGGGGTTACCTCGAGCTCTTGGGTTTTTGAGGCTTTTGAGTCGCTACCCTCACAGGTCTAGGCTTGTGCCGCTTGGAATTCCTAGCTGCTTCTTGTCATGTGCCGAGTCAGTTTCTTGCATGTGCATCTGACTTTGGGGGTCTAGTGATAGAAAGGGAACCGATTGGCATGATCTGTCTTGGTCCTGCCCTTGGAAAAGCGGTTTTGGTCATAGGGGTGAGAGAGATGAGGGATGACCATCTCTCTGGGAGGAATCTGTCTCGGATGAATGGCTGCAAAAGAACTGCAGCACAAAAGGCCAGTCTACCTCGGTGTTGTGGTCTTTGGCTTCTTTCTTGAGTGGTCTGGTTGGGGAACTGTTTGTTTATCATCATCATCAGCAGCAGCATCTACCCCACCTTTCCATTCCAATAAGGAGTGCTCAAAACAGCTTGCAGTTCTAAAAAAGAGTAGATTAACCATACGCGTAACAATTATTAGAATAAAGCAGCAGAGCAGAGCAGAACACAAAAAGCTGATAAAATAAGCCAGGAGGTCAGCCAAATGCTCACCAGAACCAAGGGGCTTGCACTGGCAAAGGAAAGCCGCCAGTGGAAGAGTGTGGCAAGTCTCTCCCTGCAGGGAATTTCTGTACCTGGTGCTGCCACAGGGAAGGCCCTTTTCTGTGCTCCCATGAGCCACGGCTCCGCCAGCGGGGAGGGGTGCAGCGGGGCGGCCCTGGCGGAAAGCAGGGGCCGGGCAGGCCCACGCGGGAGGCAGCAGCGCTCCAAACGTGCGAGGTTTCAGCAGCCTTGCCTGAGCACCTCTTTTGCAGCCACAGAGGCCTAGAAGCTTATTTTTAATGAAAGCACACTCACCGGAAATTGAATTTGGTCCATTACCATACCTGCCGCTTTTTCTGCAGTACCTTGGAATCAAAGCATGCCCACCGTTTCTTCCCAAGGGTTCCTCTGAGGGAAAGCGCAGCAAGTATGCGTCACTCTTAGCTGGGTTTGCTCCGGAAAGACGGAGGGAACGAGCTGCAGGCCCAACGCAGGGACTGTCAGTCCGAGCCCCGGTTGATCAGGCCAGGGCTGGCGTGGGCCGGAGCAGCATCCGTGCCCGCTCTGTGAGGACTGGGGGCCCAGTAGATCCCGGCGATGGGTGCCTGCTCGGAGCGTCTCAGGTTCTGTAGCTTTCCGTGTGACTTGGTAAGCGGATGTACTGATTAAACCAGAATGGGGGTCTTGGGCCACTGGACTAATTCGGACACTCGCCTTTCTCTTATCCAGAATTCAATAATTGATGCGGGACCCCTGAAGAGGAGAGCTGCCCATTGAAGATAGATGTACTTGTTTACCGAAATTCTACTATTCCTTTGCTCAGTGTGTGAGAATTACTGAAGAGTTTGACTTTTTGTTTCCCCATGAATTATCTTCCACCTCTGGAAAGGTAGAGGTAAGTTGTTTTCTCCAAACTATTTCTCTTCTTGCGCCTTCTCTTCTCCCTCACTCCAGTTTATCATAATCAGAATCAGAATTGCTTAAAACTGTCAGAGATGTCTAGTGCAAAGGAGTCTCTTCATGTGAAATTAATCACTGGAACTGTCCGAAACAGAAACCTCCTTTTTTTTCCCTGCTCTACATTCTGTGGGTTTGTTTTCGGTGCATCATTGAACATAGAACCACATTATGCTGCATCTGCTGTTACCAAGCTTGTCTGCTAAGTGCGTCGCAACAAAAGATACGATGGGTGTGATGGGTGTGAAAAGCGGGATGGTTTCCTTGCCACAAGTGTCGTGCCACTGGGCACTTGGCGGGCTCGGAGAGGCTGAAGTTTCTTGCTTGGTTGCAGCAATTAGTGCTTTTGTTAAGGGGTAACCAAAGAATGGCCCCGGTGAAGGTGAGCATTTCCCAGTAGGAAAGGGGAACCCTTTTCCTTCCCATGCTGGCAGCTAATTCCCACATCACAGTACAAGCTCTGGCTTATGAGAGGCACCATTCCAGAGGGATCGGGTGTGGAGCACATGCCCTCTGGTTCGTCAAACCATATTTGATGAAGGCATAAATATCTAGCAAATTGCAGGTCCTTCCCTCCCCCAGAAATGCTACTTGTAAGTTTGCTGGAGAGTCGGCAATGTCAAAGGCTCGGAAATGACACGGCGATTAAGATTCACACCTGATTTATTCCACAACTG
The DNA here is from genome assembly GCF_004798865.1 of Varanus komodoensis. Taxonomy (NCBI): domain Eukaryota; kingdom Metazoa; phylum Chordata; class Lepidosauria; order Squamata; family Varanidae; genus Varanus; species Varanus komodoensis. Next base: position 2,662,644 of record NW_025336273.1, on the reverse strand, counting down.
AGTTTTGGAAAAGCTGGTGTCAAGGTGTTTAAACTCAGGAGTTAGCAGCTCCCATAATATATAGATCAACTGAGAGCTAATCTACACTGCAGGCTTCTAGTTTTTACTCCCCCGGCCCCCAACACTGAGCGCTATGGTTTTCTGTGGGTTCTGTTAGGAAACTTGGAGAACTACAAAATTGCAGCCATGAAATGATGTCATTTTATGTGGCCATCACCTACTCCAGAGGCATTAGACTGATATAAGTTGGAAGATAATTGTGTGTCCTACCTAGTAGGGGACACACCCAGTCACTTTCATAACAAAAAAGGAAAGGGAAAGGAAAAAGCCAATTCAAATAAAATTTGATAAATCAGGTAGTTACCCAAACTGTGTCTGCAGCTTCAGCAAGGTGCCTTCTTCAACATGAACAGGCTTGTGACCTGATTCAGGAGCAAAGGTTTTCCCTTACTAAAATAGTCTATAGTGAGGTTTGGCTTTGCGCATCCATCCCCTCAGGCCCCACCATTTGCATGAAAAAGACATTTAAAGCTTTTATGTTTGGTTGTGAATTCTCAGAGCCTAAGCAAACAAGCAGGTCTTTGTATAGAGCAGAGGTCCTCAAACTTTTTCAACAGGGGGCCAGTTGAAAGGTGCCGGCGATGGGCATGGGCCACCAAGGCGGTGCGGGCGGGGGGCGCAGGCCAGGGCAGGGGGCATGCGCTTGGCGAGGCAGGGGCCAGCATGCGCAGAGATCATTTTCTCCGAGTGAGTCCGAAACGATCTCCTTGCGAGCAAGCCGCCACTGAGTGCACGCACAGCAAGGTGCCAGCTTGCTTGCAAGGAGAACCTTTTCTCTGAGCGAGTCCAAGATGAACTCCACACAAGCAAGCCACCGCCTCCAAAACCTCTGTGGCGGGCCGGATAAATGGGCACGGTGGGCCAGATACGGCCTGGGGCCGTCGTTTGAGGACCCACGGTATAGAGTCATGGATTCAAATCCTACTTCTCACACCAACGCCAGAGCGGAAGCTCACATAAGAAGAATGAGCTCAACAGCTTGAATGGAAAGAACTAAGGGAGATAACTAGGCTTCCAGGCAACAGCATATGAGGTGCAGAAAGATCTTTTTCCTGTTACTATTCTGTGGATTATGCTAACTGTAGTTAGTTTAAACAAATAAGATGCAACCATGGATTCAGATCATGGTTTACTAACTTCCTGAGTTTGGATATAAAGGGAAACTGAATGTTGTTTGACATTGACATTTTCTCTCCCTTTCCCTTCTGTGCAAAAGCGGCTGCAGCTGATGGTGGCGAGTGGCCTGCTTGGCCCTGTGGCAAATAATAGCCGGTACTTGTGGGTTGGCCCTCTGCTTGTGAGGCCATCTGGGCCCCATCCTTGGTGATGATCCCGCATTTTGGCAGAATGTGATCGGTTGTTGTAGTTGCATCTGGGGTTTGATCAGGATTCCCCAAGTCTCATGCTTGAAGTATCTGCCACAGTTTGTTGAGAAACTACTTCGGTTCAAAGGTAGCATGCAGTAAAATACTCTCCAGAGAAATCACAACGCTGAAAGCAAGAACGGTCCATAACGAGTACAGTCCCCAATCTGGCATTAGTGTATGTTGATGATATTGCAGGTGAGGAAGTATCTGCTGAAACATACTTTTACAAGCAATATTGTTGACTCTCACCTTCTGCCTTGGGAAGCTGTTCCACAGAATATGTGGCCTCATGAGGAAAGGCCTCTTCTGGGAAGCCGAGGCAGCAGTAAGCAGGTTTTGCCCATTGATCTCAGGAAGAAGGCAAGACAGTCTGGGAGAAGGTGCTCCCGGAGCAACGCCTCCCGAGTTTAGCGCTCATTATACTAATAACAAAACCTTTAATCAAGTTTGGTGCCATATTGGCAGCCAGCACAGTTCCTTCAAGAGGGCTCTAATATACCTCCGAAACATCATTTTCCCTTTTATCCGCTGCTGCGGTAAAGCAGAGGCTGTTAATTTTGTTTCACCTGTGTTAAGGGGAGTGCGTAATGGCAGCTTGATTGGGAAATGCTGCCAAATGCAGAAACAAAACAAAAGGATAAACTATCAGGGCAATAAATCATAGATAACAGATCAGGACTTCTGTTGGAAGAGACCCAGGAGACCCGCAGCATTAGTATTCCTTAAACACAGGGTATGACTACCTCTTTTGCAGGTGCCCTGAAATGGATTTGGAGCAGTAGAACAAGACCAGCTCTAGGGCAGGGGGCTTAGCAGGTATAAGGACCAAACGCTTATTTAATAGTTCCAGGATGAGAAGTTCAGCAGAAATCCCAGAACGAAAAATGGAGTGCAGGTGAAATGAACCCAAGAAAGACTGACTGTGGAGGTGAAAAACGGGGCCAGGCCGAGAACAGCAATGCTCCAATTAAGACCCTTAGGCACTTGCTGTCTATTCTGTAAGCTGTGGCTGCACAGCGGGATCTGTGTCTTTGCGGACGCCTTCTTCCTTTTTCCCAGTGTCACTGTGGCTGTTGAGACTGTCCTATTTACTGAAGGCGTTTTGTATTTCCTCTCAACCAGAACTGACTCCCAGAACAGCTTATCCCCCAGTCAGCAGAAAGGCCTGCTTACCAGCTCACGTGAGGAAAAGGGGTTGTGGATGGGAGAGGAAAAAAAACAAGTAGGCTGTCAGCAGGGCTGATGGAATAGTGCTCTTCCTCTCCTCTCTCCAGATGCAGGGAACACAGCTGGAGCAGGGCCCGGCATTTCCTGAGCCTGCCCCGTCTCCTTCCTTCCTTCCTTCCTTCCTTCCTTCCTTCCTTCCCTCCCTCCCTCCCTCCCTCCCTCCCTCCCTCCCCACTGCGCAGCTGCGGTTACTCAGGTGCCTGTGGGGTTGGCAGCTGGGGAGATCCAAATGCCGCAAGACCTGATGGGGAAGCCATGGGCTAGGAATCCGTGCAGAAGAGGCGCTCCGTGTCAAATGGCACCAGCAGATCTCTCCGCTGGCAGGTGCCCATCGCTGGGACGCCTCTCCTTTGCCTGCAGCTGCTCTTCGTGGGCGCAGTCCACCCTGTGCTGCTCACTCTGGCGTTTTCCCCCTTTCACTAGTTTGCACTGGCTTTGTTCTGGCTTTATGTCCATTTTTAAAAACATTGTGAGCCACTCTGGGACATGTATTATGAAAGGCAGACTACCCATCCAAATAAATAAATAAATAAATAAATAAATTAAAATGCAAAGTGACCTTCAAAGCTGAGCTTAATGCTTGGCTCGTACTGTTGGAGCACTAATGTTCTGGCCCAGGAGGGGACTGGGAGACTGACCAAACATTTATTTATTTATATTTGTATGCTACCTTCAAGGGACTCCAGGCGGCTCACACAACTCTCCTCCTCATCCTCCTCTCAGTCCTCACAATAACAGCGCCCCAGTGGCAAGAATCTTCCTTGTCTTCAACAGGACCACTGAGGAAACGCTGTGTTGGGAGTGCTCCGTTCACCCATCCAGGATCTGACCCGGGCTGCACAGCACTGCGTGCGACCCTGGCCTTCAGAGATCGGAGTGCCTAGACAAGTTAGGGTGTGGACAGGTCATATGAGGGTGCGGGGAGGGTGAAACGGGGTCACCCACTCTGTGCACCGCGTCTTGCCCTCAGCGCGGTGAGTCGCTGTGGGTTACACTGGGGCTGCAGCATGCCTTTGGAGTTAAGTCACATCTTGCATGCCTACGACTGGAGAGGAGATGCAGAGGAAGACTTGTCGCTTCAGTTATTTACAGTGCGAGAACGGAGCAAAGTGTTGGAACGTTTGTTTGGACAATATTAAGATGCGTCGTGTTGCAGCTAACAAGACACTTTCTTCTCGGAATGCTCTGCAGCTCAGTGGCGAGAATAATTCGGTTAGCGTTGAGAGGAGAATCTCCTTTCCTCGAGTGCTTGAGGTACTTTGTAAGAAGCAGAAGTGATTGCTCAGTTTAGATCATGGTAAATACAGAAAAGGCTTTAAGGTTGGGTGGAGAAACAAGCTCGCGCTTTCAGTAATCTGATGGAGGGACCTAACATATTAATGAACCTCTCAGTCTTCCTGGGATGTGATAAGGACCAGTGCGATGAGACATCCGATGAGAACCAGTGAGAGACGTCTGATTTCTTGGGCATGGTTTTCTGTGTTCATCCCATTAGGGAAATTCTTATTTTGGTGTGCAGTGAGAGAGTTTCTGTGCTTAACAATTTCCTGGTGATTCTGATTGCTGTGAATGGCCTGCCGTTTGGACCAGTCACATACTCAGCTCGGCTCTAATTAGCTTAAGTGTCTGTGAGATAAGATTCTGTTTTGAAATATTAAATGTGCGAGAGACAATAACGAACGGTATTTAATGCTAAATGCTTGCTTGAGAATCCTTGTCCGGCCACAACACCGCTATCTTCCAGCGCCTGTTTTTTATTGTTGTAAGACCAAGGAGCATTGGCCAGCCATTGCAAAATTCACTATAACTTATTTAGCAACTTGTCAGCTTTCTAATTGAACAACTTATCGCACATTTTGTAGAAGACTTGCTTCATTAAAACCTGTGGCAGCTTAGACAGTCGGGAAGCCGGCCAGTTCACCATGGGCCGCAACCTGTTTTTCACAAGAAACTGGGATGCATCCAGTATTCTAGGCTGCCCATGAATGTTCCTGCTGCACTGGGGTGAATAACTGTGCTTGCCCCCTTACTTAAAGTCATACAGCAGAAAAGGAGAGGGGGTCAGTCAAACTTCCATTAACGCTGGCGGTGGGTCGTAATGGCATCTCTGAGCGAATCATTAACTGTCCAAACTGCTCCCAGCGATGACCTGCATAGTAAATTCCTACCTGTGAGTAGCAGGGAGCATTTCAGAATGGCCTTTCCGTGGTGGCCCTTTTCTGTGCACAGGGAATTTCGTGTTTTTCTTGCTCGAGATCTACCCGAAATGCACCAGTTTCTGGGGGTGAGGGTTCTTCGAAGGAGTCACGGAAGCAGCAGCGCTGACCGAGGGGTGGAGTCGCTTGCACCTGTGCAGGGGCCGCTTTAAGGGGAGTTCTGGAAGCTTCAGTTCTGCCAGCAGAGCACTTGCAGGCCTACTGGGATACCTGTGTTTATATGCCATCCTGTCCAGAAGACTTGGGGCAAGGAGCCACACGTTTTTAGAAAATACATGGCTGGAGGGGATTATCTTAGACATGTTGGGACTACGCCATGTAAAGCTTTACAGTTAAACCTAAACTTGGAACAGTGCTCAGAAGAATGCAGGAAGGTGCTGAAAATACATGAGCAGTGACATAATTGATGTGCCGTCCTCTTCCTTGGGCCACGATTGAAAACTCGTCTGGCTTGTTAGGCTCTCCTTAAAAAGAAAAAGAAAGACAGAAAGAAAGGTGCATGACAAATGAGTGTCATCAGTTTGCATTCCGCCCCCCATAAAAATGTTTAATGGGTTGTTTCCCTTCCCCTGAAAGCCAGGAAAGCCACCCGGCTGTTTATAGTACGCAGCTCAGAGACGATCGGGGGCAGCTGTTTCTCAGTAGTCTTAATGTTCAGGGCATGGTTTTAATTCACTGAATGGCTTGAAGGGCGGGGGTTTTACACAGATTTTCCCAAGGGTTCCGTTTTCTGGATTGAAAGCAAGCTTGGGAAGTTTCTCTCTGTGCCCCCAGCCATCCCCAGTGCCCCCAGACCTGGGCACGGCTCGCATAAGCAGCAGCCCAGGCACAGAGCTGCCGGCCCTTTGTTTTCTGGGCTCACAGGACAAGTTGCGGATGCAGAGTGCCTGTCTTCCGCCTCCCTCCGGTTTTGCACGGAGGGGAGCCATTTTTTCCGAGGTGGCCCCAACGAGGGAGGCAGGAGGCACTGGCCTTTCCCGCGTGGCAGATCCAGCTCTGCACGCCTTTGCCGCTTGCTGTGGGGACTGTGCTTTGTCACATCGGTCCGGGCGGCGCTTCCATAGTATTCCCAGTGTGGATTCCCCCGCTGCTGGCAGTCCTGCTAGGAAAGTGACACAGGAGAGGATGAAACACCAGGGGATTAGGGAAGAAACCAGAAGCTAGATTTGCACGCGTGTGTATGTGTGCATGTAAATTTCTGAGCCGAACTTTTAATTTTAAAACGGCTTCAAGCTTCAAGATGACTTTTGCATTAACAATATTTCTCGGCTGTCCGTCAGGGGGTAGAAGCCGTCCCAATAACAATAAAACACATAAGGCCAAGACGATATTAAGACAACACAATAAAAGTGGTAAAACCAAGAACAGGAACTGGAACAATGGCAATTAGAGGCCTTCTTAAAAGCCAGCTGTGATGCGGCAACTCGTTGCTGAGGTGTGGGCTGGCCAGAGAAGGGTTTCCTTTCTCCTACTTAACTGCTCCCCCAGATTGGCAAACGAGGAGGGCGTCTTTTGCCGATCTTGAAGTGTGTGCGGGCTGATATGGTAAAAGCAGTTCCTGAAGTAAATTGGTCATGAACCAGTTAAGTCACGAAAGATCAAAACCAGCACAAGTGACCAGGCGGATTGTATGTATGTATGTATGTATGTATGTATGTATTTATTTATTTATATCCTGCCTTTTTCCTCAAAGGGCTCAAGGCAGCTGACATCATTCTCCTCCTCCATCTTATCCCCACAACAGCAACCCTGTGAGGTAGGTTGGGCTGAGAGTCTGTGACTGTTGGCTCCATGGCTGAGTGGGGACTCGAACCCAGATCGTCTGAGTCCCAGTCCCATGCTCTTAATCACGACACCACACTGGCTCTCATACCAACAGTTGGCACCGTTCTGGCGTTACGCAGCTGGATTGCCCCACCAGCCCCCGGGAGGCGGTGCCCTGTGCCCACGGGAATCTTCAGACGGGGTTGGAATAAGGGTTGGTGCTCCTTCACATATTAGTGTGAAGCCATTTGCTGTGCAGGTCTGCTCAGGGGTACGTCCTCTGAATTTCCTGGGATTCACTCCTAGGAAATGTTGCATAGGACTGAGTCCCGTTCTTTTCAAGGCAAGAGACTCTGGGCTATTGGGGTGGTATATAAATGCAAGCAAGTAAGCAAGAAATAAATAAGAAACAGCACCTTAAATTTGGCTCTTTCAAAATGGTTATATATTCATCTGCCAAGATGCCTTGCAAAATATATCCAGGCTGCTAGAGATGGGGCAGTGAGGGTTTTGTGTCTCCATTCGGGCCCGGAGGATTTATGTCTCCATTCAAGCTCTTCTTGCTCCCCATGGTGGGACCGAGCGATAATGGAAAGCTGAGCCAAACTCCCCCCAAAGGAGTTGGGTTTTGTCTCCTCCCTTTTCAGCCATCTTATGAGATGAATCCTTTTCGTTCTTACCTTCCCGTACCTCTTCTGGAACAGGAGCTTAAATTATTTTGGTTAGGAATGAATGGCTTCACATATAAGTTTACAGCACTTAACAGAGCAGCTTTTAGAATCTCTGTGTTAGAAATAGGTCAAAATCCTATTTAAAACTATTTTAAATAACCTATTTAACCTAGGAATAGGTTAAAAACCAAATAGGTTAAAAATACATACGCCGCTTAAACAAATGTTTGCTTGTTTCTGGCTTCGAAGTTTGTTGCTTGAAGTTAAGAGATCGTAACACCATGTTGCTCCTGCGGCAGAAAGTACATAAGAAGCCCCAAACAGCTGCCTGAAATGTTAATCCCCTTCCCTTTTGTGCTTCCTGGGCATGGATGGAGGAAGGAAGATGGCAGGACACTTTGGGAGACGAGGAAAGGTGGCCCTTCCAGGGAGCAGGCCTGCTTGTCAAGGTTGCACTACTGGAGCGATTCTCGGGAGGGTGGGTTCAAAACATACAACCCTGCCCAGATTATTGTAGAGTGAATGGCAGCGTGAAAGAACGGAGCTTAAATTCCTCTTGCAGCTTTCAAAAAAGGCCTTAAGAGGTTAATGAAAGCCTCCAGGTTAATGGGTTTGCCCTCCTTTATGTTAAATCTGCTTTAGAGAACCAAAAGAATACAATTAGGATATAGAACCACCTCAGCGGCTTTGGTTACATCAATTAAAACATTTGGAGGAGTTTAAAAGCTGATTTCAATATAAAGGGGAAATGGTCCTTCCTGCCATTTGTACGTTCTTCGGAACATCCCCTGGGACTGGGAGGCAGGGACTGGGTTTGCAGGATCACGTCCTTGGACCCAGTGGGGGCAGTGGTGCGGGGCTTCATAGCCACCCCGGAACCCGTGGCTTGGTGCAGGGTTCAGGGCCATCCTTGTTCGGCTCTGCACAACTCACGGGGTTCAGGTGACGCAACAAGCCACACTTGTGAGTGGAGTCAGGCAAACAGCACCAAGCAGGCAGGGGTGGAAAAAAGCCCCCCCCCACACACACACACAGTTGTCTGAGGCCAGCCATTCTCTGCTTTGCTTTACCTCTGGGGAGACCAAGGAAACATTTCCCAGGGAGCTTGGAGTGCAGTACTATGCAGACTTAGACAAAAGGGAAGGCCTACAGCTCCCTGCTATGCCATCTGGGGCATGCTGGGAGTTGTAGGCCCCTTTGCTGCCCAATCTTGCATACAATTGTAAACGTTAATAACAAAGTCTGAATATTACACACAACAGATCTTTTTAATAGTACACCTTTAGCTACAGATTTTATGAATTCTGGAACATTCACCATATATCCTGAATGTAATTGCTGAAGGTTCGTTTGTTCCTTCACTGCCTTTGAAAGTCCTAGAATATATTAAAAAGGGTTTTCTTTTTAAAGGAGAAAAGATGGTTTGCATTTACCACAGAAATGTAAAGTAGGAAGCCAGGTTTTTTTCTAAAGAAACATCATCTCACAGCTGCAGAGAGCAGCAAAACAAAAACGAGCAGGGCAAGCAGCCCTTCTTGCCAGAAAACGTTCAGGAATGTATAAATATGTCAAGGCTGCAGTGCTAGCCATAAACTGGGAAATGCAGCTGGTGACGTGTGCCAGCCGTTGGAAGAGGCATCTCTGCCACTTCTTCATTGACGTTCGCTGTGCCTTCATGGGAATAAAATGAAATTGCTTCACTGCAGAAATGCATAACAAACGAGGCCGGTAAACCATTTCCGTCTCTGCATGCGTGTGCCTCTTTTGTAGTAAGGTAAAATACTAGGGTAGCAATATTTTAGGAAGTGGACTGGAGCTTAGCTTTTTAAACCATTTCCTACTGGGGAAGCCTCTTGGTTCATTGCAATATGACATGACCATTGAAGTTTTGTAGGTGATTATGGGATTGCCTGGCCTTTGGGGAAGATGCCCAGGCCTTTGAGCTGAACTTTGGTTTGGCCTTTGGTTGCAGAGGAGTCTTCTAGACAGCCTGTCTTTCCTAAAGGCTGTGGCATCATCCCTCATTTTCATTGACCATAGAAACATTTTCCAGTTGCTTGTACAGCTCAGAGTGATGTTCAGAGGCATGTGGAGCAGAACTGCTGGGGATAAGGCATTTTGGGGCCTCACCATATCACCTGGGTGGGACCAGACCTGGACTTCCATCATGAAAGAAAATAAGAAAGCAAGTCAAAATTTACTTCCTCACATGACCTATGTGGAACATGGTTTTAAAATGATTTCCTCGGATCATTGCAGCTTTACTGGTTGCAAATCCGTGCAATGTCTCTATTAATGCAGCGTGTGCATGACAAGAAGTGTGATTGAAAGGAGTCTTTGGCATTTGTGTGTGTTTTTGCTGTGCCCACTTGACCTAAAAGATTTATTTGATTGGGACTTGACAACTGCCAGCTAGCTTAAGTTACCCATGAGATCGCCGGGTGGCATCCGGTTCCTTTTCCATGGAGTGGGTATTTCAGAACATAGAAACAGAGCGAGTCAGAAGGGTCTCCTGGGTCATCTAGTCTGACCCCCGGCTCCAGCTGGCGCTGCTCGCGACATGCCCGCCATGTGCACGTCCAGCCTGTCCTTGCACACCCAAAACGTGTTGCAGCCTGGGACTTGGAGCACTGCTGTGTGCCCAGACAGAACTGAGGGGCTCAATGAACTTACAGAAACATCATGGTTTATTTAACCTATAGGCTGTTGATTTCTGGGTTGTTGTTTATTTATTTATTTATTTAAAACATGTTTATGCCGCCCCCATCACAACGAAGCCTCGGGGCGGCTCACAACAGAACCCCCAGAGAGCTTTGGCTATTAGGTGGTATATTTATTTATTTATTTATTTTATTTAAAACATTTCTGTGCCGCCCCCATCGCAACAAAGCCTTGGGGCGGCTCACAACAAGAACAAAAAAAAGCATATAAAATTATACAATAAAAATATTAAAAAATAGAAATGTAGTAAATAAATAATTATAAATGAACCAAGTTGCGCTAACAGAGCATGGGTTGTTAAGCCAAAACAACTCAGAGAATCCATGGTGGGGCATTGGAATGTGTATTCTGGGTTGTTTAAACTATGAATTAACCTTACATGTAAATATGGAACCATGGGTTGCGTCACCAAGCTACAGAGATGGCCAGCAAGACTGGTAATAAAATATCAGTTGCAGTACTTGCTAGTATATAAGTGCTGCAGAGCTGTTTGGAATACAGGGGGGAGCATGCAGAGAAAGACAGAAACAGCCCAGCGATTGAGAAAACAAGCCATGATGTGTTTACTTACCTGCCAGAGGCATGCTACATGGGCCGCGGGTCAGCTCACAGGAGAGGCAGTGTGGTGCAGTGGTTAAAGTGTTGGAGTGGAACCCCGGAGAACTGGGCGCTAGTCCTCACTCAGCCACGGAGCTCCCTGGGTGACTTTGGGTCAGTCGCTGAACTCTCAGCCTAATCTACCTCACAGGGTTGTCGTGAAGATAAGACTGAGAAGAGGAAGAGGACTATATAAAGTTCCTTGAAGGTAAAAAAGAGAGGATAACAAATAAATATACAGAGGTTAAATAGCCATGGATTAGCCTGATGTGCAAAGCGCATTATCACTGCTGTATCGCAGGCTCATTGGGCAACCCTTGTTAATTTTGCTCTGGTGTGTTTCCTCTGGCAAGATCATTAGAGGGTTTTTTAGAATTATAGTTCACCCAGTCTGTGATCTCAGGACAGGTAAAAGCATGTTAATATGCCTGGACAGGGTGTGGGGGTGTTCTCCCTCTCATGTGGGTATTTTAAAGTTAGTAAAGTTAATTTCTTGCCTGTATGGTTTTGTGATACTTTGTCTAATCCATTTCTGTGGGCACTCAATTGCCAGCCAGTGCCAGGTGGGGTGGATGAAGTTGCTGCTTTCTAGTAATTGTCTAGTTAAATCCATTTCCCGATTGTACTTCATGCCTAGCTTATAGTATTTAGAGACGACATGACAGTATTAGTTATAATACCTTTTCGTGTTGTCTGTATCCCATATTTACGCTTGCTTTTATGCAACGGCCTCTTGCCTTAGTCTGGGGAGTTCGAACGCTCGGCTCTCAGGATGCCTTGCTAGACCCTTGAATTGCACTGCAGGCAATACAGGACCGAGCAGAGACTGAGGCGGCCTGGGATGCCTCCAGGAGGAAGGTGCACCCCCCACCTTTGTCTGGTAGACTCTTGACAGCGCGTGGCCTTCTTCCAGGGTGAGGTTCCAGCATGAAAGCGAACGGCCCCAGCCTCGTGTTCGTGAGCTCACAGCTCGCCTTCGGCTGACAGTAGCAAACACTTGAGTTCACACTTACAGTTTTCGGAGGTGCGCTCAGTCCAGTGCAAGGGACGTGCCCAGAGGTAGGGTTCATTATTTTAAAGGACCTTTATCCCAGTCTCCCATATTTTCATTGGCGCTTTCTCTCTGTTTGTTGCTTTAATTAAAGGGTGGGAAACAGCATGAGGTAATTGCTGCTTCTAGCGTTACTTGAATCTGAGAACCTTGTCTAATTTTTCACGTTGCATGCTGCATATTGGCACATTCTTGCATTTAATCCTCTGAACTATTTTAATTTTGTTCTGGCCGGTGCGTGCAGTTTCTCTTGCTGCCTCTCTCCTCCCCTGCCTCGGAAAGTTAGGTTCAGGTAAGAAATAGGTTGATGAAATCCATAGTTTTTTCTAAATTTAAGTATGTACCGACAAGAAGCAGAATAATTTTTGCATTCCGGGTTTCTGCTTCACTGGCACGTAACGTGGGCGTGATGAATCTGTGCTTGGGCCCGTACACTGTTTCTGTGCATCGCTTGAGCCTTGCTTTTCAGCTGGTAGCACTAAACCTTCAAGTGGGCCATGCCTGGACTGCTGCCATTTTCTTTCTTTGAAAGCATTTTTTAAAGAGGGAAGAGAGAGAACGAGAGCAAACGCACAATGCATACATGGTTAAAAAAAAAAATCAGGCTGCAATTCCAGTGCAAAGAAGTAAAGTATACAGAATTTTGGGAGTGGGTTAAGAACATAATGAGAGCCCCGCTGAATCAGATCGAAGGCCGACAGCCCGACGTTCTGTTTGCACGGGGGGCAGCGCTGAGCCCAGTTCGTAGCACCCCAGTTGGTTTGGGGGCAGGTTTCTTGATGGACTGCTTGCACCCTGGCAAGCTTGCCCAGGCACAGATCAGTCGTGGGGGCCCTGCAGGCAGATCTGCGATTAGGTGGACAAAGAAATGAAGTGTTTTTGCTTTCCTTCATCTAGGTCCCAAGTACGTTTCTGTTTTAATTTGCTTAGATCCTGGGTTAGTTTGCAGAACAATCCCAAGAACAGCCCTGCTGGTTCAGACCAAAGTCCACCCAGTCCGGCACTTGGTACCTGCGGTGGCAACCCAGCTGCCCACAGGATCCCTCCAGCAGGATGCGGGCAAGGCCTCCACCTGCCCAGCTCCCCAGCCACTTGGGTGTGCAGGCAGGCCACCTCTGCTGAAGGAGGAAGTCCATGGCCAGCTTTATTTATTTTTTATTTTTATTTTTATTTTTATTTTTATTTTTATTTTTATTTATTTATTTATTTATTTATTTATTTATTTATTTATTTATTTATTTATTTATTGGTTTAGGAGACTTCTATGCTGCCCTATTCGCCGAAGCCTCGGGGCGGCTCACATCCATAAATAAACTTCCATAGAATAATATAAATTAACAGTATAAATTAAGTCACCCTGGCCAAAGAATAAAACGAATAAATACTATTAACAATTAAAATGACATTTGAATAAAAAGGCTGGTGGCCACAGCCGGTCTCCTCCATGAATCTGCCCAACCCCTTTCTAAAGCCACCCCGATTGGCAGCCACCCCTGCATCCCATGGAAGCGGATTCCACAGTTTAACTATATGTCGTTGTATATCCAAGTCCTTCCTTTGATCTGCCCTAAATGCCCCACCTGTCAGCTTCATGAGATAACCCTGGTTTGAGTGTTGCCGGAGAGGAAGCAAAATATCTCCCTCTCTCCTCTCCCCACACAGTACATTATTTTAAACATCCCCATCCTGTATCCCCCTCCTCACCCTTTTTCTCAGCTGGACAGCCCCAGCGGGGCTGCCACACCCCCCGCATAATTTTCATTGTCCTTCTCTGCATTTTTTCCAACTCAGTAAGGCTTTTTTTCAGGTAGGGCGACCAGAAGTGACCACAGTATTCCAAGTGCCGTCGCACCAAAGAATTGTATAAGGGGAGTAAGATTTTGGCCGTTGCGTTTTCTATTCCATTCCTAATTACGCCTGGCATGGAGTTGGCCTTCTTCACAGCAGCTGCGCCCTGGACCAGCACTTTCACTGAGCTCTTCACCAGAACCCCAAGATCCCTTTCTTGCTCGTTCTTGGCCAGCTCAGGCCCCATCAGCCTCTACCTGAAGTTGAGATTTTTTTTTTTTTGCCCCAACATGGCATTGCATTGCATTAGCTTAGATATGCTGTCAAATGTTGATGTCAGTCAAATACTTTAGACACATTTCTCCGTTGCTTCCCAAAAATATAAGTCCGATGCCACCTCTCTTTCGCCCAGTTCCAGAGCTCAGTTTTTGTAAGGCAGGCCTCCTTGGAAGCCATAAATTGTTGCATTTTTTATTCTTCAGCTTCAGAAGCAAACCACAGTTATAAATGATGATGCCAGATTGTATTTGCTGAGAATTGCTGACATGTGACTTTTATTGACCAGGAAGTATTAATTCTGCTATCAAGAGTATATTGTTTGACAAATGTTTCTTACTAATTCATAGGCTCTGTTTGCCTTGTCAATATAATTTGTGAAATTATTCTGCGTATTTTAAAACTAGAGAATCCCAAACAGTATGCAAGGGTACAGCGTTTGATGAGTCAAATAAGTCAGGCATTTAAAAAAAAAAATGATTCCATTCTGTACATGCCGATCTATTGCTATGCCTGGCACTGAAAAGTAAGTACTGCTAGTGGCCAATCTAAAGATCTTGTTTAAACACTTCAGTCACCTCATCAGGCAATTAACAAATAATTAAAGACCGCTATCTCGGCCTGTGTGGACTTGATGAAATTGTTTGTTTATTTATCAGTGTTGCTGCCTTTAAAGAGAGTCCAGAGAGTCAACAGACTGCTTTTGGGGGCTGGGCGGTTGCATCATATTCCTCAAGTTTTGGCTCCATTGCACTGGTCACTCACTCATTTCCAGGTTTCATGTAAAACACTAGTTGGGCGCTGGTTGGAAGGACTGCTTACATCCATAGAGTAATTTCAAAGACGCTGCTGTCTGACCCACCACGAAGTTTGATCGGGATGGTTGCTGCAAACGACAGGGCCTTTATCCTGGTGGCCCCACACAGGTGGAATTCTGTCCTCCAGAAGCTCCTCTTGGCCCCCTTTCTTGTGGCCTTCAAGTAGTACATGTGATTGTAATTATGGTTATTCATACTTTTTTTCTGGAATGCTCTTTAAAATATTGTATTGATGAAGACCTGTGGCAGTGCCTCTAAGCTAGAATACTTTTGAAGGATGTACTGTTTTTGAGAGGGTTGCTGTGAATTCAGTAGGAACTCTAAATTCTTACCACGTAATTTGTAGGAAGCCCGAGTCTGCCCAGATCTGGAACAGAGAAGGTGCTTGTACTTTTTCCTTGATTCTGTATGGATTTTGTCCTGTTTCTGCCTTGTGCTTTGTATTTTAAATGCTGGATGCCCAATATCTTAATTTGCTGTTCATCGCCGTGATTCGATTCCTGGGCCCTAGGCTTGGTTGTGGCGCTTCCAGCGCATTGGTTGAGGGCTCCATGCATTCAAGGGTTTCAGGCAATAGAGGCTGCCTGAAGAGAGTGGCAGAGCCAGAAAGTACGACCGACCGGGGCCCAGCCCTCTCCTCAGCACCCCCCCCCCCGCCGCTTCCTTGCTGTGGCACTGGGATGCAGTATATCAGATTTGCACGTGCATCATCCCATCTTGTAGGTAGGAACTGTGGCAAGGAAAGGACCCACTGCATGGATAGGAAGTGGCCTTTGTGATTCCAGAATCCCTGGTGAATCATCCTCGCCCTCAATTATATTTCTGTACCGCCCAATAGCCTGGTCCCGGCTGAGTGACTGTGACTTTCTCGACTCAGTGCCCTCTCTCTCTCTCTCTCTCGCTCTCTCGCTCTCTCGCTCTCTCGCTCTCTCGCTCTCTCGCTCTCGCTCTCGCTCTCGCTCTCTCGCTCTCTCGCTCTCTCGCTCTCTCGCTCTCTCGCTCTCGCTCTCGCTCTCGCTCTCGCTCTCGCTCTCTCTCGCCAGTGGGACAGGGCCGAAACCCCTTCCTTAAGCTCTCTCCTGTCAGTGGGTCCTCTTGATACCTATTGCCCTCTAACTGAAAAACAGGTTAGCTGTTTGGAAGCAAACCAGGTCCTGATTTCGTCATACTAGGAATGTTGGGCATCTAAAGTCTATAGCGCTGTAAAAAGCAAACCACGTTTCCAGAACCTGCAAAGGAATGGACTAGAAGCTGCAGCCTTCCAGGGTGCAGGGAAGGATGAGAAGTTGGGTGCAGGCGCATGTGTTTATCATGGGGAGATTAGTGTTGGGGTGAAAGTGTGCTCTGGTGTTAAGCCATACCACTCCCTGGCAACAACCCTGGCCCTGTAGAGGCGGAGTCAAAGGCTTGGACTAGGTAGCCCCAGCTCTGAGTCCTTGAGCGCTGGAGGGTCTCGGTCGTGCTGCTTGCCAGTCTAGCTAGGGTCCTCCAGTCTGCATGGCAGTGCCCTTTTAGCACCCCAGGCAAAGACCCCTGCGAATGGGGAAGCAAAACCGCGCTCTTTCTCCTTCCTCCATCTTTTGAAAGCCTCTGCCCCCCCCCCCCGGGCTGATTGCAGTCTGGCTGGACTGCACCAAGCAGGAGCACTGGGGCTGGTTGTGGGGGAAGGGGCGCTATCTCTGGTCTCACTTTGATTTCAATGGCTCTAAATAATATTCTTGCAAACCGGGGGTTATCCTGCATACTGTCAAACCAAAAGTGAACTTAGATGGCATTGCATAGTTTCATTAAAGCAGCCTTCCCTGCTCGGTGCTCCAGATGTTTCAGACTTCAGTTCCCTTCCTCCCCAGCTGGCATGGCCAATGGCCAGGAATGCTGGGAGTTGTAGTCTAGAATATCCAGAGGGCGACAGGTTGGGGGAGGCCGCTAAAACATCACTAGCTGTTGAATCAAATCAACCTGAATCTGCAGAAATCAGCTCAAGCTGCAGGGCACAGCCTCCCTGCCTAAATGCCGTCTTTGCATCACCTGGCTGCAGAGAATGCTGTCATTCCTGCAGCCACTTTTAGAAATTGTGATGGGGCCAAAGGGGAGGCAGCAGCCGATTCTTAGGCTTAATGAGGATGGTGCGATTGAGGGCTTTGAAGCTGGTCCTCCAGTTGGGGTGGGTTAGATTATATGTCACATTCATTTAGGAAAAGGGGAGTCACACAGGAAAGATGGATAGGCTTCTCTTAAATACGTTTAAGTTCTCCTTCAAACATAGTTTGTAGCTTTGCAAGTCTGAGGCTTTCCAACGGAGACAGCTGTAAAGGGAGAAAGAGAAGAAAGAAAAGAGATACCACGCTGTTGTGATTTTGGCAGCTTTTGGGTTCACTCAGCCAGCTGTGACAATCTGTATGAAGTTCGAGACAGGCTCCTGTATTGTGGCACATGTTATGTTTTCTTTCCCCATGGGGTTGAAGCAACAAGGGGTCTTTTGTGTGCCGGCTAGCCCGGTCACGCCTCTGGAACCACTGGGCTTCATTCCTTGGTGCTCCACAACGTGGTCATTCCGCTTAATTCTCTTACTGCAGCTTCTTTTAAGTGTGGGTTAGTGAATCTGGGGTGTGGGGTGGGGGGTTGCTTGCCGGAGAGAGAACACAGAACAAATCTGCGTTGGCCCTCTTCACATCATTTCGTTCCCCACTCTGCTTTTCCCCAGGGGGTTCTCTCGCGCTAGCGCGGAAAGCGAGTTCCGTTCAGACTCCGTGGGGCTCCGTGAGGCTGTTGTGGTCTGATTTGCGGAGGAGGCCTGCAGGAGGATGTAGGCAGCCTTATATAATCACATGGCAGGTCAGACTTGCCCCCGTGAAGCAACGGCAGCTCTTTGTGCAGCTTCGGCTACATGGGGGGCTCTGTTGTCCCCGGGAGAGGTAAACACACCCATCCGGCCTCCCTGATCGATTTCCCCCAACCAGCAGGATAAGCGACTTCTTCATTATCAGCAGAATGCTGCCGAGGCCCGGCTGGCCGCACGGTGGAAGGTCAGCCGGGGAGCTGCAGGCAGCCCCTGCCTGCCTCCGCCTCCCTGCTTCTCAGCCGGTCCGGCTGGGGCTCCAGGTGCTGCCACAGCCTTGCCGTCTGGGGCATTGTGGGCCTGAGGAGTGGTCCTCGCTATCCCTGGGGAGGAGAGCGTGCCAGAGCCTGGGCCACCCCCTCTCCTGTTTTGTCCCCAGCAGTTGCTCTTCAGAGGGTTGGGTTGAAGGACAGGGCCTGCAGCTCCCTGGAAAGACGCCATGGGGCGGCGTGGGAGCAAGCAGGCCCTTGCTTTGTGGGTGCTGCTTCTTCCGCACTGCTCCGGAGGGCAATGGTGGTCCTGCTGCTGCTTAGGCCTTTACCTTCAGGGTCAGGGCGCCCCTTCCAGCCCACACCTGCAACACGGCCGCACAGGTGATAGTTTTGCAGTGCCCATCCGCCCCTCTCTTGCTTGCTCTCTCTTGAGAGCTGGTGTGGTGTGGTGTTTAAGGGGGCTGGGCTGGGCTGGGACTCAGGCGATCCAGGTTCTAGTCTCCGTTCAGCCTTGGAGCTTCCTGGGTGAATTTGGGCCAGTCGCAAACACTCAGCCCAGCCTGCCTCACAGGGTTGTTTTGTGAGGATAAGAGTGAGAGGAGGAGAAGGAGAATCATGCAAGCCGTCTTGAGTTTCTCGACAGGAAAAAGGGCAGGATACAAGTATAACAGATAAACCTGCCAAAATCTGGTACCGGCTTCAGAGTTCAGCTTGCAGGAGGGGGTGTGTAAAAGATGCCAGTTTTCCGAATTTGCTTGGAGTGCAGACTTGTTAACGTGTTTTTGGTGCTGGATGCTCCCCTGGGTTTTGCAGGTGTGGCTGGTGTGGCCAGCCCCTCGTGGAAGCTGCTGAGCATTCACCTGTCTCAGGAGACACCAAGGAGGCCCCTCCGTGTGCGTTACCTTCCCTCGTTAATTCTGGGCTCATACCCGCTCCTGGTCCTTGCTGGCAGCTCTCTTGCCCAGGCCTTTGTTCTCGGGAGCCTCAGAGCGCTTCCCTTTCCTGGCACATAATTGAGTTGTCTTATAATCACTTCTAAGCTGTGGCCTACGAAAGCTTATGCCACACTAAACCAGTTTGTCTTGAAGATGCCACGGCTCTTCTTGCCGTCTGACTATTGACCTAGTTAGGGATTTGAATGCTTTTCCGTTACAGTTAATCCGCACTATCACCTCATTTGGCAATATATCTCTTTCAAATATGTTTTTAAACACAGATGTTACTATTAAGAGGCTTGCTCAAGATCTCTCTCTCTCTCTCTCTCTCACTGAAACACCTCTGTGTTTCTTCCAGTAGCCCTTGTGAATAGTAATCAACCTGCTTTGTTTGTGATGGTGACTAAAAATTCCATTCAGGATTTTCAAGTGAATTGTAGTAGGTGCAGTAGAAGCTTTCTTTCTTTCCCTCCCTCCCTCCCTCCCTCCCTTCTTTCCTTCCTAATGCTCAGAGTGATGTAATTCAGGATAGTAGAGCTACACCATGGTAAAACAAATATGAACCCTAACTTTTTATTAAGAGTGCAGTGGCATGAATAACATGACAACAACCGCAACACCTTAAGCCAAATTTAAGCACTGTTTTCCGTCTGTCGCCACCCTCTCTAACAGCTTGCATCTTCTTGTGCACATATTTAACTAGCGCAAGAACATAAGAAGAGCCTGGCTCAGGCCAGAGGGGCGTGCAGTCCAGGGCTCTGTGCACACGGGCGGCAAAGCAGCCGCCCACAGGATCCCTCCCGCAGGAGGGGTGCAAGGCCTTCGCCTGGCCGAGCTGCTCAGCCACTGGGGTGGGCAGCCATGCCGCTTTGACATCCAGCCAGCAAGGCTAATTGCCACTGGTGTAAACTATGGCCAGTGGAATCACAGAGCAGTAGAGTTGGAAGGGGCCATGAGGGCCCTGGGCCCAAGTGCACATCCTTTGAGTCCCTTGAATTTGTCCGCCTCTTTCGGTGATCAGGTGAGGGGAGACTCCATTGCTCTTACAGGAGAAGTCATGAAGCAGAACATTCAGCTTTAATATGGACATGCACCATTGCTAATGTCAGAGGCCAACCTCATTGTTTTAGGTTGCACTTCTGATGAACTTCCCATAACTTTCTGGTATGTACAAATTCTAGAGTAATATGCTCATCACCTCCCACCCAATGCTTGAAGGTCCCTACGCTGGGCCATCGTGCATGTCATTTGTGAAGAAAGCAGCTTAGCAGAATTGCAGGCGATGAGAACAGGCCCTGTGTATCGCGGCACAGGCAAGACTGTTTTACTTCCCTGAGCTCATTAATTTCCCACATGTCCTTTTGATAAATCACTGTTCCCCAGCAGAACGTTTGTGTGCCATGATTACAAAATGTTAGCATTTGTGTGCTTTCATATGGTATTGTTATTATTCTGTGTTTTTAAAGTATTGAATTGAACAGCGTGTTTATATCTGATAAGGCCTAATTGGTGGGATGGGCTAATGACCCAAACGTCAGCCACCTGCACCTTATCCCTGGGCATTGTGCTGAGGCAGAACTCAACTCTCACCTTATAAGGACTGAATCGTTCATTTGCAAACAGGGTGGAATAATAAAAATTACTTACAAACCCCTAACTCTTTGCAGAGTAACATAAGCAATGAAGGCAAGGCTATGCCCTGGGGTCTGAGGGACCTGTCCACCTCAGGGGATGAAATGAGAAAGAGGTGCCAGGGACAGACAGGCACACGTATCGGGGATGAAGGCTGCGGGTTTCAACTATGGTCTTACAGAAAAGATGAGGGAGCGCCAGGCATCAGTGGACATGAGATCCTTTGAAAAGCAAAGCTTCTTCCTCTTGCGCCTGGCCCGGGCAGGGAAAAAAAGAGCTTTAGTGACTTGGTGCCAAAGCTTCCTATTTTTCATTTGCATCTCTTTCAAGAGCATGAAGACGCAAGCAATGGGGAGGCTGACCTCCTGGGCTCCTGAAAAGCTTCTCCACAAGCAAAAAATGGCCAGATCTCTTGCATGACGTTCTGGGGCACCTGAGGTCCAGCTGTTCCTCCTTCCTCACTGCAGCCGGACTGAATCGTACCTCCTCTTCCGTTTGCAGTGAGCCAGGCATCCTGGTGATGTTGAGACTGTGCTGAAACTTTGAACTGCCTCCTTTGTCCTGTCTAGCATCCCAGGTTCAGTTTGGATGCCCGGAAGTACTTCTGATGATTAGGACCCCAGGGTGTGGAATGGGCTTCCAGGGGAGGTGGTTGAGGCCCCATCGGGGAGGGTGTTCAAGGATAGGCTCGGCATGCACATGGTGGGCATGTCGTGAGTGGAGCCAGGGGTCAGACTAGATGGCCCGGGAGACCCCTTCTGACTTGCTCTGTTTCTGTGTTTCTGTGTAACTCTGACTGGTGATGGCTGCCCTGGGCCTTAGGCTGAAAAGGACTAAACTTGTGCCTTATCCTTCCATCTGGAGATGCCAGGGATCTTCGGACCTTGGCCTTCTTGCTTGCAAAGCATGCCCTCTGCCTCCTCCAGAGCATCACCACTGCAGGAGAAAGGAGAGTCTGCTCTATCCAGTGCAGGAAAAAGTCCTTCTTAGACTCTGGGAACCATCCCAGAATTTTCCCGAGCCTCCAGTTCCCTACTTGAACATGTCAGAGGGTCAGAGGTCGAAAGACGGAGTCTGGAGGCAAGGCCACCAAGCCTTACTAGCCCTTCGCCCTCGATTCAGCTGCCTCTCAGTCCGAAGCAAAGAACCCTATTTGTGTTTTGCCGGTGGTGTGGAAGGGGTTGAGGCTCGGGTGGGTCCCGTGTTGCTGCCACCATATGGAAAGGCCTCGCAGAGCACCGTCACCGCCAGCGCATTGCTCAGCTGGGATGGGCAGGCGGCACGGGGCCTGCCCAGCCACGCCGGGTCTTGAAACCCTGGGGCAGCAGCCTGGGGCAATGCGAGGGCCGAGCAGCTTCCGTGCTGATGTGCTGATGTCTCAGGGACACCTCCGGTGGGTGAGCATGGAAGGAGCGTGAGTGGACTCTGTTGAGTCGCCACGGATGGGCGGGCGGGGGGGCGGGCTAAGGAAGTCAGTAAAGGAGAGTGGTCTGAGAGGCAGAGCCAGATTTTCCTGTAGTTGGGACTGCAATTCTGGGATATGAAAGAGAGGTGCAAGAACCCCTCAACCTTCGTCGCACAGACGGCATTTAGGCAACCCCAAAGCCCTTCAAGTGAGGGGGTAGCTATTTCATGAAGAACTTGCCGCGCGTCTGTAATTTTATTTCCTTCCTGGTTTTGTGTTATCCTCCAGTGAGGCTAGAAAACCCTTTTCTGAACACTACAGCGAAGCCTCAAGTGCAACCTGAATGCTTCCTTGTAGCCACGGGGAAAGCATGTTCTCCATACTTACAAATAAAGTACTATGTTTAGTAACTTAATAAGCACCAGCATACCTGAAAAGGTACGTGAATGTGTTATTGCACAACCTCTTCGTTTGTGGAAGGCATCTCTAACGATGTGTCATTATTAGATGATACATGAAGTTGTCCTTAAGCTTTGCCTCTGATCTTTGGATACTCCTTCTAAATTAAGCTTAGAAATAGACATTGCTTAAAGTAAAGACTTGGGCAGTCCAAAGAGTGTTTGTCTGAATCTTCTCTTTGGAAATAATTGCTGCAGGAATGCATGGTCTGAAAAGCTGGGGCTGCTTGGAATTGATTTTCATTCTTTTAAAAATCATGAGCTCACAATAAACTGGATTAATATATATTCCAAAGGGGGCCAAAGAGGTACAGTGAGGAAATGTGAACCTCAAGCGCAAAGCATGGTTGCCTGCGCACCCTCTGCTGCCTCTGCCACATGATCATTTGCAAGACTTTCTCTGCATCACAGACTAAACCCTTCCCACACCTTCCAAAAGTCTTGCTCCAGTTCCCCCTCCACCTCCCCCAGATTTACCAGAGAGCAGATCTGCAACGGCTTCTCTTGGCAGTTTGCCTCATCCAGTTGGTAGGCTGGTGATCTGCATGGGGTTTTCTGGGTAGACCGGAAGAAGTCACCAGTCCTTCTTGCATCGCTGCACAATTCCGCTTGGATGGAATCAGGCATTCCAGGGGTGCCCCAGGTCAGGTTCTTACTTCCTGCTCAGTAGCGTTCAGTGGGACGTCCCCATGCTGTGGAGCAATGGTGCCTTTGCCTGGCCTGCTCCACATCTGCCCTGCTTCACGGCTGGAGCTCAACTGCAGGTGCCTGGAACGGAATCGGATGCATGCGAAGCTTGTGTGTTGCCTCCGGGAAATGCAGCACGGCAGTCCAAGGACATCAGACCACTTTACTAGGTGTTCGGGGGGGAGAGGAGGGCCCTGGCAACCTCATGTCCTTGCCCTACAGATGGGGAGGAATCGTGGGCAGAAGCACCAAACTGCGTCTTGCTAAGCTGAGCAAGTATCATACAATCATAGAGGAGTAGAGTTGGAAGGAGCCATGAAGGCCTCTGGGTCCAACCTCCTGCTGTTTGTTTGTTTAAAGCTTTTATATACCGTCCCATTACTGACATTGCAGCACGGTTTACAATAAGATAAAAAATGGCACAGCATCCAGAGCTAAATATAAAGCCACAATCAAGACCAATTAACAATTAAAATAATGGGAAAATAAAAAGGTTTTCACCTGGCGCCAAAAAGAAAAAAGCGTTGGTGCCCGGCAGACCTCTCTGGGAAGCGTATTCCATAGTTGAGGCACCACCGCAGAGAAGGCCCTCCTCCAGATAGCCACCTTCCTTCAAGGAGGGCTCCTGAAGAAGGCCCTCCGCCTCCAATCTCAAGGGGCAGGTCCCCAGGACCCAAGCCGTTTAGGACTTTATAGGTCATCACCAGTACCTTCAATTGGGTCTGGACTTCAACTGGTACCCAGTGTAGATGATAGAGGACCAGTGTTATATGTGAACACCTGCCAGTCCCTGTTAATATCCTGGCAGCTCTATTCTGAACCAACTGAAGTATCCGGACCGTCTTCAAGAGCAGCTCCACGTAAAGCGCATTACAATAGTCCAACCGGGAAGTTTCCATAGCGTGGGTCACCATTGCAAGGCACTGCTCATCCAGCTAAGGGCACAGTTGGTGAATCAGCTGTAGCTGCAACGAAGCACTCCTCACCACCGCCGCCACCTGAGCTTCCAGGGACAGCTCTGGGTCAAGGAGCACTCCCAAGCTGTGCACCCTGTCCTTTAGGGGGAGTGCAGCCCTGTGCAGAACAGGGCAGATGCCACTCACCTGGAAGGCTGAACCGCCCACTAACACGGCCTCTGTCTTACCTGGATTAAGCCTCAATTTATTGGCCCTCATGCAACTCGTTACCCCAGCTGGGCACCGGTTAAGGATAGTCACTGCCTCACCTGGACTATATATGAAAGAGAGGTAGAGCTGGGTGTCATCGGTGTACTGATGACTCCACAGCCCAAACCTCCGGATGACCTCTCCCAGTAGTTTTTCATGTAGATGTTAAAAAGCATGGGGGATAAAATGGAACCCTGCGGAACTGCATGGCAAAATTGCCATGGCGTGGAGCCATAATCCACCAGCACCACCTTCTGGAAACAGCCAGACAGGTACGAGCAGAACCACCGCAAAGCAGTGCCTCCAATTCCCAACCCAGCCATGGTATCCAGGAGGATACCATGGTCGATGGTATCGAAAGCCACTGAGAGGTCCAGGAGAACCAACAGGGATGCACTCCCCCATCCCTCTCCCTGCACAGATCATCACACAGGGCGACCAAGGCAGATTCAGTTTCACAGCCAGGCCTGAAGCCAGGCTGAAATGGGTCAAGGACACCACATCACACCATCCCACTCAGATGGCCGTCCGGTTTCTGTTTGAATGTCGCTTGTGTGGGAGGGCCCCCCCACCTCTCCAGGCAGCTGGTTCCACTGGTAAAACACTCAGGGGCAACACTTCCATCAGCAGCAGCACCTCCAGGCCAGAAGTGAGGAATGAAGTGCCTTGAATGTTGGTGTTGGGTGTGATGTCCAGATGCTAAACTCCTTTAGCCTATTCACCAGAAAATCTTACATTGAACTGGTAATGTTTAAATTTTGTTTTCTTTCACTGGTAACTGTAATGCCAGGAAATAAATCACCGTCGATTGTTGTAATGCGAACAGTGAATAGCTGCTGTTCCCGATGAGGACCGTCGAAACGTCATTGTGTTCAGAATATTTAGCTTTCAAGGGAGAAAGATCCCCTTGTCCAGGAGAACACAGTTTGGAAGTACATGGAGATGAGGCAGATCAAAGAGGGAGGGTGTGTAACCTGTTCTGGATGGGGCTGCACTCACCTTGACGGAGGAGCTTCATCGCTCGGAGGTTCTCCTCGAACCATCTGTACATTAGACCCATTCTGGCCCACTCGTATTTGCTGCCTGTGTGCTTCTGAGCCCAAGGAGCTGCGTGGTTTGGGACCATGGTACCTGGCGGAGTGCTTCTCCAGCCACAGTCTTCCTGGATGCCACGTTCAGCATCAGAAGGCTTCCTCTGAGTGCCAGCTCCGAGGAAGGCGCAGAGGGCAACAGGACGGAGGACCTTCTCTGTGGTGGCCCCCATCTGTGGAAGGATGTCCCTGCGCAGGTCCACCTGGCACCAACCTTGTCCTCATAAGGTGCCAGGTTAAGGCGGCCCTTTACGCCAAGGCTTTTAGATCTAGTTGGCTGTTCAATGGCTGGAGGGAGATTCCTCTTCTTAGCTCTTTTCACTGGGCTATTCTTCATTGTGGGTCATTTGAACTCTTTTAAGGCTTCTATCTTGAGCAAGTTACGGTATTTTATTGTCCTGTTTTTATGTACTGTTGTAGACTACCTGGAGAACTGTGGCTATGGGGCAGTACAGAAATGAAAGGAATAATTAATAAAGCCATGGCGGGCCCTCGGGTAGCTGGCCAGAGTGGGCCACCCACTCCACCCCTGGCAATGGACTCACATCAGATTTTTGTGTGCACGCACAAAGCTCTTTCATGTACGACAGCGCAAAAGACTTCTTTGGTGGGGAGGAATGAAATGGAGACCCCATTCCTTGGTTTCCTGGAAGCAAATGTGGTAATACTGCCCACAGTGGAGAAGGCAAACCCGCAGCTAGGTTGCCCTCCGTCACTTCCCGTTTCGCAGCAGAACGCGCACAAGGCACGGGAAGCCTCAACACACACGCGGGCTCCCACAAGCACCTGCCCTCTGCCGCTTCGTTCGGACACAACAGCCACGCGGGACACGACGTCACACACCTGCGCGGCGGCTGCCTGAGGGTGGCTGGCAAAGGCCACCCCCAGACGCTTCACTGGGTGTCCTCAGGGCAGCCAGCCGTTCTTAGCCTCATCCTCCCGGCAGGTTTGTGGGGAGGACAGAAACGGACGGCCCTCTAGCTCACGGCGGAAAGCAGTAGAATGCGGTGGCATGAGGTTATAAACCTGCCCTCAGAAATCACCGCAGCCCGTTGTGAACCGCGCCACTGAAGCTCTGTTCAGGTGGTTGGAAGAGCGTGTGGGGGCCGGTGACCCGTGTGCCTGTGGGCCACGGGTGTGTTGTGTGTGAGTGCCGCTTTGACCTTGGCTCAGTTGCAGAGTCCGTAGCTGGGGTATTTTTTCTCCTAGGGAAAGTTACCAGAAATCCCCGTGGGGGAGGCACACATCCCGTGCCTTCTTGAAGGGGTTTTCTGAGCAAAGAGCTTTCAGTTCTCTCTTTTTCTTTCTCTGTCTCCTCCTGCTTTGGAGGCCAGTGGCTCGGCTGGAGGGAGTGGCACAGAAAGCGCTCTCTCTGGGAATTGCTGCAATCATGTGGCATCTCCTCTTTTCCAAGGCATCGCCGCAGAATGCCGCTTGATAAAAGACAGCAAGCAAAGCCTTTTGTGCCTGAGGAATCCCCGTTTGCTCTGTCCGCATGCCTCAGATGGATCCGGGAGCCCGGTAGCCGAGGCAGGCAGGAGAGAGCGGAAGAAGGTAGGCGCCCTCTCACCGGAGGAAGAGAGCTGGAATGGGTGGGAACAGCTGCGTCTCCAGAGGAGCCTTCTGCGGACGATTCCAGAAAGCCGCGGCTGGAGCGCTCCGTCTTGCGTCCTCGGTGCGGTTACACCCATTGCTCCTGGTCTTGTGCCGTGGGTTCCCGCCAGGACCCACCGTGTTGCCGCCTGCCCCGCTCCTACGCCTGGGAGTGCAGCACTCAACATCCTTAGACAAAACAGATCCTATTAGAAAGGGAGAAAATAGGGTTCGGCTTTTAAAAATGCAGTGTGATTTTCCTCCCTCGGCCCTCTCTGAAAAGAGGGAAAGTTTAACAGGAAGGTTTACAGTGCCCGTTATGCAAAAAGCTGAATGCCGTGTATTTTGGAGTTTGCTTTCAGGGTGGTGGGGAGCTCCAACTACAGCAGAAAAGTGGAGGGGAATTTTTTTGTCCGCATTTTCTAAATGGTATCATGTGTAGACTTTTCTTATGGCATCGTAATGAAACCCAAGTTCTCAGATGCTGTACCTGTGATGAACTTGTGCCTGCAACCTAATCTTGGAATCTCCAATTTTTGTTTATACTATATAATATAAAAAGTTGTATCCTGGTTTTCAGCTTAAAAATTTTCAAGACAATTTTGTGAATTGAAAAGGGTAATTTATTTTGTTCATCTAAGTTTCTAAGGCTCTGCAAATTTTATGTGGTGGCCATACTATCAGTGGTACCAAATTCAGGATGTTGTTGTTGTTGTTCTGTATTTCTGTAGTGCCTAATAGCCACAGCTCTTGGGGCAGTTCAAAATGAGAGAAGCAGTCATCGTGGCCAGAACTTCCTTTGACATGAGCAAGCAATTTCAGATGGGGGCTCTTGCTGTCTCTCTCGGGCCATTCATATATTGCTTTCTCTTCTCGCTGAAATGCAAACACCAGCTGCAAGGGATTGTGATTCTACTGTAGTTTACCTGCCCACATATTAAAAGTCAGCAACTTAGATTTTTATTTTCACATTTTTATCCTTCATTCCTCAGGGTAGTTTCTTCACTCTGTAGTAATAACTTTTATTTTGCACATTTCTGGTGTTCAGAGTGCTTCAGAATGGGTGAATTAGTTTCTGAAGAGAGCGCCTCTCTTTCCCAGGTTAATCCTGCCCTGGCAGAACCACCTTTCACAGAAGCATCATGATATTTCAGAAAGTTTATTCAGAAATGATTGCAGTTAACTTTACATCCAAACATGTAGGCTTAGTAGTCTTAGTTTAATCTAAAGTCTTTATTCAAGATCTGATTCTCCCCTTGGGGAGAGACATTTATACTTTATGGAAATGGCCAGGCTATGCTCAATATGCTCAGCATTTTTTTCCGAACAGGAAAGAATTATGGGAGCCCTTCCTGACCTGATCTAACTTGTGGAAGCCATTAGAACATTTTGCCCTTCACAGAGCTGGTGCATTGTAGTGGTCAGAAGCTGGACCAGGGCTGGGGAGACCCATGTTCCCATGAAGCTCCCTGGATGGATTTTGGCATGTGGCTAACTCTCACCCTAAGCTCCCTCACAGGTTTGGTGTGAGAGGAGGAGGAGGAGCATCATGCTCTCTTTAACTGCTTCAAGAAAAGGCAGAACCCCAGTGGTGCCAGCACAAATAAGGAATAACAATTCCAACAGGTGAAGTTTTTTTGGAAATGGAAAGCTGCCCTTGCTAAATTTTATTGTGCATCATGTATTTATTTATTTATGTATTTATTTATTTATTTTATTAAAACATTTTTATGCCGCCCCATTCGCCGAAGCCTCGGGGCGGCTTACAACACTAAGTTAAAATAATTATAATATAAATTAAAAATATAAACATTAAATTAAAAATACAAAAATACAGTATAAAATAAGCCGCCCTGGCCAGATAAAATCCAATAATATTAACAGTTAAAATGCCGCTTGAATAAAAAGGTCTTCGCCTGGCACCGAAAAACAAATAGAATAGAATCGCCGCAGGAAGGAGTTAGAGTGCGCGCAATACAGAAGTAGGGTCATCAGGGACCTTGGGAAATGCCCCCAGTGATCCAGCTCATCCGTTCTCCCCAGCAGACGCCTCGATGCAAAATCCAAACCAGAGAGACGGCAGGCAGCAAAGCTGAAGTGAAGGGAGGAGGGTAAAAGCAGAGGCCGAGGTGGACTGAAAAGGTGACATTCGGTCGTGGTCGTTGTCTGTTTTCAGCCTAGAAGAACTAAGTGCCCCGTGAGTGGGGCAGCTGTGCTCCTCGGGCCTCCAGTGCTCAGGCAAGGAGGGGCAATAAGTGGGAGGAGGGAGCTGCAGTAGGATAGCAGCCCCTAGAAAGGGGGACCCACGGCTGAGCGGCAGCACCGGTGCTTTGGGTACTGAGTGCCCCAGATGTCAGCTCGGGCCTTTTGGATTCCCGACACATACAAGCAGGGAGCAGGTTCTTGGGAAGATCGTTTCCGGCCTGTGACCACTTTCTGTTGGGCGGAGATGCGACCGCTCTGCAAATTCGCGGGTCTTGTGCTTCGACTCCTCTGTTTTTTTTATCTGTGGAGGAGGTTAAAGCATCCAGCAAACTGGCGCCAGCAAATTATTTCAAATTATTATCTCAGTGCCGCAACTTTTAAAAGGTTTGCATGCATCAAAATGGAGCCAGGTAGAATATGCGTGGATGGCAGAGGGAACATGCCTGGCTTGCTGCTCTTCGTCTGAAACAGCTCCAGAACATCTCCGGTGGTTAGGAAGCGCCTGTCATTTGTGCCGGTCTCCTTGCGACTGGACCTGCAGTCTTTCGGCTTACCCTGATTGTCGCTGTTGGATTTAAAGTCTTAAGGTTTTACCATAGTTCAGTAGGCATTGGCTAATTGAGTATCTCAGATATTGTGCGAGGCTGTGGCATGACTGAGGTGCAACCCCATGCAAGTTGAGACAGGAAAAGGCCTCCAGTGCTCAGTCTGGTTTTGCCCAGGACTTTCATGCAGGTGGAACATGGCACGTTTGGGCCTTTAAGGCTCCATGGCGTTACTTGAGTGTTGTGCTAAAATACTTCTTGGCTGGTTGGTTTAGATTTGTGTTCCGTTAGTGCAAAGGTAGTTTTTCTGTTGGGAGGGAGGAAGATGGGTGCTGCAGGTGCTCATCCTCCAGGGCTGTCGGCTGGGCTTCAGAAGAACCTGAAGCAGAAGGTGAAGCAGAACTGAGGGGAGGCTGAGACGAGAGAAGCAGAGGTGCTGATGTGAAGGCCGGACTCCCCAGGTGGGCAGGCAGTCCCTGGGAAGGACCAAGGTGTGCAGCGGCAGGAGGCCACCTGGAGCAGGAGAGCTGCTCAGGCACAGGCCAGGCCGCCCAGACTTTTGACCCCACGCCGCCGCCGCGTCTGCAGGTGAGGGCAGCTCCGCTGGAGGCTTGGCACACAGAGAGGAGCCGTGCTCCCTCCCGAAGGGGTAGGGCCCAGGCATGCTCATAAGGAGACTTCCTGATTACAAGGTGGGCGCAGCAAACCGCTCTGTGCATGCTCAGGGATTCATTCTGGGTGCTTGGTGCCTTTTGGTCAGTAAAGAACACTTTGCCAGTGCTCACCACTGCCCCTCCAGCGCGCACATGCACGCGTGGGAAGAACTGGTCAAGCCAGCACCCGCAGGAAAGTTCTTCGGAAACACGTGGCTTGGTTGTTTCTGCCCCCGCGGAGAGACTGAGCGAGAGAGGATTGTGTTGTACGAACGAGCCGCACCGATCTATAACATGTGCGTTGTTTATATGAGCAACGGCCCTTCCCCTCCATGCTCGACCCTTCCATCCTATTTGTTTCTTCACCAAAGAGAGGCCCCCAGAGGGAGGCGGTGTGTCTCCCGCACCAGCTGCCTTGTCTGCATGGACACGGGGCTGCAGCGCCCAGCAGGTGGATGGCAGTTCCATCCCTCCCAAGAACAACGCACATCACCTGCCCTCAAGGGAAGGTGAGGTGCATTTTCCTTCCGTTCCTTCGGCTTCCCGTTTCACGCTCTGGGTCTTGCTCTGTGGGCTGACGTTTTGCTTCTCAGTCTCAGAGGCAGTCAGTAACGTGTGAGCTGACAGGATCAGAGCCAATGGCTGTGGCGAGTTGTGCTAGAAAGAAGGCTCCGCCTGCGTCTGTGCTCAGCTTCGGGACATGTGAGCTGGGACACGGCTGGACGTAGCGGAAGCTCGCTGTCCCGGCCTCGTGCGTAGACCTTCCGGATGGGACTGGCCGCTTTGCGCTCAGTGTGCCAGCCGTTGGTGTGTGGGGACCCTCTTCCTCCTCCTCCTTCTCCTCCTCCTCCTCGATTGAGCAGCATGCACGAACGTGATTCTCCAACGTGCAGCCCATCCCGGTCTGGTCCAGGAAGAAGAGCGCTCTCTGCATGGTTTGACTACCTTTGCAGAACTCCTTGTTTGTTTGTTTGTTTGTTTGTTTATTTATTTAAAATATTTGTATGCCGTCCTAATCGCAAAAAAGCCTCAGGACGGCGTACGAAATACTCCTCCTTAGCTCTTTCCCCCTGTTCTGTCCACAGGCACTTTGAAGCCAGTGTCTCCTACCAAATGATGGTGAAGTGACCAGTGCCTATTTTATTTATTACGTGTTTCCACTGTATGATTTCTAACCCGCCCTGTGAGGCACACGGATCCCCGGGCAGGTCTAGTTGAGTCTGGCTCAGACTGTGAAATGCGGCATGTTCTTGGGAAGAAGTCACATACTCTGTTCTCGCTGCTGGAAGTTTCTGCTGTACGTTTTTCCCTTTTCTTTTTGCTACTCACGACGTGTGTGTGTGGAAAGCATGGTACATGTGACCTTCCTATCTGTGGCATTGTGTAAACTCCAGGGCGTTCCGGTGTTTGACTTTATGTAACCATTTTCGTGGGGGGGGGGGCGTATTTTGAGGAACTGCCTCAGTTTCGCTATTCTTTGCTCACTGCTACATGCGGAAAGCTCACACTGGATCTTGCTCCTCTCTGTTGGCATGTTCAGTTTGATGAGTGTAACAGCAGAAGCATCCGAGTTTGTCCTGCGATTATTTTATACGTGGGACCATGCACACTGAGATCAAAGCTTTGGCTTCCGGTCTTCTCCTCCCTGGCCCTGCACCTCACCCACTTCAGGCGCACTTGGGCTCGGGTGTGCAGGAACCGTTTCTCGGTTGACAGAAGAGAAACGACACGGCTCCGTTTAATGGCTGCGTTCTGTCTGCACGCCCATAGACGGAGTCAAGCAATGCTGGGGACACACCTGGAAATTTAATCTTGGGGTGGCTCACTCTTTCTCTCTAGGAATATGTCCAAGAAAGAAAGCACGAGGAAGAGAGGGCGTTCACCGAACCTGTGCAAAGATATCCCATAGTTCTGTGCTTTGCTTTCTCGAGTGGGAGCAATTAGTCTGTGAATTGCCAGAGGCACTGAGGGAGAGATGGAGCAAACCAGACAAACCATTCAGGACTATGCCCTTTTCCTCAGTAGTCAATTTAATAACTTTTAATGTCGTTCTCTCTCCAAGGGCAGAGCAAGGGAGGAAGCGTGAGGTCTCCAGACCGTTCATATGCATGCAAGTGCCGCTGTATGTGGTCCGTCTTCCTTCCTGGCATTTTGTTCTTGACTGGTGCTGTGCTCCAAGCAGTTCAGGCCTTGGCAATGTGCGAACAACCAAGCTGAATGTGACCTTTGAGGCATCGGCCCTTGGCTATGGCCTGTTTTCATTGCCACGAGGGATCCTGTGAGGAAAAGGATTTCAGGTAGCTGACGTCATACCGAACATGGCAGGTCAGCAGGTTGTGCTTGGCACACGAGAAATTAGCTTGGTTCTCATTCGTTCATTGTGAGGTTACCAAATTCAGACTTCTTGAACCTGAACCAAAGGGCAGTGGCACATGAAATCCATACTTTTATGGTGCACTTTGCCAAAACAGACAAACAAAAAACCAGGCAAAATGTACAAAAAACACGTACCTTTGCAAACATGCACACACAAATGTGTACGCTTGAAGCTGTGCATATTTGGAAAAATGCAGACATGCTTTTATTCAGTGGGAAAATGCTTGTAAAGTGGAAACAAAATGTATATTTCCATGTGGATTAGCAAAAATAATTTCACAATCCAATGTGAAAAGAGGATGGCACAAGCTTGCTTGTGGCAAAATGAGGAGCTGCGAGTTAACTTGAGTTTGATAAATAGGCCTGCCCCAGGGCAGAAGACAAGGCCAGGAGCGTAATCAAAATGCTGTCTCTGCAATACTTTATGTTTTTGAAAATATTTATACCTATCTTGAACCTAGCAACAGACCATTCAGATTTCAATTTTAACTAGCTAGCAAGCAAGTATTCAGCAGCAAACAAGTATTTGCTGACAAACATAGAAATCAGCTGCAGTCTGTTTCTAGGTGCCATTTAATAATGAATGCTGCTTCCCCTTTTCCAGCTTAAATGACAGTAGTTTTGATGCCTTTTGCATTTTAAATCTGTAAGAATCTACTTAAATCTGTAAGAATCTACTTAAGCCATTTTTGCATTCTTCCTTTTATGGTGTCTGAGCAATTGCTCCTGGGAGCCGGGGCTCCCAGAATCTTGTCCAACTGAACAATCTCTCCAGGGATTGTCAGTTTTGTAAATACAAGCATTTGAGCTGAAAATGCCAGAATAGGTTTGTTCTAATGTATGTCACTTTGCTTTTATGTTTTACCAGCCAACCAATCTATTTTCTGCTCAAGCAAACCTTGTCTAATGGAGGCCACAAAGAAAATCTCCACATCAGTTCTCAAATCTTCGGAGGGAAAATGAGAACATCTGCCTTAGTAGAGATATAAATTTTCCAGAAATGTTTAATCCATGGTAAAAGACCATTTTTTCCCCTCAGCAGCTTTTGGGGAAATACACACGCACGCACGCGTGCACATACACACAGAGCAAAAAACCAAGCCAAAACAAAACAAAACAAAACAGAAACCCTCCGACAGCAGAAATTTGGAGAAAATTGAAAATTATACAAGACTTGTTTTAGGACGGCCTTTCCCAACTTGGTGTCCTTTTGAAACATCTGGAAAGCACCAAGTTGGGATAGTCTGTTTTAGGAACATGAAAGAGATGATATATAATTTAATGTGATCATAAAATTGCTAGTAAATTTTAAAATCTTCAAGAATACTTCCGTGCATCTCATGCAGGGATGCCAGATTGTAATTTTTACTATGTGTTTTAATTTGGATTTAAATTGTATATGATAATCTTTTTATTATGTTTTGCATGTTGTTTGTATTTTTATGTGTTGTAATCTGTCCAGAGAATGCCAGCTATGGAATGGAAATTAATTAATTAATCAAGAGTAGTGGTAGTAGTAATAATAAATAATTGTACCCTTAGTAAATTTGCAACTATTTGTCTGAATAAAATCTACTTAAAATGTATTATACCAAACACGGTAATTTTATGAGCAGAGCAAGCTGTACATGAAGTATTTTAAGTGTGTGTGTGTGTGTGTGTGTTTGTGTAGCTAAATGAGAGAGAGAGAGAGCGAGAGGTAAATTGATTGTAGCTATTGTAGACTGTTTTATTAGGTTGTGTTTTATGAAAAGTCTGAAAAATAAATATTTAAAAACACACAGGTCCTGAAACATTTGTATCATCCCAGAGGCCAGAAAAAGCAGGAAGTTTGCAGGCTGAAGTTTAGAGAAATTTGGTCTGAAGGAGAAAGTGTTAAGTTGCTATTCGGTAGATTCTTCCACCTGTTAGGAATGGTTCGCAGACATATTTAATTAAGTAAATGCCCTTTTTGGTTCATGTTGAAAGGTTGCCTCTAGCAGAGATGCTAATCTCATGTAACTGAGTTTCTTTTGGATGGTGGAGGGGGGTTACTCTTGTGGCCGCAATTAATTAATTAATTATGTTTCTATGCTGCCCAACAGTAAAAAGTCACTGGATGGTTCAGAACAATGAAAACCATAACATGCAAACACGAGCAAATGCAAAGTAAAAGTTTTGAGGCCTTAAACAAACATAATAACCAAAGAGGACCTGGCAGCTGTGAAAGATGTAAAAAAACCCTGTAACAAATTCAAAACAACAGAAACAAAAAGACCAAGAGGCCTGGGAAAGTACAGGCTTAACCTGGTGCCTCCGGCAGCATGACATAGGTGCCTGGGCATCCTCTCCAGACCCAGGGCGCAAAGTTAATTTGAAAGGTCAAAGAAAAGAAATGGGTGGGATACCCACATGCGGCAGGGTAACCGGCACCGCTCTGTTGACACGTGCGCTTGAGGTTAGAATGGCGCGGCTTGGCTGCTCTGGCACTGAACCAGAGCGAGCAGCGAGTCTCAGTGTGGAGCAGGCTGGCGTGGAACGAAGCCCCCGTGGCCGGGAATGCCTCTGTCCGTCCACGTCAGGTTAGGGTGACTCTGCTCACATGCTGGGAAACTGAGCATGACCTGGAACATCCCGAAGTGCCTGTCATGCAGTGATACTTTGGATCAGTTGAATAAGGAATGGAAGGAGTGATGATAATGAGATTTGCAGAGAAGATTTTTAAAAAATCCTTCCCATGACTTCCTTATTTCTAGACATTTTAGATAACCCGTGTTTCTATAAAGTTTTATTGTATAGTTTCTAGAAATGATCAGGGAGGAGTAAGGGCCCTTGAAAGGAGGAATAAGGGCCCCTTTTTCTGTTTTCCTTTTTTAGAATTAGGGTTATTATTTCTCACATTTTCCCCAGGGCTGTTGGATCGCTAGCCTCTAAATCAGGGCATCAAATCTCTTTCAGTTTAGGAACTAGATTAATTTTGGGGGAAGCTACAGGGAAGGGCCTTTCATTGGTGGATGGGGCCAAATTCTGGCTTAAAGTGCTTATTGCCACTAACTTCACCCTTTTAGGACAGGGGAGATGTGCATGCAAAAGCTGGGAAGCCATGGAACCAGTGGCTGCTGGAAGGGGCTGGGTCGGGGAAGAGAGATGGCCCCTCTGGGCAACTCTGGAGGGCTGCCTTTGCACTGCAGACGGACTCAGCCTTAGACTGGGGTTCACACAAACGCCTTTTCTCCAGTGAGCGTTACTTTTTCAGTGTCTGTGACAGAGGCGGGGGAGGCTTGCCCTAGAGTTAGAACTGGCAGCGTCACTCTCCCAGCTCCAGCGGTCACGGAGGGATTAAAAGCACAACAGGGTGGATGGCAGTCCTGTGCCACACGGGCGCATCATCCTTCCCCCCGGCCAGCAGCCCGAGTTGTTTTGCAAGGCTTCTGTCGCAACAGCCATCCTACAGGACCAACAGGCAGCTGTTCAGGTCCCCTGAAGCCTAAAAAAGCCATTTGAGGGACTGCAAGTAAACTCAGGAAAAGCACAGCGTGTACACCGGTGGCAGATTTGCTTTTCAGTTCCTCTTGCAAGTCTTTACACTTCTTTTTAAACATTCGAGTATATGTTCTTGTGCAGGCGGTTCAGAGAGCAATGCTCGTAAATATTCCTTTGGCGGTTGGATTGAAGGGGCAGCGTCAAAAGAGCCAGCGCAGTAGTCACAGTAAAGCGAGACTTAAGGAATTCACCCACTGTCTTAGGAAAGTGTGTTCTTTCAAAACTTTAAAAACTAGGGAGGAAGTGAGAGCTGAAGCCTTATAAAAATGATGCCCAGTCCTCTCTAAGGACAGTCCAGGAACGCCAAAGAGTGTCCGGGTGTAGGCAGCGCACTTCAGGTGCAGGGGCGGGAGAAGGTGCTGGGGGCCGTCACAGGCCGCAAGCGGGGTGGACCAGAAGGGGAGTGGGTTATGCCGCCGCGCAGACGTGCCTTGGGTCTTCGTGGCGATGCAAGTGGGCGTGTGGATCGGCGCTTTGAGACGCGCCTGCTTGCGGACGGCTGCCATCTCCGTTTCCTCCTTAATCTTCCCTCATCCCTTTTCCTCCCACTGTGCCTGACACAGCCCGCTGCCTCGCCGGGCTCTTAATCAGCGAGAGCTAATAACCACATAGATAAGCGTGTACTATTTTCTAGTGCCCCTTATTAGATCAGCAGATGCTGTGGGGAGTATTTATTAGAGCGTGCCACGCTAGTAATCCCAGGGTGTAATTAGACTTGCAGATCTCTCCCGCTTCCACAGGGCTGGTAACTTGGTCCAGATGCAGAGACCGAATGTGGGCTGCACAGAAGACGCTTTGTACAGCCGCTCTCTCTGGCAAGATGCATTCGGCAGCCAGGTCTTTGGGACTGGGCTTGAGATGGATTGCATGGGAATAACTGCAGCTACATGTAAAGCTTGCGCCCCACTTGATCCGTTTGTTCAGCTGACAGTGACCATTGTCACGTCTTCCCTTTAAAGCGCCGTTCAAATTGCGCTCGACTCCCACAGCATGTAAGTGCTGGGAAATGAGGTCCTTCATTCCCTCTTGGACTGCGCTGTTTGCACAGAGGCTGCAACCCTGGTTATGGTTATGGCGGAATCGCTTCTTCAGAGCTCTGTGGACACGCAGTGGCCCCCTGTTCCCAACCCGTGTGCCATTCTTGCTCCAGGGGGCGCCTGGTGGCTGCCCCGCATTTATCAGATGGGCCCACGTCCAGGCAGCTCCTGGGCCTGAGCCCCTTTTGCTTCAGCAGAACGGGATTGCGTATGTCGGGCTCTTTTCTGTTTCTCGCCCTTTTTTTAAAAAAAAGTGGTTTCTGACACTGCTCAAAGCATTGTTTGGCTAAGTAAAATGACGCTAAGGCAGCCTTCCCCAACTTGTCGCTTCCCAGATGTGCTGGGCCACTTCTCCCATCATTCCCATCTGGAGATGGATGCGTCAAGGGTTTGGCTGAGAACAGGAATGGAGGTATCTTGGTCAGTGCCGATACCAGCTTTGCCCTCAGCCTTCAGTGTCGGCATCCTTTGGCGATCTCCTTTGGCCGCCGCTTCCCAGGAGCAGCTCCTCCTGTGGCCCTTTCCCATCCTCACAGCAGCCACGTGGGCAGGGGGGGTGACGTCCCTGTTAGGAGAGGGGTGCTGACGTCGTGCAGTCACTGAGGCACAGAAAGTGATGCTGTTGCTAAGGGATCCAAGTATCCTTTTTTTCCTCAGCTGGGTACAAGATCTGTACAGAACAAGATCTAGCTCTCAGCTCCCTCCAGCCCCCTCTTCGCGGGTAGTATAAGCAACTTGCCGAAAGTCACTTCACCAGCAGACTCAGGATTTAAACTCAAGCCTTCTTCCAGCCCAGAGTTTGCACTCAGCAGTTCTAGGCTGGTGTCCGTCACTGAGCACAGCCCTTCTTGCATCTGACTGCACGGCAAAGCAGGCTCCAGAC
Source organism: Varanus komodoensis (assembly GCF_004798865.1). Taxonomy (NCBI): domain Eukaryota; kingdom Metazoa; phylum Chordata; class Lepidosauria; order Squamata; family Varanidae; genus Varanus; species Varanus komodoensis. The sequence goes on along the minus strand of NW_025336273.1, from coordinate 2,624,849 downwards.
TTCTCCAGCTTCCAATCAGAAGAGATGTCATTGTGTCAGAAGGAAAGGCAGAGAAATGTCAGCTTGCCTCAAATGCCGAAGTAGCGACCGACACGCTGTAAGGTGGAGCCGGTGCAAGGCTGCCTCCCTGCCTGGCTAGCAGTTTCATGCTTCGTATTGGCCGTACTTCCGGGGTGGGGGGCTGTTGAAGGGGTGCTCTTCCTTTTCTACGCTTAGGAACAGAGAAAAGGGCAAGTCACCCTCTTCTTTAAAAGGGAGCTGTTGCTTTTGAAAGCTAGTTGTGAAGACTCCAGCTCCTTTAGCAGTGGTTGGGTTTTGTTGTTCTGGTTTGTTTTTTGGCAACGATCCATATATGTCATGTTGTTGTTGTTGTTGTTTTTAATTTTCCAGAGGGACATATGTTGGCATAAACCCACATGTCCCTCAGGAAGAATCATGGGAAGCTGGCTGCCAAAGCACCGCTTCCTTGGAGAAGTTGTGGCTTGAATTTTTTCATGTGCCCAAGCACCTGTCGTCTTGGGAAGGGGTGGTGCAGTGGCAGCGCCCATAGGGTACCGTCCAGTCCAAGCGAAAAGCAAAGGAGCCTTTTGCCCCAGACGACAGGGTGCCCTGTTCAGAGCTGCGAAAGTGTGAAATCGCTCTCTTCCGCAGCACGACGTGGCATACAGGTCTGCCTTGCCACACTGTCTTGTGAAATTCCTGCAGGAGGACCGAGCGTGCGGGGCAGGGGCACAGTCCTCAGTGGGCCAAATTGTCTGCCTGTGCACACTATGGCTCCAAGCGAACACAGGGCTGCCAGTGTCCAGAGAGCATCTAAACATTTAAATAAAATACCGACAGCATGGTGCTGCAAAGCGTGTGGTTGCTGGAAAATAGGTTGCACAAGCATCCCGGGTCCGGGGGCTCACGCTGAAACACAGACTTTAGTAATTCTGTGTGCTGAATGTTATTCCAGTGCCTTGAATGAGCAGTCATATCAAATAATCCGTATAAGCAAAAGCAATTAGAAATGTCATTTCAAACCAGCAGAGCTCTTTGTAGAGTCAAGCGTATTGGCATGAAACTGAAGTGTTGGATGTACTAGCTGAGTAGCATTACTAGGAGTAGTAAAGTTGGAGGCAGAGGAGGAATTAAGGGTTTGGAATAGCTATTTTTGTGAAAATGCGATCTCATTAAAGAGTGGGAACCTTGACAAGCCAACATATTGAATCGCCTGTGTTTTCTCTTAAAGGAGAAAAGATGCCATATGCAGCATGTTATACTCTAATTATCAGGCAAGATGATTGCTAATTAACAGCTGAAATAGCATGCTTTTGAAGTATATGTTTAAAACCATTTTTGGCTGATTCCAAAACTGCTGTTGCTAACCCTTTGGAAGAAACACTTAACATATACGCATTTCACAATTTCTTATCTTGTTAATTTCTACATCTGCTCTGTGAAACTCGTTGTTGCAGTTCCCACTTTACAGACGCAGAACTGAGGCCATGTGATAGCAACTTGCTCGATGCCGCGGGAGAGTTGCTGGTTTTACTCCATGGGTGCCGTGTCCTAGGCAGGCACTCTGCCTGCCGCACTCAGTCCACGACACTTCCTCAGCCTTTGCTAAAGACAAAAGGCTGTGCTGCTTTTCGCCGGTGCAGGTCTTAAGATGGGTGATTGTAACTTGTGGCCTGTTTCCCTTGGAGAATCCCAGAAGAGTGGCGTTAGAAGGCTGTTGGGCCCAGCTCACTGCTCGAGGCACCCCTCTCAGGCGGCTGTCCGGCTGCCCCTTGAACGCTTCCCGTGCAGAAGGGACCCGCACCTCCGTAGGTCATCGGGTTGGTTGTCCTATGGGCCTGACAGTCGGGAAAGCATTTTTTCTGGTGTCCGGCTGAATCTCACTTCTTGCAACTTGAACCTGTTATTCCGTGTCTTATGCTCTGGGTGCTCAGGAAGAGATCCCAGCCATGTTACTCATATGAAGTTGCCTCACTCTGCGTCAGTCGCCGGTAATCCTCCTTCACGCATTCAAGAGCCATAGACTTTTTTCCTTGCAAAACACCCTCCGTTGACCAAAAAGCACCCTCTGAGCATGCACAGAGCAGTTTGTTGCACCCAGTCTAGCAATCAGGAATTCTCCTTATGGGTGTGCCGGGGCCCCATCCCTTCGGGAGGGGCCTCCTGAAAGTCAGCACGCCTCTTCTCTATGCGCCAGTCCCCTAATTGGGCCACCCTCCTCTGCCGGCGCCATGTCACAGGGGCAAAGGGAGCCATGCACACCTCTCCTGAGTCTGAGAAATGTCCTTGCTCTGAGTCCCACCAGCTGTAAGACTGTGGACGTGATTCCCAGAAACTGCCTGCCCACCTGTGGAGGCTGGCCTTGAGATAAGCTTCTCGGTGTCTCTTATCCCAGAGCCTTGGCTTGCCCCCCCCACCCCCCCCCACCCCAGTTCTCCTTCAGATTCTGATTCTTCTGAAGTCCAGCCAGATGTCCTTGAGAACCAGCACCCAATGCAGCCGTCTTTCCCCCGCCCTACAGGAACTCTTCAGGACATTGGCCTGATGCATCTCCCCAGTCTGATACCGAAGATCCCTCAAACAAGAAGCCCAGGGACAGACTCTAGGGCCTTCAATTGTGCCAAGCGCATGTGCCGCTTCTTCTCTTCTACCCTCTCTTTGCTCCAGCCAGACCCGTGCTGGTAGAGAGGCATGTGTGGACAGATCCTGGCTTCATTGCGGGCTCCTTTGGGCTGTTCTGCGGAGATGCCAGGTGAATCCTGTGCTTGCAGCGACATCCCTGTTTGAATTTTGTAATATTCTGCCCTATCGTGGGAATGAAGTGGGGGCTCCCGTGCTTTCACTCGCCCCCTCTTCTAAGAGCACGTAGTCTGCAGGCAAGGCAAACTGTCGCATGCCCCAACAACCGTTAATAGGCATTCGTGCCTTTAATTTGTCCTCATGACTTGTTTGATCTCAGCTGCCACGCTGATCGTCAGCTGAAAAGTTGGTGGGTTAATTGTGCAGTCGGGGGAATAGGACCCTTCTTGCTTTTAAGTTTTCTGCTTGTTAATTTCATGACCCATAACCACAAGCAGTTGGAGAACAGAATGCTCTGTGTTATCAAGGGAGGAGTTCCACGCTGTTGCCATGCCAGCTCCGCATCAGCCCAGCCTGTTTCTTCTTTACTCTTGTTGGCGTGTTATTTCCCACCTCTGCCTTCCTCGTCTTGTTTTACTTGGTAGGAAACAGTTGTACCTAGCCCTTCCAACATTGGTTTCTGTATGTACACACACATGCGTGACAACACCTGCACGTACACCATCTAGTTGCAATTCTTGCACAGTTGGAGATGTGAGGGCAAAATGATGAGATGTTCACAGGCTGAAACAAGTGTGCTGAATGGTAGATAACCATGGAGGGCCATGATGCATTGCAGCCTGGATTTCCTTCTGCAGTGTCTGTCATCCAGCTGCCAAATGCATCCACAGGTCCACTAGGCTGTTGCTGGAAAGATTTTTATATCCCTTGCCAGGAAAGCCCAATTCTTGCAGGAATGTTTCGGGAAGATTAATATTAACTAGGGATATCAGAGAAATTCACAGTGGATTCCAGTGAGCTTGAACTCCTAAGAATCTGACCTGTGGATTCTGCAGCTGACCAGCTTTTTCTGAGTCATGTGGATCCTGCAGACACACAGATCATTTTTAAAATTTTGTATCTAACTTGACACAAGTTGCATGAAGAAAAGTACATAGAATAGACTGAAAATGTGAGTTTCCCTGTAGGCTAAAACGTGGAGCTATGCATTGCAGGGGGATGTGTGTTGTTCGGATGAACTTGTGCATTTGGGAGAATGCAAATTTGCGCAAATACCTATAAAAGTGTTTTTGCAAAATCCACTTTTGTCCATTGGGCAGGTGACAGAACGACCAGCCCCAGTGGCCCATGAAGCAGACTTCACAACATCCATACCTCAACCACTGACCCCCTCGGTCCAGAATTTGACAAGACTTGAAAGTCTTGACAGTGGAAGACTCCCAGGCAGGTGTGCTCAGATGTGTCGCTGTCTTCCAGTGGGAGCGATGGGGTGGCGCAGGTGGTTGTCGGGAGGACAATCTGTCTGGGAAAGTCCCCCAGAGTCTGATGGTGCAATTATTACACTGTTTGGCTGGGTTGCAATTTGTGCCGGGATAATTAGTCTCGAGGAGAGGGATGTTTTTCCCTTTCTTTTCATGTGAAGGTAACCTCCAAAGAAGAGAAGGAATTAAAATGCACGAGCTCTGGAAGCAAAATAGCTCACAATTGCAGGTTGTGGGGAGAGCTTCAAAACCACCGTTGTGTAGAAACACGTATTTTTTCCTGAGCTTGCCAACAGTCCCAGGTTAGGAGGTGGGGCATGACTAATTCATGTAATTTAGTGCATGCTCATCTACGTAATTTAATGCAAATTTAAAATAATACATTTAACGAGTAAAAATAGCACCATTTCAAACACTGTTCCGTGTAACGTGACTTGGATTCTTCTACAAAATGCGCTGAACAGACCTAGAACGAGAATGAGAAGTCCAGTTTCCATGAACTGGTGCCTACTCGAGACATGTTGGAGTCTAAGGTGTAATATTCCTGTTGTTCCCCTGTTTCTTGCTAATTGGCACCCCCCTGGGAGGCTGCCCAGAATAAGCCTCACTGAAGCAAAGAGGCAATGTTGTGAAAGGGCACTATGGACTGGATCCTTCTTTCTCATCAGCATCTAGACTGTGCTGCATGAGGCAGCTGCCCTCCAGGCCTAGTGGAAAGGCCATCTGTGTAGGAAACGAGTAGCTAATTCAGAAACCATTTTCTGATTCGATTCGAGGGAGGAGCAGCTTTGCGAGGGCATAATCCTCTTTCAGAAGGCATCTGTTTTTCTTCTGCACCAAAGAAAGTCTTTGTGCCTTTCCCAGAGAATTTGCCAGGAGCGGGCTGTACGCATTCTGTTCCCACAGATATCCAAGTGGTAAAGTACCCGTTCACAGCATAGCAATCCAGGCACTTACGCACAGGTCTTTTGCGTAAACATAACCCATGTGCATTTGAGGGGGAAGAATTTGGGTCTTTGTAGTGAGTGGAGGTCAGATAGGTTGCTGATTCAATGGAAGGAGGATTGCTGTGCTGGTCCAGGCATTCAGCTCTTCTCGAAGACCAGCCAGGGTCTTCTTGGTGCTTGCCAGGACATGAAAGTGATGGCTTTAGCATGGACGCCCATGCGGTTGCGGACTGGCCCCTGCAATGCATCTGCTTCCTACCTCAGGCAACCTTTGCAAGCAGCTTCCTCCTTGTGCTGAAAGTGGGACAGCAAGCTGACAGGGAAGAGAAGGCCCCATTCACCTGCCGCTTTGCCACAGCCATCCGCGAATTAAACAGTGGTCTCAGCACAGTGGGAACACATTGAGTCCCGTTTATTTTGGGTCTGTGCGTCATGCGGGAGTTTCCGGTGTGCTGAGAAGGATCGCTTCCCGCAAGGGGCAGGCTGTCCTTTGTCCCACGGTCACCTCTGGTGGTTTGAAGGACCTGCAGAACCTCTTCCGTAGAGGAGAAAGGAGGACACGTAGGCGTGCTGTGAGTAATTCCTGGAAAGCTGCCAACATAGTTTGCGTATCCTGGTGTAACCGACCACATCAGATGTATGGCGTCTCGTGAGCATTGCAAGTGCATCTCGAGAGCCAGTGTATCGGACTGGGACTTAAGAGATGAGGTTCTAGTCCCTTCTGGGCCATGAAGCTCCTTGGGGGACGTTCAGCCGTTTACGGATGCTCAGCTCAATGGATTTCCCAGGGTTGTTATTGTGAGGCTAAATGGAGAGGAGGAGAACCTTGTAAGCCACTTTGGGTTTCCTTGCAAGAGGAAGAAAGGTGGGATACAAATGTAATGATAGGATATTGATCATGATCATGATAATGATAATGATAGACAGTCCCTGTGGTGGAGATGGTGTGGAAAGAATTCTCAAAGTTGGAGCTTTGATGGTTGGTTGGGTGAGGGTGGACCGATCTTGGTATTGAAAAAAGGACCTTTTGGGGGCCAATGAGGAACGGGAACATGGTGGTGCTGTAAAGAGGGCACAGTGTCACAGACTTCTGACGCTAGTGCTTTTCCCTAAAGATGTCCAAATTAGCAGAAGTAAAATTACCTTTTTCCTTCAGTTTGGTTACATGAAAAGCTACAAGAAACTGGAGGACCTACTTCAAATTCAACACCAAAAGGGAACAAAGGAAGTCAATTCCAGTGCTTCAGTAAACATCTAGGGCACCGCTTTTATCAGCAAGGCATTTGTGCTCTCCACACTGCCGCTCGCTTCAGTTTAAGCTGCTACTTCCTTGCCCCTGGAGTGTGTGCTATAAGGTAAACTATGGACGACAACTATCGAGCCATTCCTTTGCCCGTATAATAGTAGAGATTTATGACTTCTCAGGGAGTAAAGAGGCAGGATGAGAAGACAAGCAGTACAGTAGCAAAGGGACGAGCTGTCGCTGGCTGGGCTTTGCCCCAGGCTGTCTTCAGCAAGGGGCCAGAGATGGGGTAAGATTTCCAGAGCTGTTCGCCAGCTCCTTTACTCCCAGAAGACCCCAGGATTCACAGCTTCCCTGCAGTTCACTGAACTTTAGAGGAGGCTGGTGACGTAGGAAGGTGACACGAGAGTATTGAAAATGGAGCTGTTCATGAGAGTAAGCGCACTAGACCCAAACTTGTAAGTGAAAAGGTTGGCACAGAAATAGTATCTCTGGGGCTGTGGGCAGAGGAGGGCTTGCAGCTTTCATGTCCAGACTGTTGGCTCTGGAACCCAAAGGACCGTCCCTTGGGAAGGACTCCATGTTTAGTCTGCACATGCTGGCTTATTGTTGGCCATGGGTGGCGCTGTCCTCCCTGGAGGCGCTGGGCCAGGTGTTGGGTCCCCTGTGGCCAGCATGAGTGTGCTGCTAGGTATCACGGAATGGACCCCCCTCACGGGCTCTTTGCTGTACGGAGCAGCCTTCTCCAGGTGCTTTATCCTGAGCTGCACTCAGCTCCAGCTTCCCTAGCCAGTGGTTAGCGGTGCTGGGAATTCAGGTCTCAGACTTAGAGAGGGCACCGGCTTAGAGAAGGCTGGAACAGACTGGTGCTTTGCACTGTCTCTGTAATTCCAGAACATAAAAGGAACCGTGCTGGATCAGAGCCGCTTTCCATCCAATCTGCCATTCTCTTCTTATACTGTGTCAAATGACTGGCTGAGAGGATTCCTCAAGCGGAATATGAGTCTGACAGATCCCTCCTGCCCAAGTTCCACAGCCACACCGCCTCTAACACCAGGGGTGCTGCACTCATGGCCACCTCTTCTGTGAATTTGCCCAGTTCCCATTTATTTATTTATTTATTTATTTATTTATTTATTTATTTATTTATTTATTTATTTATTTAGCTATCTATCATGTATTTATTTAGAACATTTCTATGCCGCCCCATTTGCAAAAAGCCTCGGGGCAGCTTACAAATCAAATAAACAATCAAATAGTTAACCTTAAAAATCCGGAGACATCTCAGCACGAATATAAAAACCAATAAATAAATAAAATCAACAATTAGCAATTAAACTAACTTTTAAATAAAAAAGGTCTTGGCCTGGCGCAGAAAAGCTAACAAACGAATAAACAAATAGAGCTGTCCAAATCCATGGTCATCACTGCATCCCACAGAACTGAATTCCATAGCACACCCATGCACTGCGTGAAGAACTGTCTCCTTTTATCTGTCCTGAAACTTCCACTGGTGAGCTTTGTGGGAAGACCCCAGGTTCAGGTACCGTGGAAGAAGACAAAAATACCTCTCTAGCCACTCTCCCTGCACTGTGGATGATGTTGTGTACCTCAGTCTTGTCTTTTCTTGCCCACCCCTTTTATTAAACAGAGCAGTCTCAGCTCCTGGAACCATTCCTCCTGGAGGAGTTGCTCCAGCCCCTTGCTCATTTTTGTTGCCCTTCCCTGGCGCTTTTCTGACTCTCCAATATCCTGTTTTCGATGCAGCAACCAGAATTTCACACAGCATTATAAGTGCTGTCACACCTTAAATTTGCATAAGGCTCATGTAATCTTGGCCATGTTATTCTCAGTTCTGTTCCTGATTATGCCTAATATGTGTTTTTTCCCCCATATCAGCTGCCCAGTTGGCGGACATGTTCAGTGAGTTTTCCACCACAACCCTGAGATCATGCTTTTGATCAGTCGCCTCCAGCTCAAATCCCATGAAGTTGGGATGTTTTGCCCCAGTGTGCATTACTCACAATTGCCACACTACTGCTAGCTTAAAGAGATCCTTCTGGGGCTTCTCACAATTCCTTTTTGCTAACTACCCTAAAAAGCTGGATGGCATCAGCAGCTTGGCCACTTCACTGCACATGCCTAATTCCAGATCATTTATGAAGACATTAGAAAGCATTGGTGTAATGCACAGCTCTGTGGGACCACACTCGATATCCCTCCATGTTTTCCCATTCTCTGCGTTCTGTTCTTTGACCAGTTACTGATCCGTAGACAGACCTCTCCTCTTCCTGCATCACTCCTAAGTTGGCTTTGGAGCCTTTGCTGAGGGAGCTTGTCAGATGCCCTTTGGAAGGCTAATTTAACTATGTCTGCTGGATCATTCCTATCCCCAAGTTTATTGGCTCTTTAGCAGGACAACCTTGTTGATGCTTTTTCAGCAGGACTTCTCCTTTTATGTGCTTGCTAATTTTGTATTTAATAATGCTTTCAACCAATTTACCCAGAACAGATGTTATCTTAACTGTCTTATAATGTTCTGATCCCCATGGCTCCCTTTTCAAAAACTGGTGTTACATTGGCGGTTCTCCAGGTTTGTGGTTCAGAGGCTAATCTTGGGGACATGTTACATATTTTTGTAGGGAGGTCAGGATTTTCATATTTGAGCGTTTTAAGAACATTAGGATGGAAAACACCTGGGTCCTGTGATTTATGGACTTTCATTTTCTTAATAAGGTCAAGAATTTCCATTGTCATCACCAGCCTTCTGGAATACGCGAGTTCAAGAATAGGAAGCTGTTCTGTATTCCCTGCTGTGCAGACAGATGAAAACAATTGTTCCACTTCTCCACATCCTTCTTTAGTGCTCTTTTGATCCTCTTATCATTCAGTGGTCCAAGTGCCTCTTTTTTTGGATATTTGTAAAGAACTCCTTGGAGCCACTCTTGTTGTTAGCAATGCGCTCCTCCACATGCGCTGTGTGCCTCTTCGTCTTTGCTCTCAACTCCCTTGGGTGGGCGTGTGCTCCCTTTCGCTTTCCTCATTTGGGCAAGACTTCCATTCCCTGAAAGAAAAATTTCCCCATTTTCTCTAAGAGTGTCTTTGGCACCGCTTGCACACCCTGCTGTTGACCTCTCAGACTTCACGTTCCTCTTCCTCACTTGTGGTATACATATTATTTGAGCGTCTGTTTTTGTGGTTTTCGGTAACCTCCAAGCGTTTGGAAGGAATTTAACACTCTTGACTTCCCGTTTCAGCTTCTTTTTCAACATTTCCCTCATTTTAGGGAAGTTTCGTCTTTTGAAGTCAAACGTGACTGTGTCAGACCTCCTTGGCAATCTTCCACTTCAGTGTGGATTAAATCTGATTGCACGGTGGCCGCTGTTTCTAGTAGGTTCAACGTCATGTCCATCTCATACCAGGTCCTGGGCAACACCACCAAGGATGATGTCCAGGATCGCCTCCCCTCTGTTCCAGGGCACTGAGAAATTGAGCCTCTTTGTCAGAACTGGAACAGACATTTATCCAGTCCACGTGTGGACAGTTGAAGTGACCCATTATTACAAATTTCCTCATCTGGGAGCCTTCCGGTCCTCCATATCAAGCTTGCCTGACTGTTTTTGTCTGGGGAGTGAAAGCATGTTCCTAGGTCTAAATTATTGTTGGAGCCAGGAGTTGACACCCACAGTTTGTTGGCAGAGAAGTCTGCACCTGTTGGATTTTCAAAGCTGCTAGTCCCTGTTCCTCCTCGATGTACAGAGCAACACCGCTTCCAGTCCTCGTAGAATTTGTCTTGAGAGGTCACAGTATCCCTCTGGTGCTCACAGCCATCTCACCCAAGCATCGAGGCTCCTCCCCTGTGCTGTTCAGGTAGCAGGTAGCAGTTCAGAGAAAGCCACTTTGGTAGTCCTGATTTCAGCCTTCCACCTGGCATCCTGCATTTCAGGACCTCACAGCTCCATTTCCCAAGGCCACTGGCACGGACATGGGACACAACCACTGTCTACCCCAGCTCTGTCTGCAAGGCTATCTGGAGAGCGTGCGGCATCCATAAACGTTGCACAAAGCAGGCAAGCTAGCAAGCCGATATGCCCATCATAAACACAGCTGCCAATGTGTTTAATGAGCACAGCTCCCATTACCACGAGCCCCCGCCTTCTGCAAGCACATCCTTGGAACAAGAATGAGTTTGCTCGTCTTCAGAGGAATAGGTCCTTTCCACAGAAGCGTTTCTCACTTCCTCCAGTGGATGCCCTTCTTCCCCAAGCCCCCCAATTTCCATGAGGGCAAGGGAGCTGGCACCCAGGAATCGGGACCATGATCTCCTGTCCCGGCCAGTCTCGGCAGCCTGCCTCTCTTTGCTGCTCTGGGCCAGCAACCTTGTCTTCAAGGGAACCAGCTGGTCCCCCGAGAGCCGTGAGCTCGGCACGCCGGGCACACACCCATGGCTTCTGTCTAGCTGGCAGGTGATCGTATGAGTGGCACTCGGTATGCATAGGACAGTTACCTGATTAGCCCCGGCCTAGCCTGAAAGAAGAGAAAAGGTGGACAACTCGCATTGCAGAATTCTGTCACCGGCATTACTTACATGCAGCCCCTCGATCTCCTGGTTACAGGGAAGGTTGCCCAGCAGCTGCCATCGGCACGGTTGAGGCTGACCAAATTGTGTGTGTTGGTGTGTCTATTTATTTAACTTCTGTACCACCCAACAGCCAAAGCTCTCTGGGTAGTTTACAACAATCCATTAAAATACAGACTCAAATGCACCATAGTATAAAAACGCAAGGAAAAGAATTCCCATGCAATTTTTTTAGAACCACATTTAAAACATATAGAAAATTTCAATACCTTAAGTAAGATAAAACCTGATTGTACCTGGATTAAACACCAACAAGGCCCCAACCAATTAAATGTCCCGAAGTAAAGGGAAATCGTGCCCTGGTGCTGAAAATATAGAAGTTGGCGCCAGGAGGGCCTCAGGGCAGAGCTTGTTGCACAACTGCAGGGCCACCACTGAAAAGACCCTTTTCGCCACCAACCGAGATTCCCGTGGAGGCAGACCCCAGAGCTTGATCATAATATCCGGGTTGGTGGTGGTTGGATGAGTGACCTCACAAAGTCTCTTTTTAAGCCACCTGCTTTTTCCTCACATCGGTTAGAGACAGAAAGAAAGATCTGCACAGTATGCCAAGAATAGCCGTGTAAGCCCAGCATTGTTCCGCCCCCTCTGTGCGCCGTCTGTTAAGAGTCGTCTAGCAAGTGGCTGGCGGCTTGCAAGCCATGCTCGCTCTGGGATCGCCCTCGCGCCTCCGCGGCCTGGCCAGTGGGCCTCCTTGTGGATGCTGCCACATGATGTGGGCCAGTGCAGCTAGTGAGAAGAAGAAGCATCTGTGGGAGGCGCTTGCGTGGCTCTGCACGAGTTTAGAAATCGGATTGTCTTGGCCGCACAGTTCCGAGCGAGGCCGCGTCTCTCACTCATGCCGCAGCTGCATTACTTTATTAATTCATTTTTATGCCGCCCAAGAGCCGAGGCTCTCCGGGTGGTTAACGAAAGTTACAATTAAGCAAAAGTTAAGACACACACACATTAATTCAAAAGAACAAAATCATGATTGCAATGGCTGTGATTCAGCGCAGAAGCATAGCAGCGGTACAGAATAAAGTGGGATGTATAAAGTTGAAAGGCAAACGGTTAAAATGCTGGGTAAATGAAAAGGCCTTCAGCTCGTGCTGAAAAGAATGTAAAGAGGTGCCAGGCGTCCCTCTTGGGGAGCGCATTCCACAACTGGGGGCCACAACCAAAGAGGCCCTCCTCCTGTGGCCACGCTCCTCACTTCCTTTGGAAGGGGCTCCCAGAGAAGGACACCTGAAGACAACCTCAGGGTCCAGGCAGGAGCATATGGAAGGGAGGAGGCAGTCCTTCAGGTAGCCCAGCCCCAGGCTATTTAGGGTTTTGAAGGCTAGTGCTAGCACTCTGACTTGGGCCCAGACTTCCAGCGACCGCTAACGCAGGTGGAAGAGGGCCGGTGTAGTGTGTTCTTGTGAGCGGTCCCCATTAAAAGTCTCACTGCCTTGTTTTGGATCAGCTGAACTTTCCAGGCGCTTTTCCAAGGCAGCCCCACATGGAGCGCGCCGCATCCAGGCCTCCCGAGGCTCCCGTGTTCCTGCTGCTTCACGGGAAGGCATCGCTCTTGTAATACCTGGCTGCATTTAGGGTACCAGAGTCGTTCCGGTCGGACCCCTCATCTCAGCGTTCCCCCTGCAAATACTGAAATGGAGGCTGGGCACAGAAGGCCTTCGGTGCCTGATCATCTGGAACGCTTAATCCCACCATTCCCACTCCCTCTCCTTGTTGTTGTTGTTGTTGTTGTTGTTGTTATTATTATTATTATTATTATTATTATAACATTTCTATGCCGCCCCTTGCCGAAACCTCGGGGCGGCTTACAACATGATAAAATACATTGAAATACAATAGTACATAATAAATTACCATTGGGGGCAGTTGTCCACCCAGCACCATAACATGGGCAAGTAAGAGTATCAGGCACGAAGCAGCTCTCCCCTTGGGATGTTTTCTCCTGCTGTGACCCTTCTGTGTAACATGGGAAACCTTTCTAATTGTTTGAAAAAATTCTTCCATCATTTTAACCCCCTTTTCCTGTTCTATGCCTCCGTGGTTGGTTGGTAAATTAGTGTAAGCTTCCATTTGCAATTACGATAATGACCCTGTACTTGGGGGGATATCGTGTGCCATGTGAAATGTATATAATTTTTTCTTACATAATTCTCCACCGTAACTTTAGGGATTTTTCTTCTTGCACAAACAAGCTGTTTAGTTAGAAAACAAGCTTCAGGATATGCACGACAGAAACGCAACGAAGTGCTTAGCCCCAGAGTTGCTCCCCTAGAGGCATTACACAAGGATGCATCGCTGTGCTCCATCCAACCCTGGCTTGTCCAAGGGCAGCTGTTCAACTTGCCATTTTGGCACAAAGCAAGTAACAATTTAACAATTACTGGATATGGCCGAGGACAGTTTGGTGCTTTACCAGGCTGTCTGCTGAGAATTTCATTGATACCTAAAACAACAATCTCGGACAGGGAGAACAGACAACTAAGGACATGACAGGAGTGCTGGTTGGTTCATGCAGAATTAAGAAGGAGCCTTATGTTGTCAGGCCGTAGGTCCATCTAACCTAGTGCTATCTATCCTGGGCTGGTTCAGATGTAATGCCAAGCCAGGTTTTACCATTTATGCCCTGCATGTTGGTGCGCACTACCCAGTCACTGCAGCAAACAGCAGCCCTTCTGTCCATGGTTTGTATGGTGTGATGTGTGAACCCACAGCTCTGGCTTGACAGTGGTCCACCATGCTAGAAGAAGCCGCAGCCTCAAACAAAGAGAGAGCCTTCCCAGCCCTGGTCTTTCTCTTTAACCAGGGATATTAGCAGCCTTATGTCAGCAAGGCACCTGCTTGGTCACTTACCTGTAGCTCAGAAGGTGTGATGAGGGATCCTTTACCTAGCCACTGATGGAAAAATGAGAAGCAATTCTTTCAAGTTGGCAATAATACCTATTTAGAGCAGGTGCCAAGAAATATTTTTTGACTAGAAACGGACTGCCAGTAAAAGTTGCAGGAATTCCATCTGTTACCCAGTCTTGTGTGAGCTTGCTACCTTTTCCTCCGGAATCCTAAGTCTGCACCCCTTTCCAGATAGTAATCCCCACAGTGGAGATGCGGCAGAGTCGCTGGCAGACAGTGGGAGCTTGCAGCTGTAGCACAAACACTGGGCTGCACCCACCCTTCCTGTTGCCTTTCCCAGGTGTACTCTTCCACCTGCAAGAAATGGCCATTTTACAGGAACTGGCATAGCATAGAACCAAACGTTTGTTGAAGGACTTCCGGTGCCACCAGCTGTCCTGGAAGAGGATTTAAGGATCCTGTATATCGATTACTCCTTAGCTTTTACACTTACATAAAGACAGTATCTTCTGTCAGCTCGCTAAAAAGATGGAATTGCTTCTGTCAGTCACTCCATCTGTGTCAGAGATGGTGACCAGCAGACCTAAGTATTTAATCACTGGGCTTCCTGACTTGTGTAAATCAACCTGTCAAATCAAAGTTAACACGCCACCTGAATGTTAAAGTCTAAAGTGTAGTGTGTTGCTGGCACCTTGGCAGCATCGGCAGGCTGTCAATCAAATGCCAAATTAAGCAAAAAGAAAAAAAACTCCTCTCCGTGCTCCTAATAGGTGGCTTGCAAGTGGCGTTGCCAGTAACTGTGGAATCTTGATGGCTTCTACACATGGCCTGAATTATTTCCAGAACATAACTGTACGACTGGTTAGCATTTACCACTATGAAAGCCCTGTGTGTACTCAAAAGTTGCTAAGGAAATACAAATTCAAACAGGTATTATAGAAGGGTTTTAAGCATGAGTCATTGCCCAAAGGTTGCCCTGCAGTGAGAGAGACTTTGTGCTTGGCTCCCAAACCTATTGCAGTGTGAGGATAGGGCCCCTCCTGCAACCACCGCGAGATGGTCCGGCTCCTTTCCCGGACAAACCTGGCAGCCCCTTTCTCTTTGCACTCTGAAGAGGGCTTTAATGCAAGCAGGAAGGCCTTTGAATAGCGTTTTTTGTGTCTGCCGACTTGTTTTGCTTTTTCTTCAGCTGTGCTGATTCAGGACCTGTGTTAACTCATTGCAATCGTTTTTATTGGTTGTATATGTTGTTGCAAGCCAGCTTGCGTTTTTTCCCCGAAAAATATGTTGCAAACTGTAAAATGAAGTGAACACCTTCAGTCGTGCATTTCTAGGCGGCATGTGTAAGCGAAGCATGTGAGTAATGTGAATCAATGCTTTGATTTAGTAATGCGCACTGTTGTGGGTGGAAATAACTGAAAATTGGATCTTTACCATTTTTTGTTGTGTAAATGGATTTTTGTAGCACGCTGCTAGTGATCGATCACAAATGCCATTGTGAAGTCGGAAGCGCAACTGTTGCTGTGCCTTGGAGGCTTCCGTAACCTTTTCTGTGTGCCACCACATTACTCGTGAGAGTAAAAGGGCAGAATTCACCAAGAAATTATTTTATGCCAATTGAGAGGAAGGTGTCCTTCTGAGGATGCTGGAAAAAAGTTAAGTGTAAGATGCGTCCTTACAATTTAGCAAACAAAGCTTAGCAGCAATTGAGCAAAGGCTTTTAATCATTTTCTTGCTCAGAACCTGGACTGGGTGGATGGGGATTCAAAATCCATTGCTACCTTGAAGGTTCTGCGTTTAAAAGGTGTGGTGCCATTGCTTTTGATCGAGCACTGGGTACCTCAGCTGCCTGCTTTTGCGGGTAGGGGACGCCATATATCCTAAATGCGAGTTCCTGACGGTTACTGGCAGCCTGCTTCTGGCCGTGGCCTGGCATTACTTGGACAAGAGGGGAGCCAGGCGAGGTGGCTGGGAGCAGGGAGAAGAGCTGGGCAGTGGATGGGAGTTGAAGAGGAGGCCTGCCGGAGCCCCACCGAGCAGGAAGCTGCTGGGCAGCCGTACTGAGGAACTGCCCCACAGAGCGGAGTTTTCAGCTTCAGAAGTTAGTGCAGGTCAGATGAGCTCAGCAGCACTTCTTTCTGGCGTGAGTTTCCTTTGGGAACAGAAAGCTGAGCCGCTTCATAGAAGATCAAGGTTGAGCACCTGTAGAGCGGCATCTACCCCTTTGCCTCTGAGAGTGCGAAGAGCAGCTATTAATAACCATGGGTCACAGCTGCACCGCTCGTGGGTCCGCTGCCCCAGCCGTTCTCTCGCTGGAGAGCTCGGATGCCCCCCTCGCCTTCTGGACGTGCAGGCTTCCAGTCGCCAAGCTCAGGACTCCTGATGCTGAGATCTAACAACCTCTCGATCAGACGCTGAGGTCAGGGCAGCTGCTCACGCCGGCCGCAGCCACCGCCTTCCCTTGCGCGGTGCACCGAGGGCCATCGACAGCGCCCTTCGCCCCTGCGATGCGCTCAGCCCACGCCTTCTGCTCGTTGCCCTTGCCTGCACCAGCGTGACCGGCGGCACGTGCACTTCCCAAAGCCTTCTAAAAAGGGAGGCTGTGAGGCCGAGGTTTGTTACTGGCCTGCCGCTGCAGGTAGGATGTTCGGCCAAAGCTTATGTCCTCAGAAACACATTCATCTTTAAATTGCCTTTGGACACTCGGTCGGCTTTCTACCCACAGACTCAGGCAGGCACCTCGGATGGAAGGCGGAAGCCTAACGTTTGGGGTCAAACTGTGCTGCATTGAGGCTTCGCTTGCCTTGAACCCAGTGACACATTTCCCAGGGACCATGTGTCTGAGTGGCCTATTTAAGAATATTTGCCAGGTTGGGCCTGGATCCAAGTCTTTGTCTGCTGGTGGGTGGCTGCCTGGGAGATGCAGGGCATCGCCTTCAGTTGCTCCCATTAACAGAGTCGGAAATATTATTCTTACGTATAATTATCTAAAGACTGGAGAGGGGCAGTGACCGTCCCCATCCTCCCACCTGTCACTGAGGAAGGGCAAGTGTTGGAAGGGGGGGCAGTTTGCTTTCTTCATAATCTTGCCCACAGAAAAGTTAACGCTTTCCTTATCACAGTGAATGTAAGAAAGCGAAGGGAACACCCTGTTGGTGTGTGCGCTTGCTTCCCGGGTGGAAGTCCAGCCGTGGCAGGTGGGGAAGGAACAGTTTTAAAATACCATCTCAAATACAGTTTACTTTTAGCTGCCTTTACAGATCTACAGTCATGTTGTGACATTAGAAAAATAATAGGAAATCTGGGCTAAAAGGAAAAGCGATTGAAAGCTTTTTTCGCTGAGGAAGAGTCTCTCGCCCATTAAAAATGATAGCCAAATATATTGAAGTTTCTTTAAGCAATCTTGAGCCATGATGTGAAGAGTGAGATTTTATTCCTTTTGGTACATAATTTCCTTTTAATAACAGACATCTAAATTTTGCTGATTTTGAAAGGTTGCCTCATCCCATATAGTGACAGATTTTATTTTCCTGGGCTCCAAGATCACTGCAGAAAGGGACTGCAGCCAAGAAATTGAAAGACGCTCCTGGGGAGGAAAGCTATGGCAAATCTAGACACCATACTAAAAAGCAGAGACATCACCCTGCCAACAAAAGTGCATATAGTCAAGGCTATGGTTTTCCCAGTTGCAATGTATGGCTGTGAAAATTGGGCCATAAGGAAGACTGAGTGCAGAAGGATTGAGGCCTTTGAATTGTGGTGCTGGAGGAGACTCCTGCGAGTCCCTTGGACCGCAAGGCGATCAAACCGGTCAGTCCTAGAGGAGATCAACCCTGACTGCTCTTTGGAAGGCCAGATCCTGAAGATGAAGCTCAAATACTTTGGCCACCTGATGAGAAGGAAGGACTCCCTGGTGAAGAGCCTGACGCTGGGAACAATTGATGGCAAAAAAAGAAGGGGACGGCAGAGGATGAGGAGGCTGAATGGGGTCACTGGGGTGGTGGGTGTGAGCTTGAGTGGACCCTGGGGGATGGTGGAGGACAGGAAGGCCTGGAGGAGTGTTGTCCATGGGGTCGCGATGGGTCGGACACGACTTGGCAACTAACAACAACATACTTCAGTTATTTCCATATCCCCTCCAGAAGTTCATATGATCTTGACTGGGTTTACAGCCTTTGCCTTCTATCAGTACTGGAACAGTGCTGGGAACAATGGATGGCGAAAGGAGAAGGGGGCGCCAGAGGTTGAGGTGGCTAGACGGGGTCACTGGGGTGGTGGGAGTGGGCTCGGGTGGACTCCAGGGGAGGATGGAGGACAGGAAGGCCTGGAGGAATGTTGTCCATGGGGTCACGAAGAGTCAGACACAACTTTGCGACTGAACAACAACCTACTACTACTACAGCAACATATGTGGGATTTAGAAGTGCATTCACTGGCAAGAAAAAGCAAGGAACACAAGACATATCAAGTGGAACATATCTTGAAAGGGTGACTCTGCTCTCTTGTTGGGAAGGTGAGCATGACTTGAAGCATCGTGAAATGTCTATCAGTAAAAGATACATTAAAGCAATTTTAATAAGGAATGGAAGAAATAAATATACAGGAAATCTTACAGAGATGATTTTAAAGTGCTGTTCTGCAGACTATCACAGCTTTAAAGTTTAGAAATCATTTGTGGGGAGCAAAGGTTGAGTAGCAATACAGGCACTTGTCTTTAAAATGTTCTTCCTCATTCCAAAAGAGAAAACATTTCATAAACTAAAATTGTAACTTTTTCAGCAAAAACATTTCCTGGACAGTTTTCCCTCCCTAATCCCCCAAAAGTTTCTATTTCCTCCTTCGCATCCCTCAAAAGGCCCGCCTTTGGTAGAATATCCCCATTCTGGCCGTGCTTCTTGATTGCGCTGCAGCGCGGCAGGGCAGAGGAGCCCGTGTGATGGGGTGGTGGCAGCTGTTAGATAAACGCAAGTGCACAAGCACACAGAGGGCAAAATGGCATCGTTCGGGCACGGGGGGGCGCGTTCAGACTGCGCACAGACTTCAAGGAATCCTGGTGGGCATCTGAGCTGCATTTTTTTCCCTGCATGGAGAATTATATTGTGTTTCTCTGTGGGATCCTGGACCTTAGGGGTAGGTTTCTTCTCAGTGCAGAAGTGCCCCTTTCTCGTGTTAGTGAATGGCAGCCATTGCCTTATACAGGAAACGGCGAAGAGGTATCTCCCCACACTGGAGTGGAGCTCGCATTGCTCCTTGCATCTGCCTGGCTCCATCCTAGGATATGTCCTTTGCGCATGCTCCAGTTTGATGGAATAGAGGTCACTTAGGCCTACAATTTACATGCATGTGTAGCTATATAACAGGGGTGGCCATGTCACGAGTGGAGCTGGCTGGAGTTGGGGATCCAGACTAGATGGCCCAGGAGGCCCCTTCTGACCCACTCTGTTTCTTGGTTTCTTCAGTAAATGTCAGATGCTTGGGAGCTGCAGGCGGTGGCAGCAGGTGGCAAAATAAACTCAAGGAGCTGCATGCGGCTCCCAAGCCTTGGTTTGGCCCCCCTTGCTGCCTGATTGCATAGCGTCGTCCCGATCTGCATGCCAGCAGACTAAGTGGCTCGCATGTTAGAAATGGCTGGTCGCATCCAAGGGTGGCCTGACCTAACTCGTGTCCATTCCAGTCAGTCTTCTCTAACTCGGATCACCACCGGACACAACGCCCTTCACAGTATACAAAGTAGGGTTTGTAGTCAGGGTTGTGAAGGGCTGTTCTGGGAGGAATGTGCACCTGGGTGCCTGTGATCAGGTGTCCTGCTCTTCCTGGTGCTCTCCTGGACACTCGCATGGAGGCAGTGCCAGCCTGAGGTTTCAACAAGTGTGTCTTGTGCTTCTCCCCTGCTTCCCTGCTTGCATCTCTGCCAAAACAGGCCAAGCTTTGACGTGGAGGGCGGCTCTTCGCACATCCTGGGCCAGTGCCTGGCACTTGCGCACCCGTGGTTTCCTGCTCTGGATGTGGCGGGCATGCCAACTGTGCCGAGCAGTGCGCAGAAATGGCCGCCTTATCTGAGGCTGTTGGACATTGTAGTCCAGCACATCTGCAGGCCACTTGCTTGCGGAGGCTTCCATAGGGCTTCACACACGCGCACGGGCTGGTTTTTGCTCTGCGTATGCACCTCCGTGACATGGAAGCACATCCTTATTTATTTAATCAGGAGTGCATGTACCGCACCTTCACCAATATTCTTGGGCTGCTTTGCACACATAAAGAAGAGCACTACTACTCGGAATATCATAAAATAATCAGTCAAAAGAATACAACTGCATTTTATTGCATTGTTTCTGTTGCTATTTGGTTTTGTTTTTCATGTTTGTTTAATCTAATTGTTTCTATGTTGCTGAGAAGATCGGAAATGCAAATCATAATTTGCAGGGTGCAAGTAAATTCATCCTGCGTTTAAGTGATTAAAATTCTTGAACATTCTGGCAGAATGAAAGCTTCTTTGCCTAGTACCCAAAGAACATCAAGGTAGGTGCCAAGTGAACCTCTCTAGGGAGGGAATTCCTGAGGCAGGGCAGGGCAGTTCCAGCTGGTAGGCGCATTTTAAGCTCTTACTCTTTTGGCTGTGGCAGGAGGGGCATTTTTAAAAACAGTCACTGTTTGACTTGTTGAAAGCGCATGCTTTAAGGAGAAGAATGGGATACTCGCTCTCAAGCAGCTGGAAGAGCATTCCAGGCGTGGAGCACCATCTTCTCATGTTTCAGCCAGTGTTGGGCACCCATATCTGGGCTTCCTTTCCCGATGGCCAGACTCTCTTTCCCCTGTCTCCCAAGGAAGAGGCCGTGGCAAGGCCCCTGTGCATGCCGGCCAAAGATGTCCAGCTTGTTGCTGAGTACAAGCAGCGTTTTGGATAAACATGATGCCTTGTGCAATCCTTGGTAAAGCTGATCTGCCTGCTCTAGAAAATGATGACACATGTGGAAAAAAGCAGAGTGTTGCTTTGTTCCCCCTTTTTTGCCAGAAAAGGGGAAAGGAGTGTCCTTAGTTTGCCAGATCCTCCATTTTCGGTGCTCACGGACCAAGAACCCTGCACATTTTGAGGAAGTTTTCCTAGAATGGTCCTCCAGAGAACAGTGGAGGGAAGAAAGGCCTTCTGTGTATTCAAGGTTTTTCCAGCAGCCTGCCTTAACTGTTGTCATGGTCTCCTCTCCTCTCTTCAGTGATCTGGCACCTTAGATCTTGTCAGCCCCAGTCTTAATGGCAGCGGGAGCGGAGGGATGGTGAGGATGGCGTCAAAGCGAGGGATAGGTTGTCCCCCAGCATCTCTGTCTGACTAGGAAAGAGGTGACCATTAAGTCGGGCAGAGCAGTTGCAAGATGGCGCCTCCCTCCCTGTGTAGGGCCAGTGCCTCCCCTTCGTTCTGCTGCCACCATCGATCGGATTCTGCTCCGCCATCTGGGCTGCTTGCCAGTCGCCATCCCTTGTTCCACGCTGAGGGTGCCGCCTAACCTTCCCCTGAGCTGCCTCGAGCCACATCCCTGCTCTTTTCCTCAGGGGCTTCAGAAGCTGCGTTCTTCGCTTCTGGTCCTTCGTAAGCCCCTTGTGTGTCACTGAAGGGTTGCGTATTTCATATATTCAGTATCTACGTGGCCCTGCTCTGGAGACAGGGAATGAATCGAAAGCTGAGGATTCGTCACTAGTATTTATTTTTACAACACAGATGACGCGCGCGCATCCCACTTGCCCCATTAGCTTTTATTCTCAACTTAAGGTCTGTAATTGCCCTAAGATAAAAAACTGAAGCAGAATCTCTCCTCTTTGAGAGATGCATCCCGCATTGTTTTCAAGATGGCCGTGTTGGTATCTGAAGTTGAGCCGAGAACCCTCTGGCACTTGGGCATCTTAGCTTCAAAATAGCGTCTGCAGTCTTGAGTGAGTCACCGTCTCATCCAAACGGAATCTGTCATCCCCATTGTTCAGGATCAGTCCTGATTCATTTTGGGTTCCAGCGGCAAAGGACTTAGAGCCCACCCCAGAGGTTTCGTTGGCCCAGCTCCCTCGGTCACCCACGGAAGAGTGCCTTGCCTGGGCTAAGGGTCATTTTTGCCACGGCTGAGGTTTGCTGTCACCTTCCCGCTGCTCTGTGATCGCTCTGCTACATTTATTTATTTATTATGTTATTTGTTTTATTTCATTCTACTTCCGTGCCACCCCATATCCCAAAGGTTCTCTGGGCAGCGTACAGATGCTAGAACAGCATGCAGTACAGTTGATAAAACAATAGATTAAAGAGAGAGAACAGCTAAAACAATAAAATAATCAATTAAAACCAACACGTGATAAAATATAAACCACACACAACATGATGAATGCAACCAATAAACAAACCAAAAACTAAGTAAGTAATCCATAACAAAACGTGACCTTATAAAATAAATAAATTAACTGGCAGCTTGTTTGGACAAAAACATTTTCAGTGGGCGCCGGCCGTGTGTCCCTGAGGAGCGAGTTCCATAGTCTGGGCTCTACTGCCGAAAATGCCGCCCTCTCGGAGAAGCTCCAGGCCGACCCCAGTTGCAGCAAGTCAAGGGGACAGGAAATTTGGGCAACCAGGACCCTTCCCCGCAGCGGCCACATGCTGCGGGCTGTGCGGACTCTTGGGTCCGTTCCAGGAAGAACCGCTGGTGCAGCTGCGACAGCCACGACTCCGTTTGCTGGCAGCGTTTCCATCCTGCTGCTGTGCAAGCCGGGTTTGAACACGGGGCGCCGCTAGAAAGGCTGCCCAGAGCCGGGGGTCTTCAGCAGGCGCCGAAAGCAGCGCGGGGCAGCGCCCCCCGGCACTGTTTCTGGGCGAGCAGGCCAACCCAAGGCTGCCGCAGCTGCCTGCCCCACTGGGGAGCCACAGGCCTCCAGCTAGCGTGGGCCAAGTGGGAGGCCTTCGGGCGACGGCGTCTGTTTCCTTTCATCCTGTGCAGGAGCGCGTGGCCTCTGGGTGGATCACATTCACTGGGCCGGAGGGCTGCCACGCAAGCAGAGAGGCATAGCAGCGGCAAGCCAATATCTAAAGGAAAGCCCCCAACATCGATGGGGCCGGGGCAAGAGTCCTCCCCCAATATTTGCACTCTTTTCTGCGCCAGGCCAAAACCTTTTGATTTAATCGCTATTTTAAAAATGGGCATTTTTAGCGGTTCACAGTCGCTTTTGATTTGATTTATGTGTATTGGTTTATAGTAATTTTATTGTACTGGTTTATTGATTGTTTTTATGACTATTGGTTTTAATCTTGTAAGCCGTCCTGAGACGCAATAGTGGAGGACAGCATATAAATGTTTTAAATAAATAAATATACATAAATATTGTCCCGCTCATCAGGCTGGTCGAGCCAGGAGCCGCCTAGCCCTGGGTGCCAAAGGTTCCCCGGGCCTTCCGTCAGGCCTAGTAGCTGCTTTCACAGGCGATTTAACTCGGGGCAGGATTGCAAAGAAGAGGGCTTCTCTCAATCTCTCGTGTAGCTGCTTTGACCCGGTTTGGAGGCTCCGTGGCTGCTCTTCAGTGAGCACAATCTTGTCTAGTCGTGAGTCCCCCGTATGATGTACAGCTTGATCCCGGGATTATTTCTCTTTGGGGCACGTACTGTGAAGTTTTGGGCCACTGCGAGGAGCCCTCGCTATCCCCACTGGCGCCTGTGGAGGAAAAGCTCACCACGGCTGCCGTGGCGTTCAGTTAATCTGCGGCTTTCCTGATCCATAGGCACTGTGATTGAGCACAAATGTATTTGCTATGTATGGATGGACTCGATAAAGGAAGAGCGGAGTGGGGCTGTCACGGATAGGTTGTGTTGCAGGGCTTTCATTCATGGGTCAGAGACAACTTGCAGGCCCACAAAAATAGATATTAAATAGATATTGCTTTATTGGGGAGAATCAGCATCAGTCCAATAGATTTTATCTGACCCTGGCTATCAACCGGCTGAGCAGGTTTCTCCTCCTCCATGTAGCTTCCGTATGCCTCCCGGGTTTGCCCCAGAAGATCGGGGGTACCCCGCGTGAGTAGCAGGGAGGAGAGAAAAGGGGAGTTCTGATTTTTTTAAACCGGAAAACTGTGCTCGCCAATCAACGCCTGAATGCATCTAGAAACCACGTGGACCTGCTCTCCTCCTTTCCCTCGCTCCCTGCCGGAGAGTCCCAGTCAATGAATTGTAGGGCCCTGCTAGTTAAGCAGACGGGACTTGAAAATGCAACACCTCTTTCCCCAGCTCTGCTGCAGTGACCTCCTGAATTAAATGGGACTTGGTCCCTGGTAAATGCATTTAGGATTGAAAGTGTAATCTTTCGATGCCAATCAACGGATAATCAGCCACTTCACGAGATGCCGGAGGTAACTCCAGATTGAAAAAGGTTTGGGATGAGGCATCTTTCCTTGGTCAGGCACCTTGGTCCAACTCAGTTTCCACTTCCTGTAGCC
This sequence comes from Varanus komodoensis, assembly GCF_004798865.1. Classification (NCBI taxonomy): domain Eukaryota; kingdom Metazoa; phylum Chordata; class Lepidosauria; order Squamata; family Varanidae; genus Varanus; species Varanus komodoensis. The sequence goes on along the minus strand of NW_025336273.1, from coordinate 2,600,657 downwards.
ATGTCACCCTTAGCCCATTTGAGACAGACAGACCTTGATGAGAAAGCAACCTTTGCGTGAGGTGTGCGTGGCATCAGCCGTCCCCTCCCCCCGCCGGGCGCTCTCCAGATGCGCCCTTGGCCACGCCGGATGGAATTTGTGGGAGCTGCGATCCAAAAGCCCCAGAGGGAGCCAGGTTGGGGAAGGCTGGCATGAGACAGCTTTACCCAGCATGCACTGTGGGCCTTCAAGCACGCTTTTCTGTGATGGATACGGCAGGTGTTTCCCCTCATCTCCTGGAGATCTAAGAATCACGAGCACCCGAGCTATTTCCATAAACAGGCAGCCAGATGCCTCTGGGAAGATCACATGCGGCGCTTGAAAGGACTGGCCCTCCCCGCTTCTCTGTCCGCAAATCTGGTGTTCTGCTTCTGCACAGCCAGTGGCCGTTGCCGCATCTTGTGCAAGGTAAGTTCAGGGCGACTCGATAAAGCAGAGGAAGCCCACGGACCTGCCCGAGGCAGACCTCCCCACGGTGCCCCAGATGCGGCTTTCCTGCTCCTTCTGCAGGACGCAGCATTGCTTTCCCAGCTGCAGAAAGCAAACTTATTTCTGCATCGAAGAATCAAATCTGGGTTTCATTAGACTTGGAGTGAGGAAGCAAACGCAATCTTAAAAGTGCAGAGCCATTCGTATGTAGCAGCCTGCTTTGCAGAGGTCTGGGGCCCATGCTCTGTAACTGTATGACTTAACATAATTGACTATATCATCCCTAAAATATCACAGTTTTCTATGTTTGTCCCTTTGAACCTGCCTCTTTCTTGTCCCCTCCCACCAATGAGCGCTCGCTCTTCTTTTCTAACCCACTTTTGTAGCTTCGCTGATTGGCTCTGATTGAACCGTTGCTGGTAACTCTGAAAATGAGGGTCATTAGCATGGATACGCATCTCAGTAGTGAAACGCCCGCAGTTGCTCAGGCAGCCATTTTGACTAGTACGATGGGATAAATATCCGATCGATCGATCCCAGGCCAAAGTGGGAAGCCAGGGCAGGCCTTGAAGCAAGCACGTGGATCTGCAGATGGTCATCTAAAAACCTCACCCCTTCCTGGCTGCTTAGCCGCCTTTGCTCTTTTAACCCATCCTGCAAGAGCATCTCTCAGCTTTCCCTTTCCAGTGAGAGCAATCCACCTTCACAAGCTTCTGCTGGCCTGTCATGGTTTCCTTCTGGGGCAGCCCTGCCCAGGCTCGCTCTCTCTGCAGGTCCTGAGCATTACGTTCCACCAACTTTAACAGCACCAACATGGTAACCTTTGAATGGCAAGAGGTTGGGTTGGTTGTGTGGCTTTTCCCTGAGCCTAGAAGAATGCTGTGCCCCCATCTTATTATTCATTTCATTTGCTGTCTGCACTGCCCCATAGCTGAAGCTCTCTGGGCAGTTCTCGTCTTCTCCTGGGATTTATTTATTTATTTTATTTTATTTACATGTATTTATAGGCTGCCTATACTTGCCGAGGCAGCCTCCTAGGCGGTTTTGCCTTCTCCTTCCTCCAAGACTGGACTCCTCCACCTGTTCCCTCCTCAGGCAAAGCAACCTGCTCGTTGTGGTGATCAAGTACAAGCAGTTAGTTGCATAGCCAGAAGCGTGGCTTCTAGATCCAGAGAGGTATTACTACCGCTCTACATGACTCTGGTGCGCCCGCAACTGGAGTATTGTGCTCAGTTTTGGGCCCCTCGTTACAGGAAGGATGTAGCCAGGTTGGAGTCAGTGCAGCGTAGGGCCACAAGGTTGGTGGCCAGTTTGCAGGGGATGCCGTATGAGGCGAGACGGAGGGAACTGGGTCTCTTCAGCCTGGAGAAGAGGAGACTCAGGGGGTCTGTTGGCGACATACAGGTATGTGAGGGGGTACCACACAGAGGTGGGTAGAGACCTGTTCTCCCCTGCAGAGGAAGGCAGGACGCGCCCCAACGGAGCAAAGCTCAGGGAACCAAGGTTCAATTTGGATGCCAGGAAGCAATTCCTGACAGTTGGGACCCCGAGGGTGTGGAATGGGCTTCCATGGGAGGTCGTTGAGGCCCCATCGGTGTGGGTGTACAAAGATAGGCTGGACATGTGCATGGTGGGCATGTCGTGAGCAGAGCCGGCTGGAGCCGGGGGTCAGACTAGATGGCCCAGGAGACCCTTTCTGACTCACTCTGTTTCTGTGTTTCTATGTTAGAAAGGCCCAGTCATCCCTTGGCAACATTGTTCGGTTTAGGAAGAAAATTGGGGAGCAGCACGATATACCTGGTGCACCGAAAGTGAATGGGGGGAGGAACCAATCCATTCAATGGATTGGTTGAATGGTGGGAAATTTGGGGCAATAAAAGGAAGTCTTTCACATAGCACAGGGTAAAAACAATGGAATTTGCAATCACAAGGCGGAGTGATGGCCCTAAATGGGTGATGAGACACGCTTGTGGAGGGTGAGGCCACGCGTGGCTGCCAGCTCAACGGGCTCCCTTTGCCTCTTGTTTCAGAGGCAGGATGGGAGGGACAGAGTGGGGTTGGTGCTTCTTCTGTGGGTCTGTCATGCTTGTCTGCTACCAAACGCTGGGCCAGACGGGCCGGACATGGTGTCCAGCAGGGCACTTCCTGCACAGATGTGTCGATTCGAGGCTCGCTTCACCCTTCACGGGGGTTACCTTGGCCTTCGCATTACCCGAGAACAACCCGGGGGCAGTGTGGTGGAGAAGGAGCACAGGCGCAGGGTCCCGTCCTCACTGTTTTCTCCGGTCGCTTAATTGACCCCCAAGGTCTCCTTTGCTCTGTGGGAGGCAAGATGCTTTCGTCGCTGGCTTATAATTATTTCTGTTGTGAAACCCCACGTGAGGCATTAAAATTAAAATAATGAGGGCAGTGAGATATTGATCCCTCGGTTGGAAAGGGGCTGGCGCAAGGCGGGCGGCTGCTGCTCAGCGGCTTTGTTTGTGAAGTGCCGTAGAGGCTCGGAGGGCTCTCGGTGCTAATGAGGATAATAACGATCATCATCGCTGTGTAGCTGTAGAATTGTGCTGAGCAAAGGTTACAGGAGCACATAATTGTCTCGGACGCAAGTGGGGTTGAGAGGAAGGAGAGCAAATCCAGAGCCAGGAGGACTCCTGTAAGAGCCCGGGCGGTTCCTCGTGCTCGGAAATACCAGCCACAGGAGCCGCTTCCGGGCAACAGGAAGATGCTGTGTGCTGGTGGCTGGCATGTCCTACAGTTGCTGAAGCGCTGCCGGGCACTGGGGTACACGTGGCGGATTGTGACACTCACCATGACAGGACGGCATGCAGCCATGCCAGCAGCTGTAGCGTCCGCTCACGGTGAGGGGAATCCTGCCACGCCCCTGCCCCGGACCGGCTCAGCAGTGCGGGTCTCGCCACCTGGGCCAGTGCCCCAGCGTGGTGGTCCTCCTGCTTGGTCCATGCACGAGCCAAGGTGGCAGCAAGCGGGATGCAGTGTAGGAGAAACAGGCCAGGCCTCAGCCAGCCTTTGCATAGCTTGCCTGCCCCTCCTGGAGGCATGGTGTTGAGTTGCCAAGTGTGAGGGTAACGGCACTGCACCGGTACGTGGCAGCCAAGGCCCCGTCAAAACAGCGAAGTCGCGGGCATCGCACATCTTCCAGTCCCGTGTTGGTTTAACCTTCACTCCCCAGAACAGTCAGAATGGAAACGGTTGCTCAATCTTTCTGAAGTATGCTCAGCGTTGGGTAATTTTCCACAGACCGGAGTTCCACAGTTCTCCACTGACTCGTTCTTGCTGGCCTGCCTGTGGCATTCATCTGCCGCATTTAGTCCAGCTTGTGTTTTGGGTTGGCATTGGTGAGCCAAGGGTCATAGGATACGCTGGATTCTCCTTCCATTGCTTCTGACATCAAGTAGCCAAATATTATGCTTGTGCTCATGGTGATAACTCTGTAGCCCCCTTCCCCTTCCTTCTGCTGCTAAGATTCATTGGTTTCCCATTGTACTCAGCAGTAAACCACAGGCAGGAGATGGTGAGACTGGGAGTCCAACACACCTCAACAGCTCCAGTTTAGGGAAAGCTGGCCTTCAGTGACTCCACCAATTGGCTTTTCATGGGCCGTATGTGTGCAAGTAGCAGCCAGAGGCCTAGAAGGGTTGTTTGGAAGGGCCTTGCTGGAATAGTCAAAGGTGTCCCTGCTTGGCCGGCCTGTTTCCTACGGTAGCTGAGCAGAAGCTCTTCCTCAGTAGCAGAAGGTCCCAGGTCATGACTTGAGGCTCTCCAGATACTTGGCCTACATCTCCACGAGCCGTCGCTCGCAGAAGGGTGGCAGGAGCTGAAGCTGAAACACGTGGGGATCAAAAGAGCTGCAACAGGGCCTTCTTCTGTGGGCTGCCCTGCAGCGATGGAATTAAGCATCCATGGGGGAGCTTTAAATAGTGTTCGTCTCTTGCCAGGCTTGTTGCTTTTTAACAGTTATATATTTATTATAAGCACCTTATAGAGCCCTTCAATTGCACTCCCAGGGCTGTGATGCACAAAAGTACTTGAGAAACAATGAACTAAATTAATAAAAGTTGTCCGGGACGTTGCGATAATCCTTGGGCGAGTTTCTGTGTCTTCAAACCACTGTGCTCCAGAGGAGTGGCAGCAACCGCTCCTCTAGCATCCCTGACATCTAAAAGCAGGGTCGGTGTCGGAGAGCCAAACCCCTGCCAAAAGGTTGGCGCGCAGAAGGGGAGCCACAGCCTCTTCTCTGCAATCCAGAAAGATAGAGGTCAAGTCGTAGGAACAGCAGAGCAACAGCCTAGCTTTCCGAGCTGTCAGACAATCGAACATACTGCTGAGGGACCTGGTTGGGTTCCCTTCGCTGAAGCTATTTGAGCAGAGCCTGGACACGGCCACAAAGCCATTCCCGAAGTCCTGTCTGATATCCAAGCACGAGCTCAGTCTGACCTCTCAGAGAAAGCCATGCGCAGCCCCGCTCCCCAGCGAACGGAAATGTGTGAATGAAATGCGCAGCGGCCCACTGGCTCTGCTCTTTGTGATCTCAGGGCTGAATGGTCTCAGCTGGGAAACAAAGTTCCTCCTTTTCTTGCTCCTTTGCTTTACCCCTTCATAAACTCGAAACCCTCCTTGAGAAGCAAAAGCACATGACAGCCAGCCAGAACAGGGTGTGTTTGGGAGGGCTTTAGAGTCACATACAGCCCTCGAGACGCTCTCTCCATTTTGGTAACAGTCTTGCTGCAGGATTCGAATATATTAAAAAACATTCGGATGAAGGAGGGAGAGAAATAGCATATCTTTATTACCTCTAGACTGGGAGCTGCGATTTAGATACCGTGAATGTAGGCATGTAATTGTCCCCTCCACCGAAGTCCATCGGGATGCCTTTGCAGTGAGTGGGTGAGAATCCACACATGACATGCGGGGAATTACAAGCTTGGTGCAGAGAAAATTTCGCTTTCCTCATGATAAGAGAACAAGGAAATAAGCAGGCGCTCGGTACTCTTCATGCTCAGGGCTGAGCTCTGTTAATTCTGGATCAAGAGGTCTTTGCTACAGAGCATTTTTGAACCTCCAAGGTAACACTTCAAAGCAGACACTCTGAAGCCTTCTGTGCAGGTTGTGATTTTTTTGAAGGTGCAGAGGGAAAATAGATCTTCTGGTGCATTGTTCAGGCCTTTCAAATAATCTGTTGTCTACAGAAATTGTTTCTTTACCATTAAAAAGACTGATTAGGCAGGGTAATTATTGTTCCTAAAGGAGACAGATGATGCAATAAAGCTTAAAGTTGCTTTTCCATCTGGGAAGCTGTTGACTTAGGCCTCATCCGCCTTGGCACATGGTCTTCCATTGGTGTTTGCGTTTTCCGTATCTGTAATAGCTGTATTTTTAAAATGTACATTGTTTTGTTTTAATGATTCTTCCTCACTATGCCATGTGAACATTTGCACTCGCATTGCACCGGAAAGGCTTAAAGGTATGTTGGGGCAGGAAAATCCCTTAGGGTAATTACCTGCATATTCTTCATTGGAGAACATACAGACAAGAGCCTGCTTCTCAGACACATCTTCATACTTACACCTTCTGTGCTGTCTGGGAAGGTCAAGAGCAGCCTTGCCAGATTGACCAACGGTTCTTCTAGTCCAGGGGTGGGCAATTAATTTTCCTATGGGGCCACATGAGAAACTTTGACAGTTGTTAAGGGCCGGACCAATACACTTACAGCTCTGCTCAATATATAGCTCTATAAAAACAGTAAATGAAACATTACAATGACACAATGAAAATGTGAAGCACAGAACAACACCATTTAATGAATATTCACAAAAACATTAACATTAACATTACATGAAAAGCAATAAATTCAGTTCAGTTTAGCAGATCCTTCAAAATAAAAGCAGTGCAGTTGTATTGTTTGCATCTATATCACGACAATATATATTTGCATTGACTTTTAATTTGCCAGTGACCTCATGTGGGCCAGTCAGGGTCAGCCATCGGGCCGGATGTGGCCCGCGGGCCGTACAATGCCCAGGCCTGTTCTAGTCCAATCTCCTGCTTCCCAGATCTTTTGGGGAAGCCTGCCCCAGAGCATTATCAGGGCAACAGCTTGCCCTTGCCGCTTGCCGCCTTCCTATTCCTGAAGTCCAGGGGCCTTTGAATCTCCACAGGTTCCATTGAGCAATGGTTGATGACCCCAGGAGACGTCTCCCCCTACATGCATTGGTCTAACCCAGCCATCCCCAGCTCAGTGCCTTCCTAGCATATTGGTCTGCAGCTCCCATCATTCCCAGCCATGTTAGCTGGCTGGGGATGATAAGATTGGCAGTCCAGCCCATCCAGAAGTCACCAAGTTGGGTAGGGCTGCTGTAATCCTTTAAGAAGGGTTGCTAAGCTAGTAGCCATCACCACATCTTCTGGTAATAAATTTCATAAAAGATGGTAAGAGTCACACAAAGCCAGGATTACAAACCTGTAACTGTTTGGTTTCTGCCTTCCCCGCTTTCCCACTAAAACTGTGGCTTTCCAAAGATGCAGGCATGCTCATGCGAGGCACTGGGTGAGGTTTCGCTGAGAGAGGTTGATCTCTTTTCATTGAATTAATCTCTGTTGGTTAATTTTAATGTGACCTTTTGAGCTCCCTGATCTCCTTCTGTCCCACAATATAGTTGCAGAATGGTGTCCACTGGTGCCCAGGCCTTAGGACTTCTTTCCAGGACATCCCTCTTTCTCCGGATGGTCTTCTGAGCATGTGCAGCCGGTTCTTTGGGTAGCTGATTTGCCAGGAAGAGGGACTGTGCTCTGTTGATGAGGCGAACAGTCCTGGCTTTATGCGGAACGCATTTCTCGCAACTGGGGCACATGCTAATGAAGACAGCCTAGTTGGAAGGCAAGCGAGTGTCAAACACAAATGCAGAATTAGGGGAAGCAGGGGTTGGAAAAGGGGTGCGTGCCTGGTTTGTTTAAAACTCTTTTCAGTAGGCGCTAGTGCCAGTGAGCCGAGACTGAGAACAAAGGGGGGGGGGGTGGCAGCGTCTTCTGCCCCCAACCAAACAATATGGAGGAGGAGAAGGGGAGGGCAAGGGATTCATGGTGGCAGTGCTTGTTGGCGAAGCGGCACCAGCACCGGGACGCCCTGCCCTTCCACACAAGTGTAAGCACAAGCACGGGCCGCCACACCCTTGCCGGGCCACCTTTCCCACAAGGAGGCTGTGCGGACATCACTGAGATGTACTGGGGAGTCAGACGATTGAAGATAATGTGGTTTACTTCTGTGTAGACTTACATTTCAGCCGATGGTTGCTGAGACGAGAGGTCACGGGAGAAGCCTGGGAAAGCTTGGACAGACATGGCCACCTAATGTTTTCGAAGGACAGGGAAGGGAAAGCAGCACTGCATTTGCAAGCTGGGGGGCTGTGGGGGGAGCGTGAGGGAGGCGGGAGAGCAACTGAAGGATCCCTCTGGCTGCTTTCCCGCCAATGCCAAAGCCCGGATCGGAACCTTCCTCTTCCTGGCTCCTGAGCAGTACTGCAAGTTTAGCACATACTGATGAAATCCACTTGGGAAGGCAGCAACAGATTGCCTGAGTCGTGACGAACTGGTCTGACGAAATCCGGGCTGTAATGGCACGGGGGGGCGGTGATCTGCGTGCGTGTCATGGGACATGCCAGCGCGTCCGGCGTTCGTACTCCAGCGATAATGCCTGGTGTAGATTGCCCCTAAGCCTGCGGCTACCAGCAGCCCCTTCCCCAAATTCCCATCCCCTAAGAGGCGACACACGCCTGCCGCAGGTTGATGCCGAGGCCCGGGCTGCGTGCGGCTCATTCCTCGCCATCCCTGCCTTTCGCCTTTCAAGCCAGCACGTCTCGGCAAGACGCCACTTCGATGGTGCTGTGTTCATTTCAAAAGCACTGCTCTTGGCAGCCCTGCCTTCTGCTGCACTTCCTCTGCTCGCCATTATCAGCCGGGTGGGTGATGGATGAGTGGGCTGGCCAGGTTTTTGAACACGGCCTACAGGGGGGAGAACTCGCTCCCTTCCACTTTCCGGGTTCTGCCATCCCGGCAATAAATCACAGCCTCCCGAAGAACAAGAGGGAGAGTGAAATCCGAGCGCCTTGGGGGCCTTTGCATCCTTCTCTGCCAACCCAGAATCCCTCTCACGAATTTTTAAGTTCCTTTGCCTTTCAGCAGCACGGCCAACTTCGAGCACTTCCGCTAATGCAAGGGATGAACCTGAAACATGCCGTTTCCCCCCAGGTTCTGTTTCTAGGGGAGTCACTGCAGATGGCCCTAATGGCATTTTTTTCTGTAGGGAGTTTGCTTTGTTCCTCTGTTTGTTTAATACATTTTTAAATCCTTCCCTTCATCCAAAAATGGATTTCAGGGTAATATACATAAATGTTTCAAAACAGTACAATATTAAAATTCTAAATGATGCATGGTCTGTGAGATGTGAGATTCAAAGAAGTCTCGTCATGCATTTACAAACAGAGCGTTGGTGGCCATGGTTGGGTGAAATCCGGTGGCTTCCTGGGGAAGGCGTGGTGGCTGTACGTCTTGAGAAACCCCTCCAGGCATGCATTCGGGTCGGGGCTGCAAATGCTGGCTGCCCCTGCTGTTTGTGGAGAAGTGGGTAGTCTTCTTCATTTGCATTTTAATGTACGCATGCAATCCGTACCTCCCAAACCAAACAGAAACTGAGTCGTGCTTTGACATTTGCAGGGTAACCCAATTTTGTGAGGCAGTTCCCTAATTTTAAAAGATGCATGCAAAGCTTAGGGGAAATTGTTCGAATCCACACGTGCAGCACCCGCTCTTATGGGAAGACATGGTTTTGACTGGAATTATCCAAGAATCAACATCTGGAATAAAACAAATATCCGAACATTTGAAGGACCTCCTAAAGCCATAGGAACCTACCAGTGCCTTGAAATCTTTGGAGGCCCTGCTTTTGCTGGCCAGCTGCGAAGGCAGTAAGGTTGGTGGGTACAGAGAGAGGGCTTTTTTGCGGGAGCCTCTACCCTATAGAACTCGCTCTCAGAAGAGATACAGCTGCCTCAATCGGTCACTGCTTTTAAAAAGATTTTAAATGCATCTCTTCCTCCTGGTCTTCAGTTGGAAAAGTTTGTCATATTTGCTGCTGTTAAGAATTTGAATGTTCACTTTAGTGACTTTATTTTAAAAGTGTCTTAATGTAAGCTGCTGTTAAAACGTTACATTGAATGTGTGTGGTTATACTTTGTAAGCCACCTTTGGAAAATGTTAGTCTTGAAAGGTGGCTAAGAAACCCATCACATCAATAAATGGTAAGGGAGGGAAATAAAAGTTACGTGGAAGAAAGATCCAGTCAGTCAAAATTTTGCTTCATTCCACAATTGGGATTCATCGCAGAAACAGAGCAAGTCAGAAGGGGACTCCCAGGCCATCCAGTCTGACCCCTGGCTCCAGCCGGCTTCACTCATGACATGCCCACCATTAATCTGTCACCACTCCTTCTATTAAATAGTCTGGTGCTAAAGCAGGTGAGGCCTCCCAGCGCACCTATTCTTTGCTGGATTATCCTGTTCAGGTGCAGTGTGCCACTGAAATTCAGCAGCAACCCACGATGGAGGCTCAGAATAGGCCGATGTAGCTTGTCTGAGTTGCAAAATGTGACTCGGGGGAAGTTGTTTCTGCCTTTGTCCTTGGCACAGTGGCTGGAATGGATGTGTCCTGCAGCCGGGCACGCACGGGCCCGCGTACTGCCCAGCGTTGCCCACCCCCCTGCCAAACGGATGGCCAAGATGCCTCTGGCGCTTGCCTGCCCCTTATCCACCAGGGAGGCATGATGGTGTGCTGGGGTGGGGACGGTCCTGAGAGCTCTGCGTTCTGTCTGGTCCTAATCGAGGAAGCAGGGGCTAAGCAGGAACTGGCGGCACACCTGCAGCTCTTGCTTGGGCCAAGCCGCTCCCCGTTTGCCACAGATCCTGGGTGTCTCCCTTGGAGCTGGCTCGCCACAGAACTGAGGCCCAGCATTTCGTTCCTTGTCCATCTCTCCTTTCTCCCTCTGCCGTACTCATTCCACCAGCAGAGCTTCCTGTTCAGCTCCCTAGAACACGCATTCAGGGAGGAGGGGGACATGTTTTGATCTGGGAAGGAGTTGAATGAATGAAGAGTCAATGCATTGTGAGTTTCCTCAAGCCTTGGAGAGGCAGAATAATATAAATGTGCTAAAGAAATGCTGTTTTGTGCCTTTAAGAGAGAGGGAAGCATTCTGAGGTAGGCAGGCAGACCTGGGTCATGGTCAGGGGCATCCTGTAGGTGCCAGAGATGATGTATTTCTTTACACTTACTATCATTCCTAAATGTTTTAATTAGATGTTTTAATTGGTTTTATTTTGCTAATATGTTTTATGTATTGTAAGCTGCCTAGGAAGGCCTCGGCAGTTATAGGCAGCCTATAAATACACAAACAAATACATAAATATCTCTAAGCACCTTGCAAAGCATGGATTAAAGCACATTATAGCGTATACCAAAATGCTTTTAAAAACCTTAGAACCAACTGTGCAAAACTCCGTGATTAATGAATAAAGTGGGCAGCAGAGTCACTGGAGGAAGGTCTGGGTAAAGAGGTGGTCTTTAAATGGCATCTTGAACACGCTGCAGTCGGCGCTTCCTGAAGGCTAGGCATGAGGGCAGTCCCTAAGAAGGCGGCCACTTCTGGGTTGCTGCGAGGCGGCAGACCGCAGGCGGTGGGACAGTCAGCAGCGGTGTAGGGCTCCCAGAAACCGATGCGGGTCCAAGGCCAACACGGTCTCCCCCTTGCCACCTTGCTCTGAGGGACTTCTCCCGGAGCGAGACCTTGATAGTGGGCCAGGCAGCCTCTCGGGCACCTGAGAAGGCCACATGCTGGAATTCCAGTTCCTGGAAAGCAGCACAGCCGCTTGGCACTGGGTGGGCTGGGGGACCTCCTCTTTCGGCCGCGTGAGCCTCGGGCTAAGCGGCCGTAGAGCTTCTCAAAGTCCCGCCAAACACCTGAGGAGGTGCGACAACCAAAAGGTGCCGGAGTGGAACACCTGTGCCCTGAAGAACCCACTGAAGCACCTAGGACTCGGTTCACCTGAAGCCAGACGGGGCACACCGTGTAAGCCGTAGACTGTGAGCTTGCCTGGCAGTGGGTGATGTGCAAGATGGCGGGGGAAAGTCCCTGGCAGGCTGACATTTTTACCCTTGTCTTCAGGCCAGGCTGGATGGGGATGGGCTCTCCTGCTGGAATTTCTGTGTTGCTTTTTTTATGCTCAGAACATGTTTGTAAGAGTGGTGCCGGAACTGGCTAAGACCAGACGACCAGCATTGAGTCAGCTCTCCTTGCATTGCTTCCCCAATTTTAATCACCCCACACTGTTGATTGCGGAGAGGTTCTTGTGGAGTCTTCCCCCCTCCTCTGGCTAGAAGTTATCTGGAAGCAGTTCTCAACTCTGTGCCAGAGAAGGGCTCCGATCCCCCCTTCTCAACACTGCACCCCGGTCCAGCCAGTGGTGAGGACCTCTCTCCCTTGTCCTGTCTGGCATTAAAGCTGAGTTGCGGGAAACATGGCAAGGGCCTGCAGAATCACGAATGCAGGAGATGCAAGTTGAGGAACTGGAGAATAATTCTCCCTTCTGTCTAACTGAAAATACTCCAGATACTCCATTGCGGTTCATAGGCAGCAGGCTGAAAAAACCAAAGGATTCACTACTTGTGGCAATGAATGCGCTGTGGAAATCGGTTACCATGCAATGTTGCGATGACAACTGCTATAAATGGTTCTTGCAAGGGATTGGAGGACGATGTGGGAGGGCAGGCCTGCCGATGTCTAGGGCACATCACAGCAATGCTGGAAAATGGTGCCCCCCCCCCCCCCGAGTGCCGCTGCCGGGAGCGGCCGATCCTCGGTCACTGCGGGTCGGCCGACAAGGCGCTGGGTGGAAGGCCCAGTGGTGGCCGTGACCCAGCATAGCAGTCCTCACAGCAAAAGTGGTGCCCCCACGCCGGGTTCTGCCCCGCAATGAGTACGATCACATACCTTGTCCGGCGATGACTTCCTGTGGAACGAGAGCAAGTGGTCCTTGACAGGTGGAGCAAGAGCCCTCCAAGCAGGCTGGGCAGGTGGTGGGGTGGTGGCGAGAGCGCAGGCCTTGGGACCCGGGGGGTCCGGGCTCTGGTCGCCTCTCGGACAGGAAGCTTCCTGGAGGACCTTGGGCCATCACTGTCTCAGTCTAACCTGCCTCTCGGGGTGGTCGCTGTGAGGACGAGTGGCGCTTTGGAGGCCAGCCTGGGCTCCTCACCGCAGGAAAATCAGCGGGAGAGGTGGTGGTGGCGGCGAGAGGGGCAGGTAGGTTCTTGGAGCTGTGGAAGCACCTAGGTAGAATTCGCAGCTTGGCCAGGTCAGGAGGAGCAGGGGGGCGACCTGTGGAGGGAGGCACAGGCCGGACAAGGCCAGGGCCTCGGCGGGCGAGAGCTTGCTTCCTCCTCCGTCTTGCAGCAGTGTGGCAAGAGCAGCGCTCACGGTTTTGCTTCCTGGAAAGGGCCGCCATCCACCGGCTGCTGGAATCTGTGGGCACTGGGACCGGGACTGTCCCGTGGGTGCGGCCACTGTGCCTTGGCCTCCAAACCAGCATCCCGGGCCTGTGCCCGGGGAGCTGAGAAGGCCTGGGAGGGTGGGCTGGGCGCCGGGCGTTCAGCCCCATCCTCTTGGAGCCGGAAGGGGTGTTCTATCCAGGCAGGTTACCTGGCTGCCCTGGTCTTTGGCACATGGCGCACACATGTGCGCAGCCCCAGCAGTGCATGTGGGCATCTGGGATCGCCCCCGGCCCTTTCCTGGTGCCTCTGCCGCTCTCTCTGCACAAGCCGTCAAGGCTCCTCTTGGGGCCCGGCCCTGGCATCACAGAAGGAGAGACCAAGGGGCATTTGCCATCCTAGCTAAACCTACCTTTTTTCCGTACCTCTGTCCCACTCTTTCGGCCTGCTAGCACCCTCAGGCCAGTCTGCACAGATGGAACAGCGCACAAAAGTGAAAAACGATAACGACGGGGTAAAACTAATTCTGTTGCAAACTAACAAGCCTGGAGCAACAGCACACACGGCACTGGAGTCATAACCATGTCCGGCAGCAGAACCATGTCCAGCCCTTCCATGCTGGTGCTGTCCGGGTGTGTGGGGGCATGCTACGCCCCGCCTGCAGTGGGCTGTCCTGAGAGCTTTCCTCTTGCAGAAGCACAGGCAAGGCAGGCCAGCCGCCTTCTGGAGAGCCATTCCAGAGCTGCAGCAGTCCAGCCGGGAAGGCCCCTTGGTGTCTCGGGGCCTGTCCGCCTGACACCCGAAGGCAGCGCATGGAGGACGGGACTGTGCCTTCCAGAGGTACCTGGGGGTGTGGCACCTGCCCCCCCCATCTTGAGAGTGAGCAGCAGCACCTGGAGCGGAGCCCAGAAACAGATGGGCAACCAGGGCGGCTTTAAACACTCCCTGAATTGTATGCTCTGTATGGGGAACTCCAGTTAGGACTTTGGCTGCAGATTGGGCACCTTTCGGCATTTTCTGTTTTCAGCCGCAGACCCACCCAGAGCTCCCTTACACTGCAGGGCCTGAGCAACTGCGGCCAAGCCAACTTTCTCCAGGCCTCAGGACCTCCACGTGCCTCTAAATACCAGTTTTGGGGGACAGCGGCTGCCTTCACGCCTTCTTTGTGGCCCCTCTGGAAACATCTGGCTGGCCACTGTTAGAGCACAAGAAGAGCCCGGCTGGATCAGGTCCAAGGGCCCTGGGGCAGCATGCTGGGACAGACGCCCGGGACTGCTTTGTGTTGGTGAGCCAGATGCCCCCAGTGGAGCCTCCCTGCCGGCCTCACGGCCTTCCACCCAGCGGGCTGCTCTCAGAGGCACGCTCCTTTGGCCAGGGAGGGCTCCTTTGGCCCTTGCACTCGTGGCCAAGTAGCTGTTTGAATGCTCGTCACAGAGCGGCCAGACCCCACCTTTAGAACCAGGTGGGCCGGTGGCCATCACCGCGTCGCGTGGCGGCCATTTCCATGGGTCACGGATGCCGTGGGTGCATCGAGGCATCCCGCCGGTCCAGCCCGGGTGCGGATGCGCTCGTTGGGCGACGGAGGCGCTGAAACAGAACCTGTTGCTGCAGCAGCCTTAGCGTCGGGATCGTCGTCTCCAGGGGCGTTTCAGGAACGCGGGTCGGGCCGCCACTTCTCGGGAGGCTGGCCTGGGCGGCGCGCGAGCCCCCCGCGCACTGCAGAAGTGGGGGGCGGGCACGTGGGCGCGAGCCTGAGGCGCCTGGGCGACGTGAGTGGCGCGCAGAAGCGCTGGCTCGCTCGCTCGCTCGCACGCACCTTGCCGGTGCTCCGAAGCGCCATGGAAGCGTCGGGCGGATTGGCCGCGCCCGTGCTCCGCTTCCTTTGTGCGGGGACGTAGGCGCGGGGGCGCGCGAGCCCCCCCCCCCGGGCTGCTTTCCCCGCGCTCGGGACCTCTGGGGAGTGTCTTCCGGGCGCGCGCGCGCGCGCATCTGCCAGCCCCCCTGCGCCGGGCCAGAGCCTGCCGGGCGGCACCGGGATGCCGGGCGCGCCGCGGAGCCGGAGCCGGAGCCGCTCCGGCAGCGCGCGCCTCGCTTGAGCGGCCGGTCGGCGGGTGCGGCGCCGAGCGCGGCTCCGCCCGGGCGCTCGGTGCCTCGCCCCGCGCACATGGGGCCGCCGCGGGCCGGTCGTCGGGCCGTGGCCGCACAGCCGAGGAGGCGCGGGCTCGTCCGGCTGCAAGTCGCCCAGGTAAGGCCAGCGGCTCGTGCGGCGTGCGAGGCCTCG
Organism: Varanus komodoensis; assembly: GCF_004798865.1. Taxonomy (NCBI): domain Eukaryota; kingdom Metazoa; phylum Chordata; class Lepidosauria; order Squamata; family Varanidae; genus Varanus; species Varanus komodoensis. The sequence goes on along the minus strand of NW_025336273.1, from coordinate 2,585,362 downwards.
GCCGCGTCTCGCCCCGGGCGCCGCGTTGGGCTCCGGACCTTTGCGCGGCGCCCTCCTGCCTTCCGTTGCGCTCGGGCTCCGCGGCTGCGAGCGCCGGCGTCCTTCCCCACGGACCTCTCCCATTTTCGGGCGCGCCTCATTGGCTTGGAGGGCTGGAGGCAGGAATAGCGACCTTTCGGGGCTTGCTATCTCTGTTTATGTCATAGTGCAAATAAAAGCGAATGTCCGAGCACAAGAGTGCATCCAGATTTTTCAGGCAAGAGGTTCGCCCGCCCGCAGCGTTTGAGCTCACAAGTATCGGAGACTTAACTTTGGTCGCTTGTTCCGTCCTTCCTCCCCCGCCCCGCTTTCCCTCTCTCTCCGCCTTTTGTATTGAGGAGTGATGACTAGTTTTTGGATAACATCTTAAGTGAAAACTTGTGTATTTCAGCAGTGACCTTGAAAATCGGTGTGCAAATGTTTAACTTGGTCATACTTGGCAAAGATCTGCTCAGCAATTTGCAGAAGTAGACACGCAGGTTTTTGGGGGGTGGGGTGTCCTTAAAGGAAAAGAAAATCAGAAGGAAAAGAGCTCTTGGAAAAAATGCTGATTGCTTCACATTTGCTAATCATCGACAAGCAGTAAAAGCAGCAGAGAAAGTTAATTATTTCAGATTGTTTTCTTTTGACAACCGTGGCGCAGCCGAACGGAAGTCTTTCCTCTGGTGGAAACGGATTTGCTGCTATTGTATCAGTCAGCTCAGAGCGTTGCTGAGTGCAAACGCCAGGCTCCTTCATCTGGCTAGAGGCTCCAGACATTCTACAGGCATATTTTGAAAGCACAATAGTTTTGTTCTGTTTTTTTTTAAAGAAGGCAGTCCCACTGCTTCAGAGCCTTCAATAGACTCGAGCCGCATGCAGAATGCATTGTCAGCACTGTGCTTTGCAGCTCAGGACGGCGGGGCGCAGCTTGCGAACATTGTGGACAAGTTCCCGTTACCGCCCGTACATACTGCTTGTGTGGTGCTAACCTGTCTCGGAGCAGGTCCCACGTGCCGGGGAGGCAGGATTGGTGCAACGCGCTGTGTGTGGCAGTCGCTATACAGCATGCAGAGGAGGGGTGTGCCTGGACGGAGGAGTGCCGTGAATGATTCTTCCCAGACTTGGAACCGCACGTGCCAGCAGCCTGATGCGACGCATCGGTGCAAGCATGCCGTGTTGCGTAGTGGGCTAGCTTGTGCTGAGGGGGGCTCATTTCTGCATGAGGGCTGTGCTCTTGCGGTGCAGTCCTTGGCGGATCTGCCTCTCTCGCTAGTCCCCCACCCCGGTTTGCCACTGGCAGTTGCGTGCATGCATGTCTGTATGTCCCCAGTGATCCTGGTCAGTGTCCCCATTCTTCCTGTGACCGGCCTGCTCATAAGTCATACAACTCCCTGCCTCCTGTTCATGGCTCTGCGCCTCCTTCATTCTTGGAGTTCTGCATTCTTTCTCCAAAATAAATTTCTGTCATCGCACATATTTCAAAGTGAGTATCTTGTTCATGTCATATTTCTGCTAGTAAACACGATATCCACCTAGTTCTCTGACTCCTGTCCCGAGGTGTTCCCCCTTCCTGTCACCGTAATGGCATCTCAGCACATCGGTGTGATATTACTGTTTCAGTTTTAAGGAAAGATTTAAGGTATGCACCAGTTCTGGCTGGAAGAAGCAGGCATACATGAAGAGATGTGCAGAGATTAATTCTAAGATGGCGGAGAGAGAGGGTCTAATGTTTCTGATCATGTGGGGTGACTTTATACTGATCCTTGTAGCCCCATGCTTTGGGTCTCCCTCATGCTGCTCTCCAGCCTCTCTCTTCACTCGAGAACCCTTAATGGAACCTGGAGCAGCCTTTGTGGAAAGCCTGTGCTTTGCTCCTGAAGGAAGACCTTGGCCTCAAGTCCGGGGAAGGGGCGTGGGCAATACATACAAGGAGATGGCTCTGGAAAGCCCAGGTGTGTATCTGCACTTTTCCAGACAAGGGGGCGAGGACTCTGTTTCTTTGCTTCTTATTCACAGAGACTAGAACTGTGAGGATTTTCAAGCAGCAGTTCAGAGTGGTGGTGCTCCCCCCACCCCCACATGGGACCCCTGAAGTCAAGAAAAAATGTGTGCTGTTATTTTGGTGTTCCCCTCCCTTTCCTCTGCAGTGGAACTCAGTCCAGCACTCTTCAGTCTCTGGGCAGCTCACCTGGCGTTGTCACCTCACTCATTGCATGACAGCTTGGGAGGAGGCAACCCGGAAGGTGCCTTCTTCCATGGGAGCCTTTCCTGTCCTTCAGACTTTCTGGAGAGGCCCTTCTTTCAAGGCAGCCACACACAGTGGTGCATTTCTAGGCCATTGTACTCAAAAATACCTTTGGCCTGCAAGCGCATCTGTTGGTTCAGTGCAGCTTTTATTCTGTTACCATTATCTTTCCATAGTATTTTTATGATATCTTGCTGTTTTAATGCATTTACATTGTCTTGTAAACCCTTTGAGTAGAAAGACGAAGGCTAAATCAGGCAGAACGCACCAAATTGTGGAAGCAGCTTCTCATGTTAACAACAGGCATGACTTTTAACCAGGGATTTCTGGGAACAGTAGTTTGGTGAAAGCATTGGGGATCTCAAACTGTCAGTATTCTGGCCAAACGGTCATTTTCAGGGTACATTGAGGAAAACATTTCAGACCAACAGGAATTGCATGCTCTGGGCAGTCCTAAGTAACGTTGCTTTGAGAGCAGGCAGGGGTGTGAGTCAGAGAGTACTGCATGCTACCCCCCACCCACTCATGCTTCCACTTTGCCCCCAGTTTCGCAAGCCACTCAGGACCACCCCTTTCTTCAGTTATTTGCTGTAATGTCTGGACCCAGCATGCTGGGTTGTCGAAGGAAAAACGTGTCTTAACCTGTGGTTGGTTTTGACTGAAGCTCTGGGTCGCTTCTTTTTTGACAACCCAGCATTCCAGGGTTGCACATCATGGCGAACAAACAACCCATGAATGGGTAATTCGTGTGCAGTTTCCTAACCCAGATCCAAAGACGGAACAGGAAATGTTTGTCGTCATGTGCAAACTGGGTTGGTGAGAGAGAGGAAGAAACAGGCTGGTTTCCAGATACCACATGCTGCATCTAAACCATGCGCCAGTTATTTTTGTTCACGCACAGGAGGTGTAACTTTTGCAGACTCGCTTTCCCTCCAGTGTGAGCCTCTCGCCCCTGCATGCCTGAGACGAGGCCTCGTTGGCGTGTGAGCGGCTGAAGTTGCCACAGGTGGTCCCTCGCGAGCCTATTCCGCTCTCTTTCCCGTGCTGGCCAAGAAGCCGGAGACCCGGCCCGGGGAAATCCCCTCAGACCACGGTGCTGAAGCACTCAGGCGAGCGCTCGTTTCCCTTCGTGCTTTTCTGCGCCACCTCAGTGGGTTCCGAAAACATGCCTGTGCGAGCCCTAGACCAGGCTCAGCACGTCTCCCCTCGGCTCCGCAGGTTTGTGAGCTTTGCCTCGCATTCCATCCTCTGAGCATCCGCTGTGCTTCATTCCACTGAATCCTTCCAGCAATGTCATCCGAACGCAGAGGTTGTCCAAGGGGCACCAAAAGATATAATCAGCAGTTCTGTGCAGAAAAGACTCCCTTTGCAGCACAGTTGGGACCCCGGGATACTCCCAGCATGTCCCAGCTTCTGTTTGCGGTCGTGTCGATCACACTCTCCGTGGCTTAGCCTGTCCTGGCAAAACTGTGCTTTGCTTCGAGGCTTGTTTGTTTCGGACTCAGTCGGCCTGGTGGATGTGAAGGAAACTAAAGCTTGGCTGCTGGCGCTGCGGCTTGCCTGTGCTAGTCCGCCATTTTTATTAGATGCCTGCTGTCCCCCTCCCCTCCCCTCCCCTCTCCCTTCCACTGACCCAAGAGCTTCGTTGTCAGGCAGCGCTCGGGACCACCCAGGTCCAGCAGTTGCCCCTTCAAAGTCTAGGGTTGTGCAAAATCTCTCCCTTTATTCCCATGGAAGTGTCAGCCTTGCCTCGGTCTCCACAAGTTCTGAGCAATCCATGGGAAGCCCCTTGACTGGCTCGGGTGGCCCTCTGCTTCGGAGCAACACCCGCACGTGTGCAGCCCCCTCCCCTCCCCTCCCCACCCTCTCCCCGGGAAAAGCTGCTGTGCAAAGGAGCAACAGGCCGGGCCACGTGTGTCGACATTCTGTTGGCAAATTAATACACGGCTCCGGAGGCGGTGCCACGGTTCCTTGTCCGTTTGCCGCTGCCTCGCCACCGATGCAGGGTGCTTTCGTCTGTTATGCGCGCACATGGGCAAGATCGAGGCGGGAAGAGTAATGTGGCTGGATCTCGAGGCACGTGCACACGGGCCGCCTAGGAACAGTGGGCTCAGGAATAGGTCCAAAGCGTTGCCCTGCTTGTTTGTACTGTACGTCGGTCTCCGTCCAAATGTACCACAGTCTGGCTCTGGGTGTGTGGTGGAGGCATCCGCAGATGCACATTTTTAAGTGCTTGTGGGGCTTCACATCTGGTTGAGAGTATGGGACAGACGTCTGCACTTAGTTGTGCATTTGCGCATTCGGCCTGTGCTTTCTTCCCTGCCTGCAGCAGCTTGCATATCCAGCTGCCAGTTAATCCCTTCTTCCCAGTGGAAAATAAACTGGACAGAGGCAGACATACGGTAGGTTTTCAGTAATGGTCTGCACCAGTGCAACAAGAAAATCTGCATTTGAACGTGTCTGCTGCAGGAACCTTATCCTCTATAGATTCAGCTGTCCTAAACCCCTGAACAGCAAGCAAGTTCATACTTTTCCCATTCTGTGTCATCTCTGAAGAGCAGAGAGCTACTTAGCCAGCAAGTCTGTCAATTAAGCAATTGATTGGAAGAATCTTGTAGGCCCAGGGGTCTGCCTGGAATTGCATATGCGGGCCTGTCTCTGTGAAATTTGGGGTATTGATCATGGCATGCCATGGCATCTCTAGTTAATGTCCCTCTTTAATATGAGGGGAAAATCTTACCTTAAATTGCAGTGATAAGGTTACAGTATAGGTAAAGCAGAGTGGCCAAGAGGCTAAACTGGATTCTGAAGTCCCTGGTTCATATCTTGAATTTACCGGGTGCTGCTAGGCAAGCTGCAGTTCCCCCATCCGCAAGTCTGCAATATGGGGCAGGGGGATAATACTGCCCTGTACTGTAGAGGGATCTATGCAATTTTATTTCGGTTTGCATCTCAACTCGCCCCATTCACAGTTGGGAATAGGAATGCAGATTTTGTGGGAAAGTTTGCATTTTCCCGAACTTGCAATCATGTTAGAAAAACGCTGTCATTGCTTATGCTGAAGTCCATTAGAGGTGGGTTGGCCCCTGCCATGCGCAGAGAATGCACCTGTGTGGGATTTGTGGCTATCCAACCTGGCTACATGTGTGTGTGTGTGCTGGGAGGGAGCCCCACAAGTACAGAAAACAGTTCTTGTCCATCAGCCCGTCTCCCAAATCTCTGGAAAGGAGTGATGGTGACCTGCTGGGGAAGCAGTTGTTCCGAGGGGAGCGGCTAAGAACTCACGCTGGCCGCTTTTGGGACATGCCTGCACTGTCCTGGAGAACCTACGAGAGCCCGGGCAGGGTGCCTGTCTTGGGTCTGAGTTCATAGCCTAGTTCAGCTGCAAGCCATCCCGTGAATGCCTTGGACTCATTTCCATCTCTTCTTAGCTTTCCAGTTGGAGCATAGGCATAATATCACCCCCCCCCCATGCCATACAGGAAAAGTAATCAGCAGGACTAGAAAAAAAATCCCTGGTTGCCTGGAAACGCTGCAAAGCCCCCAATCCGGATCTTTCCCAGCCGTGTTGCCGAGGCCCTTGGCGTGGTCTGCGCACCAAGCAGGGGCTCTGCTCCTTGAGCAGTGGGCCCCCTCCTGGCTGCAGACAGGCAGGAAGACTGAGGCCAGGGACTCGCAGGGCTTTGGTCTGAACGAATGACCTGCCTGTTTCTGTGGGGGGGACCTGCTGTGCACTTTGGAACAAGGTGCTCATGGCTTAGGAGCAAGCTGCGTTTCAGCAGGTGGCTTGTGGCTTACCTGTTTAAACATCTGACTGGCTCCATGACGTGAGCACCTGGAGACTGACAAGAAGGACAGTCGCCTCGCCAGATACAAATTAAGTGTTCCCTCTGTGTATGTGTGATGTGCACCATCGCATGTAATGCTGCATTCAGGCTCATGCGTTTTCCCACATGTGTAATCCATGGCCAGTTGTGGTGCTCAGTGACATGTACCTGGAGTTGAATGCAGCTGTTTCACGTGTGATTGTGCGCATCAGTGTACAAACTGTACACACCACTCCTCCTCCTCCTCCTCCTCCTCCTCCTCCTCCCGTGGAGAGCCAGTATGGTATAGTGGTTTAGAGTGCAGGACGGGGACTCAGGCGATCCGGGTTCCAGTCCCCGTTCAGCCATGGAGCTGGCAGGGTGACATTGGGCCAGTCACAGACTCTCAGCCCAGCCTACCTCACAGGGTTGTTGTTGTAGAGATAAGCCTGAGAGCAGCAGGAGAAGAATGGTATAAGCCACCTTGAGTTCATCATGAGAAAGAATGGGATATACATCTAATAAATCTCATACAGTATATATTACTACTACCATGCTGCCTTTACATCTCACCTTTCTTGCATGGAGTCCAGGGTAGCTCCTCCTCGCCATTTTATCCCCACAGCAACAACCCTGTGAGGTAGGCTGGGCTGAGAGGCCGTGACTGCCCCAAAGTCACCCAGTTGGCTCCATGGCTGAGCGGGGACTCGAACCCGGATCGCCTGAGTCCCAGTCCCGTGCCCTTCACCACTGCCCCATGGTGGCCCTCTTGGTCCTGAGGAAGAAGTCGACTGGTGCTTGGGTGGCCCCCTTCCAGATGCAGCACTTCTTCTTTCGAAATGCCATCTGAGAGACATGCCCTTTGACATCTGCTGCCTCGGGCAGTGCAGGTTATCCTGGTAAATGTCGAATAATACATTTGCGTGGCTCCCTTGCGTGATTCTTGTCTGAGCTGCTCTCGCTTAGCCTCTTCTGTCCTCGTACAGAAAAGCCTCTATGATGCAACGAAGTAACCGGAACACTTGGAAGACAATAGGCGTGCTGAGCAGCACTCATCCAGTCTGCCTCTTACCCTGTTGTTGTTTGGAGAAATACGCCGCTCGAAGTCTGTTCGCACAGAATGATGAAAGGTGTAACTCATCACTGACTCGCTGCATTCACCCGCCTCAGTTTCGCAGAATAGCTAGCATATTTAAATCGGGAACAAGCAAAGCTGTGAGCTATGAAAACTTAACAGCTTTCGTAGTCCCATACAAAGTCTTCCCGGACATTCTCTCTCCGAGGGGTGAAAGACTTTATTCCCCAATGCACCAGCTTAATCCACTTAACCTCACACTCGGGTCTTACTGCAGATGCAGCTGCCTGCATCCCGAGACAAGTCACGAAGGTTAAGGGATGCTTCCCACCACTTCCGGTAGCGGCCACCTGTGACCCTCAGAGTCTGAGAGGAACAGCTTTCCTCCAAACCTTCCCTTTGCCCAGGCCGGCAGCTCAAGCTTTTGCCTTCCTGGATACTTCATCTGCCACTCATGTGTAGGTTTTTCTGAGACGGTCTGTCCTCCGCGGCACCCTTTCTAAAGCTAGACTCTCTTGGGCTGCGCAACAGCTGGCTCACTCATGGGTGGCGGTGACTCTCTTCACCCAGCCAGCGCGCCAGCCGAGCTGTCCCAGGGCTTGCGTGGTGGCAGATCTTGGCACCAGTTGCAGGGGGAGGGGAGGGTAAGGCACTCTCTGAAGCGGGCTCTGCAAAGGGACACCCGGCCCCAGAGCTTGCTTGAGCCTCCGCCTCCCTCAGCGGGTCCTTGGAAGGGCTTGCTTCCCCGCTCTCCGGGGAGGCAGAAAGTGCTGAAGAAAGTCAGAGCGCAGGCGTCTGCTGCCCCTTTCCTCCCACAGGAGGAGGCAGCGTGGACAGCATGGAGGCACCCTGGCGTTTGCTGCACGTGGGTTTGTCCGCTGGAGGTCTAATACAGGCGCACCGCTCCACGAGAGAGCGCACGTGTGCGCGCAAGCATCTCTCTGCTCGGGCTGGGCTGCGGAGGCTCTTCCCAGATTGCTTGGCTTAGCATTCAGCCTGCTCCACAAGCTGAGCCTCGCAGAACAGCAAAGACCTGTGCCTGGTTTTTGCAAAGCGCCGCCTCCAGCTGCTCCCATTTCCGATCCAGGGCAGGGGAAGGGGGACCCTGCAGTTGGCGTTAGCCGCAGCTGCTGCTTCTCTGGGGTTGAAGCGTTGCTCCTTCCCTTCCTCGCAGGCCTGTGAGTCACTCACGGCCCGATGTTTACCTTGCTCCACACATCTGCTTGTTTCCTTCACGGAGCCCGGTGTGTGGATGTGGCATGAAGCGACGGAAGGGAGCGAAAAGCAGCCTGGCGTTCACAATTGCCAAGGATTTCAGCTTTGGGCTGGGGGGACAGCACTGTTTAGCCCCTGAAGATCCTATCAGCATTTAATAACCGCTCTGATTAGGCAACTCTGCATCTGTAAGTAGACCCAAGGGAAAAGGCCCCCGGCTTGCCAGTGGTTGCCATGGTTACAACCAAGTCTTAGCAGAGGAGGAACAAGTGTGAATTGAATTATTCTTATTTAAAATACCGTGCTGCATCACTTACCCAAATAGCCTGCAGGATATAAAAACATATTTGGATAATCGGGAGTACATATAATCAAGGGCTGGAGAGCATTAGTGCGGGGCCGCAGCCAGGTAGTAGCAAGAACTGGTATCAAGAAGGAACTTGACCCCGGTGCACGGCACAATGCTCGAACTCAAACGAGCCGCCCCATGCAGCGGACAGGTGGGAGACGCTGGACAGAGGGGAGGACTCTCTCACACAGCCCCCCGGTGGAACTGTGGCCTTCGCTTCCTCGGGATGGGGCAACCGCCACCAGTTCGAGGTGCTTTGAGAGCCTGGAGGCAAAGCCTGTCGAGGGCTGTTGGTCCCGATGGCCACGCGGTGCCTCGGCTGTCAGCAGCGGTATGCCCATGTGCCCCTGCCGTTAGGCGGGGGGGGGCTATCTCGCCCCTTTCCTGCTTGGTGGGGGTCCCCTGGGCAGCTGGTTGGGCACAGTATGATTGTTACTGCATGACTTTGCTCTTCTGCCATTTTTCCTCTGGCGAGGAACTCATGGCGGCTTCCGTTACTTTATTTTATCCTCATAACAACGACCCTGTGAGGTAGGTTAGACTGAGAGGGCCTGGTGGGCCCAAGGTCAAGACTGGAGCCTACATCGCCCAGTCCCAGTGTGGCTCTTCATATGTGGCGGGCTTCAAATGCCCCCCTTCATTGCAGGACAGTTCGGAGACTCGGATCCTGGAGCTGGCTGCATCCTGCTGCCTCAGGCGGCCGTGCCCCTGGGTCCCGTAGAGCAGCCCTCCACACCAGCACGCTCCCCAGCCGTCCTGGGCTTCACCTCTTAGCGTTTCAGCCAGTTGCAATGCAAACCGTCTGGCGGGCGGCAGGTTCAGCAAGGCTGTTGGATGGATCGTCTGTGGCCACCTCGTTCAGGTGCTCTGCTCCATCAGGGCACTGCCCCCAGGTATCAGCGCTGAAAGAAACTGCTTGGGACGGGGATCCATGCATCGTCAGGTGACACCTGTGTGACACCTGAAGTGCTCTGTTGGAGAAGTTGACAAAAGAGCTCGGACATCCCTGTTCCCTGGCTTTGATTTCCAAACTTAATGTCTTTTCTGTTTGGATTGAGAGCCGAAACCTCTTCTGACCTTTGCAGCAGGTCTGAGCGATGGAAGTTCCTCTTCACTTCAGGTCTTCTGTTCCACAGCAAGTTGGGCTAAAATACCTGCCTGGCTGAGACTGTATAGGAGGTGGCAGATAGTCCCTTTGCCCAAGGTCTGCCATACCGAACAGGAACTAGGACTTTAGTTCACTTGTTGGAAGCTTTGAAATGGGGCCAGTTGCAGCCCTTCTTTTCCTCTCTGTGAAAGCTTGCACATGGAAAGCACCCTTTCGTGCTATGGAAAGGAAGCAGAATTTTATCAGAACTGGGGAGGCCTGTGTGCATTCTGGAGGATGCTTAAAGCAGGTAGACCAAGAGGAAAAACAGGAAAATACATGGGAGTTGGGACATGGGCGGTATTTGCCCCGCTCTTCTAGCTGGTCCTGCAAACTGTTGATGGGTAGAGTTGTCTCTAAGACGACAAGAGATGAAGCCCAAAGTAGGGCAGCTATGAATAGACCGAAAAAAATGACTGAGAGACACAAAAACGATCAGGAAACCGCTTCTGGCTTTGCCTGGCATGCATCTTCTGAACTTCCCAGGATGTGTCTGCGGAATCTGTCCCCAGATCAGAGTTCCCAAACCTCCAGAAAAGAAAATTCTGTTCTTCTAGCAGGTTTGCTGAGCTTAACAACAGCGCCTGAAAAAGGTCCATCCATACAGTTGATTTGCTTCATGCTTCTGAGATCCAGAAGCATGGAATCTGTGCATAGAAGGTACAGGGAGAGAGATTTAGACGAGACCAGGTTCTGGCGTTGATCCTGACCAAGTCCGGCCAGGAGGGAGCCAGAACCATTGTCTGTGGTGTGTGTGGTTGCTATGGTGTGGCCGTGTCGGGAACAGCCCTGCCCAGCTGTTGCTGAATCCATTTTGGTGTCCCGCCTAAGCATGAGCTGGAAGGACCTCGTGCCTTCAGAATGGTCCCCAGCGCAAGTGTGCAGGCTGCCTTCTGCTGCTGACTGAGGCTAGATGAGGGAAGGTCGGACTCCAGCTGCCCAGGCTGGTGGGTGAGCCTGTCGGGGATTACTGGGAATGGGGGAGATGGGATGGGCAGCTCCACAGACTGGGGAGGCGGCGAAATCCCAGCCTCGGTGGAGCTTGAGCTTGGATTATCCATTGCTTGGAGGAGTTGTTTCGGCGCACCTTGTGAAGGTATTTGTTCGATGCGTGCCTTCGTTATTCTCAAGGAGAAGAGATCCAAGGACGAAGAAGGGCTGGCAAAGTCTACAGAAAGGATTGTCAAGATGTGCGGGATCTTGACACTCAAGGGAGGGGATCCAAGCAGTCCAGTCTGCCGGGCTGATGGCATCCATTGTTGCTGCAACCTGCCCTCTTCACACCTTAAAGAGGGAGGGAGGGCTTTGATTAACCGTAATGTCTGGCCCCGTCTTCCTTGTCTCTGCTTCTATAGCAGGCAAGGAAACGGAACAGGTGATCAGAAGCTCATGCTTTATTCCAGGGGTCCTCAAACTTTTTCAACAGGGGGCAGCAGGCACGGGCCCGGGGAGTCCAAAACCTCCAGCCCGCGGGCCATAGTTTAAGGACCCATGCTTTATTCAAAGCAGAGAGCATGAAGGAGAGCCCAACCTCATAGCCTTTCCTGTGGGGTTTTTTCCTGCGTGGAAAAGGATGCAGCTGCAAGTCTCTCTGTGAATATATTTGCCTTAAAACAACAGAGACTTTTGCAGTACCTTACGGGCTAGCAAATCCCTGGCTTGGTTTCACAGGCACCCTCCTGGTGCACCCGGGAGAGTGGAAGACTGCGTCCCTACAGTTCGTTTCTTGTTCTCCCAACAGCGCACGGAGCATGCTTGAGTTTCAAGTTTGTACTGCAGAGCAGAACCAAATCACTTCTGCCGGTGTACAAGCTTGACTTCATGTTGCTGACCGATGTATATTTGCCTGTGCGGTGACCTTACTTGGGGAGCTCCGTGGCATTGCAGCTTTTACAAGCTTTGGGGCACTGGGAGAAAGATAAAAATTAGTGAAGTGATGCTGTGTTGAAACAACTCAGGCCTGTCTTTGACTCGCGGTTTTGAAAGGGAGGTTTCCTTGCCTACCAGTCAACTTTCAAGCAGTGTCTTCCCACCTCATGACCTTGCCACCACTGTAGCTTCTCGCCCGCACTTTTAAGGCGCGTGATCTGACCTTGAGGGAACGGAGCTTTGGCCACAGCGGTGCAAACAATAAGCAGAGTGGTTCAGGGAGAATGGCGGACGCTTGTGCTGCACGCAGGAGAGAGGCTTAAGCTGCACCTTGGGTCCTGGTTTATTTGATGGAAAGTCGCTTCAGTTTGGTCTGAAGGTCTGAAATCCGAAAGCCCTGGGAAACCCGAAGGGCCGCCCTGGGAAAACTTCTGCAAAGGCATTGCTGGCACTGTCCTTCGAGAGTGCTTTTGCTGGTCAAGTGTATAATGGGACACGAATCACCTAGCAAGGAGCTGGTGGCCACCTGGCCCCCGCCGTGGAGTGGGAATGATTTCGTGACAGGCGTTGCTGTGCCCCAGTTCCCACATGTGGCCACCACTGGGCTCTCACGGGCCTTGGAAGGGCATCTCCGTGGCGTGCTGGGTTGTGTGCACCCAGGAGACAAGAAGCACTTTCCCCCAATTTGGACTGCGGGAATTCGCTGGCATTTTTTCTGACAACACCAAACTCTTCCACTTGGCCTGGAGGAATGGGATGCCTCGTAGGTATCGGGCAGGTACGGCCTATTGGTGCCAGTGACAGTATGGGAGGTACGTAACTGCAGCTGCCCGCATTTTCTGCCTCTCCGATCATCGGCGAGCTCCTTCCCCTGTTTCTTGGGTTGGTTTGGATGGGAATGCACTTCAGAGACGCCACATGCACGTAGAAAACGTGGAAGGCCAGATGCGCACACATGCCGCTCCGGGTCGGTTGCGGTTTGCCTCCGAAGATCTCGTTATTGTATGAAATTGCACAAAATGTGTTTGGAGCAGCAAGGAACGGACAGGCAGTGGGGCCCAGCAGCGCGTAATAATCCCGGCTGGCAGGTTCTGGGTTTGGGCTGGTGGACGGCCTGCACGGCACCTCATTGCCCCTTTGCTGCCTGCGCTCAAACTCGCCAGCTTTCTTCCACAGGATATTGCACTCATTGGAAACCGATTTCTTCCAGTTCATCTATTCATTTCGCTGTACTTCTATGGCACCCCATAACCCAAGGGTTCTCTAATAGGATCCTGACACCGCCAGGAATAGAGATAACGTTACTATGGTTTCGCCACCCCGCATTCAAAGCCTTTTCAAAAAGGATCTGGAGGAAAAAAGGGATCTGCTGCTAGACAACGTGGTGCTCAGGGGACCACGCTAGACTTTGCAGGGCGCACGCTGTCTTGCGGGTTCGCATCTTCAGCAGGAGCCTGCTGTTTCGCGACATTCACAAAAAGTGTACGGCACACTCCCTGCCCCCCCTTTTTTGCGCACAATCTCTTTAAATTCTCTCCTGCTTTTGCTTGATCTTTAAACCAGGGACTTGCAGGTGATAAAATTGTTTCTCCTTGACTGATTAGCAGAAGCTCACAACCCGACTCACAGTTGCCAGGCTTTTGACTGTGTGATAGATGGGGTGGGGTGCTTTACTGATGGACCCACTTTCTGTAAGGGTTCCCCAAAAAATAATGATTGACGGCCTGCCAGTGTTGGCTGATCCTTGCCTCATTGCACTGTGCCCTTTGTGGAGTTTCTGAGTCCTTTTGCCAAGGACCCGTCCCTTCTGCCTTCTGCCTTGCTCTGGACAAAGATAAATAAAAGGAAGGTATGTTGTAAGCCGCCCTGAGGCTTCGGCGAATGGGGCGGCATAAAAATGTTTTAATTAATAAATAAATAAATAAATAAATAAATAAATAAATAAGGTGCTTGGGCTTTGCCTTCTCAGAGCCTAGAGAATGCCAAATCTTATAAAACCTGGGGAGCAGCTTAACAACAGTGCAGTCTTGGCACTTGGGGAAGATTCTGGTGAGAAGTTCTCCTTCCCAATGATGCAGCCAAATGTCAAAGTATAAAAGGAAGCCTATTTGAGAAAGAAGGGAGGGAAAAAGTGAAGGAAACACACAGAGAATTCCAAATAGGAATCCATTGAGCCTAACGAAGCTAATGCATCTTATCTGCTTGAGTGGAGCCTTGAGCTTCAGAGCATATGTGGAGGCCCTGGCAGTACCAGTTGGGTGAGAAAGAGGAAGCGTCCTTGGACTTCCGGTTGGATGGCTCCAAGCGAGAAGCGGTGAGGTGGTGACTCACCAGCTGGGGAGAATTTGGGACTGGTGAAGGCTAGGCCCTTGGAGATGCAGCATTGCTTTGACCCATTGGAAGGGAACTGGCATCCAGGTAGGCCCGAGAAGCCCCTGACATGGGCTCATGCTGGGGTGGGGTGGGGTGGGGGGCAAGAGGCTGTGGTCCTCTGGAGGTGCACTTCTTCAGCATTGCAGTCTGGTTTTTTCTGCCTGCTTTTCTCTCTGGCTCAGACAGTGGTGGTGGTGAGGAGGAGGAGGATCGGATGCTGTGGTCTGCTCGCTCCCAGGCACTCCGCTTGGCAAATAAGTGAGCGCTAGAAAGGGTGAGAAGGGATGCCAGGTAAGAGTCGCTGGTGGCAAGTGGCTTACAGGGTCAGCTCAGAGCGGAACTAAGCCCTTTCAGGGTCACTTATCCAAGGGCCTGAAAAACTCGCTCTGCTCCCCTTTCTTTGCCCATTCCAAGCTTATATGGTGAAAGAAACCCAGCCAGTAGAAAAGGGGATTGACCTGACAATGTATATTTGAGGGCACAGGGCAGGGATCTGCGTGTTTCAGGCTGCTAGGGGCCATTGGCAGGCTGCTGGAAAGCTCTCGGCACCCCCACTATGAGACCTCAGTTTCTCAGACTGGGTGGTGTGCGGCTACAGGGGTGCGCTTGTGTGCATTCGAGTTGTGAAAGGAGGGGAAGGTTCCAGAGCTGCAATTCTGGGAAGAGGAAATGTGTATACACTGGAAGGAGGCAAATATTAGCTGTGGAACAACATTGGCCGTGGTGAGATGAACGGAAATGCGATCAATGCAGGCAGAGCAGAATGGGTCCTATTCTCCTGTGCTTTCATGAAGTCCTGATGCCAAGTGGATTAAGATCCTCAGTCCAAGTGCTCGTTTAGGATTCTCCCCACAAAATTGGTGGTCACATGGCTGGCAAGTAGAAACGACAATGGCGTGCAAGCGCCCTAAAAGTTGAGAGAGGGAGAGCGTGTGTGTCCTGAACGGGCCAGGTCCCAGTGCATACGGGCTCCTTGCCCCGGCTGGTTGCAACCAAGACATCTTGCAGTGGCTGAGCCGGCCATTTCTGCATGAGTCAGGTTTTTCTGTCGGAGTTACAGCAGAGCTGAGATCATCTGTGGAAAGAGGGACCTCCTGACTATTAGGGTGGAGTGTTTCTGTGTTCATCTGAGAGCCACAGTCCTGATAATGCAATATACCCCGTTGACCCCATTTGTGTGGGAGAAAGCAGTGGGAGAAAAATCTCCAACAATGCAAACATGAAGGAGGTCGGCTTTCAAGTGGAAGAGTAACCAGGTGAGAAGTGTTCCCACTTAACAACAGATGGGTTCCTTTAATGCTGCTCTCCTCCTTATTAAAAAAAAAGTTGTTTCATTTCCATAAGCACTGCCGTGTAGTAATGAAACCGTTTGGCATGCAGAAGGGAAAGAGCTGCTATAAAGGAGGAGATTTGAATTTCCAATGACTTCATAATGAGTAGCATAGCATAAGATGCTCCTTGAACATAAAGGGGAGATGTTTGCAAGAGGCTGAAACAGTTTGGTTGCTTTCACACAAGAGACCTTAACTACTGCTGAGGCATCACTTTTCCTAATAAGCTGGAATTCAAACAGAGGTTAGCAGTGTGTTATCCAGAAGTGCCCCTCCTCGTTGCCAGATCTTGCTGTACTGTTTGCCTGGAGTAACTCTGTTCAGCAAACTGAAACTTATCCTTTCCCAGTGATGAGTTGCCCTTGATGGGCTCGCAAACGACCTTTCTTAATTGGTTCAGTGTCTGTTTCTGTTTTTCCCAGGGCAGGGAATGGGGTCGGGTAGGGAGGCAAGGGGGAAGGCCTTAACGGTTGGTTTCCTTGTACCACTTTGCTCTTCCTTGGAGTGAAATTCTGCTATTAAAAGAGGAGACAGAAGCCGTAGCGGAGTGGGGCAGCCCAGATCAGCTGTAGGGCAGAAGCACTTCACTCATCCCTCAGCTGCCTCCAGTAGGAAGCCATAAAATGTGTGAAACCTGGAAAAAGGATGCTTTTATTTTAAAGTACAGGGGCCCTTAAACGCCTCTGCGCGAGCATTGTCTGTGCACATTGGGCAAGAGGTTGCTTCTACTGAGTCTTAAGGAGAGAGAAATTTCTGTAAATCAAGCCCAGAAATCTATGAGGAACAATTCAGGAGACACTGGCTTGGCTGCAGCATTGTCCGGATTTTGTGGTGTGAGAGGACCATGCAGAAGGGCTAGTAACCTTTGATAGCGTGTCTTTTGCACATGTAGAGGAAAGTTTTGCGTAAAAGTCAGCATGCCCAAGTTTGAAACTGAAATGCTGGGCCTAGAGAAAAGAGAACTTCGATTTTTTTCCATAGAGACAGGCATCTGTCCTGTGTCAATCCAAATGCTTTGTCAGAATCACCCTCTTCTGCAGTAATGAAGACGGGTGGTGGCCGGCCGAACACTCTGCTCATTTGTAGAACTTGGTGGCTAATCAAAAACTGGGTTTGTCTTGCCCAGTTTTTCTCAACAAATGTCACAGCAGTGGGCTCCGTTTGTGCCTGCTTATCGGCCATGCCCTCTGCTTGTGATCCAGGCTACTAAAGCAAAACTTGATTCTGTGACATGACGCCGCCTGGGTGTGCCAATTTCGGCAGCAGCCTTTTCCCAGGGTCACACATGGCCCTCTGGCTCTGGGGCTTTCTGGTTCCGGTTCCGAGTGGGATCTCCTAGGCCAGGTCCTCCACTGCGCGTCTTACGAGTAGAAGCGTTGAAGCTTGCATGCCAAAGTGGGTCCAGGAACCAGTGGGATGCCGTCTGGTGATTTTTCTTGGTTTGATTGACGGCCCGGCCATGGTGGGGCAACTGAGCACTTATTCTGCAGAATACGCTGCCTTGAGGCCCAAGGGGCTGAGCCTGTTTCAGCCCAAAGGCCAAATTCCACCGTGCGGATGTTCTTGGGGACCGTATTTCAGTGGTGGAGGGGTCAAAGGCAAAGGGAATGGGCCAAAATGCCGCAAATACGTACCAGACTGTTTCAGCCAAGTGCTTTTTCTGCCTTAGGGGAGGCGATTTAGAATGGGGTGGGGGCTGTGCAGTCCCCGGGCATGTGGGCATTTGCAGTTCAACACCCCTCCCTTAGGCAGATCTCTTTTAGGCGCGCCATGGACACCCCGTCCCCTTTTACTGTGTTGGCAGCGCCTGAAGGACCGCACTGCGTTGGAAGGACAGGGCTGTGGTTGTGTGGCAGTGCAATTCCCTGATGAAAATTTCGACCTGGCGATGATAACCAAGTGGCAGCAGCGGAAAGGTCCTGGGTGCTTCCTGGCACCGCTGGGCCAGCAGCCTGCGATGCCAAGCATTTCTGCTTGAGCTCCTGTGCCAGGCAGGGATGAGCGAGAGCAGCCAGGTGGAGCAGGAGAGGCCGCTTCCTGACATAAGGGGGACCAAAGCTATTTGCTAAACATTTTTGTTAATATAACTTCCACGCTTCGTGTCTCCCACCTCTGCTGCATTTCCCCAGATTCTGGGCCATTTTTCAGGCAGGAAGGAATAAATTGAATGCGAAGAAAAAGGGGCGGGAGTGAACAGAAAACACAAAGCTGTCGCCGCCAACACACACAGCTCCTGCTCAGGGTGAGTGAAGTTTACGTGAGGAACAAAGGCTGTGATTCAGAAAATGCGTTTTCATAGTAGAGGGATCTGTAAAGCAGCCAGAACAGGAAAGACCTGGGTGCCTAAATGCGGGCTGCTGGGCTTGCTCTGAATCAGGCACTTCCCCTGCGCTTTCCTGCCCGCTTGCTCAGTCAGTATTTTCGACTGCAGCTTCCTTGGGGCAGGGAACCGCGCCTCTCCTTCTCTCCACCCATTGATGCTTCACGCTTTGGTTACTCTGAAAACCCTCCTGTACGCTAATTAGGCAGCATGGAAGCGATGGTCTGCTTCAGCAGAAGCGGGCAGCCTCTTTGCATGCTGGAGTGACTGAGGTTGGCGCATGCGCTGGTCTTTCGACGCCGTCCAGCCGTCTTCCCCTCTGTGTGCTCCTCCCGACAACTCCTTCGGTTCGCTTTTGCCTTTGCCTGGCTGGCATGCATTGGACACCCACTGAAATGCGGTCTTTACAACCGGAACTCCCTGGCCGTGGAGCGAGCAGGTGCAGACAGGGTATGGTGGTGATGAATTCCAAACTTTTAAATTGCTTGGATTTTTCTTTGAGCAACCTGCCATCGTTTCGTGCACCAATGTTTTGATGGTCTGCTTGCTTTTTGTGTTTTATAAGGCAGATACTTCTGTTGTCATCACTTAGAACAATGATAGTTTCTGATACGTTGAGTCAGATGCATATTTGGTGTGGGATGAAGATATAGGAATTGTTTTGTGCTCAGTCACTGTATGGGGAAAGGACAGAAGAATTTACAAGAGACTGTTTTAACAGGAATCGGTTGAGTTGACATAGGATCTTACGAATAATTAATCCGCAGTATTGCCGGATGGTAGAAACCATCCTGGGCCATAGCTGTGTGGTCTGGGGCTCAGGTGTTCCCAGGTTGAGCTGTAAAAAATATCCTGGCTGAAACCCTGGAGAGCTGCTGCCCGTCAGTGTCAGCAGAACTGGGCTAGACGGCTGGCAGTTCTGGCCCCTCCATTCCTCCAGTTCAAGGGGATCTGATTTTAGTTGGTGGGGCATTAGGACGGACCCGCATGATGGGTGTACATAGAAACGCCTCCAGCGCACCCTGCACAAGTCAGGATCTTGAGGCCTGCTCGGTGTTTCCCTTCACGCTGCTGGTCTGTGTTTTCCTGGAGAAGAAATTGCTGCACAGAAGGGTGCCCACTCTTCCCATAATTGCAGCGTCCAGGAACGGAGTGCCTGGGAGCAGAGCCATGGCTTCAGCACTAGCTTGGCGGCTAATAATATTCATTCTCCTCACTCCTGCAGCACCTTCCCCCAAGTGGGTCTCAAGTGCTTGGTAAATACCAGTCAGTTAAGCCTCCGGGCTCCAGTGAGAGAGAGAGGAGGAGGAGGTGGGCAGTGCGGGGTTGCTGCCCGAGCCGCATTTTGTGCCCAGTTGTCCTGTCCTGGAGTCTGTGGCCAGGCAAGCATCGCCTGCTCTGCAGAAAATCGGGCCATGGGCAAATCCGGGGGCTGCAAACCCACGCCTGTGGCAATCAGTGGAATTGCTGCCTGTGGCAATCAGTGGAATTACTGCCACTCTGACTAAAGCCCAGTTAGGGGTTTCATCTCTCTGAGCCTTCAATGGGGTATGAGGTGAGACTGGGGGAACTGGGTCTCCTCAGCCTGAAGAAGAGGAGACTCAGAGGGGATCTGTTGGCGACATACAGGCATGTGAGGGGGTGTCACATGGAGGTGGGTAGAGACCTGTTCTTCCCTGCAGAGGAAGGCAGGATGCGCTCCAATGGAGCAAAGCTCAGGGAGCCAAGGTTCAATTTGGATGCCGGGAAGCACTTCCTGACAGTCAGGACCCCAAGAGGGTGTGGAATGGGCTTCCAGAGAGGTCGTTAAGGCCCCATCGGTGCGGATGTTCAAGGATAGGCTGGATGTGCACATGGTGGGCGTGTCGTGAGCAGAGCCGGCTGGAGCTGGGGGTCAGACTAGATGGCCCGGGAGACCCCTTCTGACTCGCTCTGTTTCTATGTAGTGATGCTTTTGTTTGTCTCGCCCATTCAGGATTTCTTTATAGAAGGGCACTTCAGGGGCTGCAACCTGGCACAGTTTTCTGTAAGCCATTGCAAGGAAGAAGGGAATGGGGCAGATAACTGCCTTTCATCTGTTGAAGACAGCTGGTGGCCCAAGGCCTTTAGGGATCACCAGCCCAAGTGGCTCACTGCCTACCCGCCCCCCCCCCATTTGAGAAATCAGATGGCCATGTTGCAGCCTATGCGTGCTGCTTTCAGATCTTCTGTCCCACCCTGCCCAGCACCAAGTGGATACCTCCTTCAGACACGGCCTGTACGTGTTGGTCTCTAGCACACAACAGGACCCTTGACCTGCCCGTGGCAGGTGGGGTGGATCGGAAGCACATGCCTTTCCAGCACACACATCACTCCACCTGCACGGCTCTTCTTCCGACCTTGCACCATGTAGAAAAACGCAGCGCCAGCACTGAGGGATGGCTGAAGCTGAGGTTTGTCACTTTACCTCCCATGCATCCGGCTGGGCGTTGGTGGCTGGCCACTCGTGCGTTCGCCCCGACGGTCACCTGAGAGGGTTGGCGTAAAATGGTGTCCTGCACCAGCAGGGGGTTGGTCCCAGTGGCGTCCTTGGCCCCTTCCAGCTCTACTCTTCTGTGAGGCCATGATTCTGTGATCTTCCTGAAGACGGCTTGGAGCCCTGCGCTGAGCAGGGGGTTGGACTTGATGGCCTTAGAGCTCCCTTCCAGCTTTACAATGCTGTGGTTCTATGAGCAGCTCACCAGAGGCAGGGTGCGGACCACCAGTGTGGAACATCTGTGTTTGAGCAGGCAAGTTTTAACAAGAAACAAGTAACTAAGGATTTTCTTCATGGCTGCCGTCTTTGGTTGGAAATCTCCTTCTTAATGAAGGAGAGCTGTTGCTTGAACTTTGCATCAAGCCTGGTGTTTCTGCTGCTCTCTGGGCGATGCAGCACACACGCACACTCGAACCTTGTGGCCAGGTGGCTCGTCACGTTCTTTCCGAGCACCGTCACCGTCACACGCGGCCAAGAGCTTCATCTGTTGGCATCTCCACAGTGTTCTTCCTCAGGGAAGGAAAGAGAAGCGCAATTGAGAAAATGGCAGGGACGTGTTTGTATCCTAGTCTGGGGCCATAACTGGGTGGCAACTTGGAACTGGTTGAGGGAAGGCCGGAACAGGTGAGAGGAACGAACCAGCCACACCGACGAGGAGCACGCGGCTCCTGCCCATCCCGTGACAGGTGGATCTCTGGATGTTTGCCCTTTCCCCACACTCCCCCCAGGACGGGGCGCGCTTGTTTTCTAGGCTGACAACCGATGTGGCTGACTTCACATGTTGACACTTTCTCCCCGGGGAGGGGCGGGGGGGGGCAGAGACGGAGGACTCCACATGCCAAATCAAGTCAGAGGCTTGCCTTTTCTGGCTCGGTCGAGCGTTTTGCTTAATGCTGTGCAGATCCCCTTGCTGCGTCAACAAGTTCCAGTATTTTGCAAGCTGCAAGGTGCAAAACGTGAAGAAGACCCAAGTACGTAGCTTAGCACTTTAATAGGCTGCGAGGGAGAGGAGCTTGGAAGTGCCATTCCGGCTCGCTTTTCAGAATTCCTGGCAGAGAGGGAAGCCCGTGAGAGCCTCAAGGAGAAGAGGGGTCTCCTGAAGTAGGCCACTCCGGTCTGGGTCCTTCTGTGCCTGGCTGCTGAGTCAGGTGGTGCGGCTCAGCTGAAGAGCGCAAGCAGAGTGCACGACCGAGGAGGCGGAGCTTCTCTCCTCCTCCGGGTGCTGGTTTCACCCGGCCCCCTCCTTTCTCACCCCGTGCCTCTCCTGCCCACTGGCATTACTTGTCCGCCCAGAAGTGTACCTCGCAGGCCTACCTGCCAGGTGGCTCTTGAGCCCCTCTTCCCGCCGGGAGGCCAAGGCCACCCAGCACCCCCCAGCGGGACCTCCATCGCCTCGTCCATCGCCACTCTGGCCCCCGCCTCCATCGCCTCGTCCATCGCCACTCTGGCCCCCGCCTCCATCACCTCGTCCATCGCCACTCTGGCCACCGCCGGAGTTTACCAAGCCTCAGTATTGCTCCAGACAGTGTGGCAAAATATATCAGGACTTTTCCTTCTTTAGTGCATGGCTGTTGCAGCCATGTCCACTGCTCCCCTTCCCAGCCAGCCCTTTTGAGGGTCTTCCCCACCCCCACTCGTTCCTGTGAGCGGGATAGGATATTCTGCCAAAGCCCTGTAGGTTGGGTCTCTTGGCGCTGGGGACAGGGCGTGCGGCTTGTCGGATTGTCGCTGTGCAAAGCAGCATGTCCCCATCCCCCCGCCGCCATTGCGTGGAGTAGGGCACCACCGTTGGAGTCAGAAGGCTCGTTTTGAGCTCTTGGTCAAATCATTTTTCCAGCTGAACCATCAGAGTTATTTTTAGAATAGTTTAAACTGTCTTTGGCTTGTCAGCTTTGGCAAGGGTTATCGCAAAATGAACTAGATTTACAATAAAAAAACCTGAGCATATTGCATCCAGGGTCTGCATGGAGCCAAAGACTTCCGCTATGCCTGCATTTCTGTCCATCGCCTCCCTTGGTTTTATTGGATGTGCTGCCAAGGTCACAGGCTTCTTGCCTTCTCCCTGAATGGGATTTGAGCGGGTGGGGTGCGTGCGTTTTGCGGCCCTGATTCTGAAAAGCATTGCTTTTCAGCAAGGACCTGGCCTTCCCGATGGGCGTTTTAAGGCCTCTGTGAATGATTTTTTCCCTGGCCTGCATGAGTTTCAGCCAGAAGTTCTAACACTGGTGTAATAATTCTGGTGTGAATTGAATTTTGTTTTTGAAGTTGAGCCAAGGCTGGATGCAAGTAAGTAGCAGCTTAAGCAAACTGGAAAGCTCTGAAGGAAATGGATGAAAAATAAACTAAACACAAGTCTATAATAGATATGTAGCTCTTGTACCCAGAGCAGATGAGTTTTGCAGTCTCAGGTTTCCCAGGAGCCAAGATTCTCGCCCTCTCTCCCGTTCCGTTTGTTTTGGCATCGTTTTGCATTTCAAATATGCTAAAGTGGAGGAATAAAATTAGATCTGTGGTCATTGGCTGGGCTGCTGGTTCCTGACCAGTCGTTTTCTTGTTCTTCGCTATCCCAGCCCTTGTAAAAGGGGACAGCAGCTTGCCCGTCGCTGCTGGCCCAAGGGGTGCACAGTGAGGTGATATTGACGAAAAGAACCCCGGTCCTGAACAAAGGGACCCATCTCAGTAACACATAGAAGCATAGAACATAGAAACTGAGAGAATCAGAAGAGGCCTCCTGGGCCATCTAGTCTCACTCCTGGCTCCAGCCAGTTCCAGTCATGACATGCCTACCATGTGCATCTCCATCCTGTCCTTGAACACCCTCAGCCATGGGGCTTCAGCCACCTTCTGTGGAAGCCCATTCCACACCCTCGGGGTCCTGACTGTCAGGAAGTGCCTCCTGGCATCCAAATTGAACCTGGGTTCCCTGAGCTTTGCTCCCTTGGAGCACGTCCTGCCTTCCTCTGCAGGGGAGAACAGGCCTCTACCCACCTCCGTGTGACACCCCCTCATGGACATACATGTTGCCAACAGATCCCCTCTGAGTCTCCCCTTCTCCACTCTTCTGGCTATACAACCAAGGGTAGCATTCACCCTCTTGGCTGTTCTGTCACACTGCTGACTCACGTTCAGCCTGCAGTCAACCAGCACCCCAAGGTCCCTTTCACAAGTGCTGCTCTCCAGCCACTTGTCACCTAACCTGTACTTATGACAGCTATTCCTATGCCCCAAGTGCAAGACCTTGCACTTATCCACATTGAACGCCATCCTTTTGTCTCCTGCCCACTTCCATAGTCTGTCCAGATCCTTTTGGATCCGGAGTACCTGCTCCTCAGTAGTGGCCACTACCCACATTTTAGTATAGTGTGCCAGTTTGATCAGCAGACTGCTCACCCCTTTTTCCATGTCATTGATGAAAAGATTAAACAGGATCATCCCCAGGACAGAACCCTGGGGGACCCCGCTTGTCACTGGCCGCCATCCCAATGATTCCCCACTAATGGTTACCCTCTGCTTTCGGTCAGTCAGCCATGCCCTAATCCACCGGACAGTGCTTTGGTCTCTCCCAGAACTCCTCAGTTTCTTCACCAGGATATCATGGGGCACTTTGTCAAAGGCCTTGCTGAAATCCAGGTATACCACATCCACTGCATCCCCTTCATCTAGCCACCTCGAAACCTTGTCATAGAATGTCACAAGGTTTGTCTGGCAGGACCTGTTTTTGCAGAAGCCATGCTGTGTGGCCGTCAACCTCCCTTCCCTATCTAGGGTTACTAGATCTCTCACTATTATGAGCCTTTCCATTGTTCTTCCTACAATGGACGTAAGGCTAACTGGTCCATAATTCCCCATGTCCCTTCTACCACCCTTTTTGAAAATTGGGACCACTGACGCCACCCTCCAGTCCTCTAGAACCTCACCCATTCTCCACAAGGCCTCAAAAATGGAGGACAACAGATGTGAGAGTACCCTCACCAACTCCTGAACTGCCCTCAGGTGTAACCCATCAGGGCCTGGCACCTTTGTAACATGCAGTGCCCTGAAGAGCTCCTCAACTTCTAGGGGGCTGACTCTAATGTGTGCCCCTAATCCCTAACCTCATGCGGTCCCCCATGTAGATTTCCCCCATCTTGCTTTGGGGAGAACACAGAGGCAAAATAATCATTTAGCATCTGTGCCTGTTCCCTCGTATCAGTCACTGGATCTCCTTCCTCCTTATTTAATGGTGTCACCAACACTACTTCAGGCATTGGCAGAAATACATGGAAGATCACCATCGTTTTGCCATCATCCTTCACCATCTCTTTAGCCTCCTGTTCTTATCTGCCAGTGGAATCCAGTAGACCTCTTTACAATGCAGGCTGGAAATAAATGTACAATATATCAATAAATTATTAGGATTTCTGGCCCCTCTTGCCAAACGGCTCTGATGTGGTATGGGTTACCCCGGGCACGTTCATAGAATTATGGAATCATAGAATAGCAGCGTTGGAAGGGGCCAAGAAGGCCATCAGGTCCAACCCCCTGCTAGTGCAGGTCACCGATTTACACCGTCCCAACCTTGGTGTCCCAAAAGGGCTAAATGGAACCAAGTCCAGAGGTGTGTTCTTGAGGAGTGAATTTTTTGGTGAAGAACCAAACGAATCACACCAGAAAATGGGTGGAAGGGTGAAGTAGCAGTGGCATTACATTCAACTGCAGCATTTTAAGGCAGAGTTCAGGCTCGGGTTGAGACAAACTCAGTCTGAAAGCATCCCTCCAAGCTGTTACAGGCATTCTGTGCCCGGCCAGGCCTTCCAAAGGGAGCCGAGCTGAGAGGAAGTTCGCGGGCGCCCAGCCAGCACCAGCTGTAGGAGCCCAAGAGGATGCATGCAGGGAGGGTGCTGGGTGCTGCTCTCCATTGCAGGGTTCTGTGCCTGGGGAAGCTCTCATGGCCAGCCCTCGTGGGCATCAGGTGCAGCCTCGGGGGGGGGGGGCTGCTTGGAAATGTAGGGAGAGTTGATGACGGATGCTTCGGATTGCTTTTTGGATTCAAATCTGTGCACCCCCACAGGTGCCCCCCCATGGGTCTGACATAGGTAGGGAAGCCCACGTAACTCCCACTCTCTTCTCTGCACCCTTACTTAGCACTAAACAGCAAGCAAGCCAGGAGACTGAAAAACCCTTGACAGCAGTCCGGGGCTGCCCTATATGACTCCGTCCGTCCAGCCCTTGCATGGCAGACATAAGCATCATCCGCAGCTCCTGCACAGCCCCATGTTATGGGCGTAATGATGGTGCACTATATTTTGCGTTGACACTGTAATGTTTCACAGAAAAAAATGCTTTCAAGAAATAAGACCGAGTTACAGAATGGACTCCTGTCCTTGAAAGTATATTATCTCTTGCGTGGATGTGATACTTCCCCTTCACAGCTACGCTGTCGTTCTGGGGGCTTCAGTTATTTTCTAAGGCCAGCAACAATCACTCTCCAGGAACAAAAAGGAGAAAGATCCAGCCCGAGCATGGTGCTAGCACTCCCCCCCGCCCCCCCCACCCGAATAGCAGAAGCAATAGAAGTGCCATAATTCCTGCTCATTTTCCTAGGAGGACCATGCTTGGTGGTTTGGTAAAAGCATAACCCTTTAGAACCTTCGCTTGGAACTCAGGGGCTGCTTCATCTGGAGACGGGCTAATCCATTCCAGCCTAATAAAACTCTGGGGCTGTTCGGCGGATGCAGTTCGCTAAGAATCTGACTATCCGGAGAGCCCTCGTTTGCGCTGTTCACAGCCTGGCTCGCTTGCTGGTGCAATCCGGGTCGTTGCCTTCCGGGAGCCCAGCTTCTCTTCCTCGCACTGACAGTGGTGATAGCTCTGGAACCAAAGGCTCTTTTTTGGTGGCTGGGAGAGTGTTGCCCTAAATTTATTTACGGATTTAAAATGTTGCACCCTGTCCTATACATAAAAGTCTCGGGACGGTCCAGCAACAAAAGGCACAACATAAATGCCCTGGACTTGTCCCGAATATGCCTTCTAGGCAGCAGTCCCAGTGCCGCCGGAAGCCTTCGGGGCATGTAGGGCGTGACGTGCCCACAAGCTGTCCGCAGGGCCAGCGTTTGCGTCTGTGGTGGGGGGCCTGGCCAGGCGCTTTTCAGGAAGTTCTACAAAAGGTCAGCCAACGGGGAAGGCAAGATAACCTGTGGCGAACCGTTTTGAGTGAAAGCTGGCCGGGTATTGGGACACGGTGTGTTGCGGCTCCTGAAGAGGAGAGGGGGCAGCTCCCAGAAGGGGGTGCCCCTCCTTCCTCGCAGCGCTGGGTGGATCGCTCGCTCGTTATCTCTCTCCCTTCCACATTGCTGTGTTGAATTTCTTAGACATCCCCCTTGTTCGCTCCACAGGTGTGAACTAACTCAATATGAGTGGCCTTGGGAACAACTCCACGGATTCGGCGAACCCGGACTCGCAGAAGAGGAAGGGGTCGCCATGCGACACTCTGGCCCAGAGGTAAGGAACGCTTTGTGGGTTTTTCCTTCTGGGGCGGGGGGAGCAGTTCTGTCGTTCTGACACTCGTTCTACAGAAGCAGATGGGAGCAGCTTTCATCCCCTCAAATAAGTTCACACATCCCACCAGGGTTTGGCTGCGGATTTGTGAGTAGCTCCCGTGGAAGATGGCACACAGCTCCCCATCTGTTCCTTTCGCTCTTGGGGAGCAACTGGTGGCCTGCTGCTGAAGCTGTTCTAACGGAGCGATCGATCCAGGCATTCCGCTTTCTTCACTCTTTATCTCCCTTTTGTTCTGCAACCCAAAGCCCGGCTGAAAAAACGACATCCCAAAGAAGTGTTCATTTAAGTATCAACAATGCCTGCAGATGACTGGCACTTTCTCAGAGGAGGGGTTGCTTTTGAAACCCACCCAATCTGAATTCCTTGCAGCATCTTGCATCCCATTTAGAACTGGTGCCCTGGGCACCCAGCTGCCTCCTGGGTTTGACTTTCTGAGACCTGCACAGAACAACTCGACCCAGCCAGGTGGCAACACGATCCCACCCGAGCTCATGAAGCGTCTTCTCTGGCATCTTCGCATGAGTCATGTGGAAATTTACTTATTGGTGTTTTTTTTTAAAACATCTTTGCCCAAATCCTCTTCTAAAAAGGATGAAGGTCAGTAGTGACTGTTGAATTAAAAGCACACACACGCACGCACATGCACACGATGACGCAAGAGGGAAAAGGGGAGGAAAGGCAGTTGACTTTTTAAAAAAAATTGAGGAAAGAATTGCTTGGTAAGAATAGGAAGGAGCTTTGCACCAGCTAACAGACTAGTTCTGGCACAGCCTTGGGTCTGGCACTCATTTCATCGAATACCTGGAGCATTATTTTCAGTTAGTAGGCATCTGTGCACGTATACCTGTGTCAAATGAAGTCAAATGACCACGAAATAAAGAAAACAGGTGGTAACAAAAGTAGAAGCAAAAGCAACCTTTTGTAACAGCAGCAACTAGTGATAAGATGATAATCCCAGCGTAGTTTAATGAACTGCCAGCTGTGATGAGCCAGTAACCATGATTCTATTTGCTCGCAACGGTTGGGATTGCTCCTCCGTGAAGAGTAGCGAGGAAGCAGTCGCCCGCTGGGCTCATGTTTCTATCTGGCTATCCACCATAACCCCAAGTTCCCATTCGTGGACACCCCCCACCGACCCAGACCCCGCGAGCATATCCAGGAGAGTATTGTTTTGTTTTGTTCTTTTGTTTTTGCCCCAGTGTGGCATCACTTACCCTTCATTTGAACACGAAATCCCTTTGCACCCCATCCAGTGCTTGCTGGGGTGTTGACCAGTATGGTTGCCCGGTTCCCTTCGTAAGATAAAGAGGTTTCTTTTGTATTTTATTCACCTTTGGAGGCCAACCTGGCAGAAAGATGGAGCAGCAGAGACAAAAGACAAAGGCCCTTTTGAGTCAGAGCCAGATGGGTGCCTGTCCTCCAGCTTCTCCCACCCGACTCACTTCGGGGGAGTGAAATGGCTAGATTCTGTCCCTTCAGAGGTAGAGAAAGCAGTTCTCTTCCTCCTCCTCACGCTCGCTCGCTCGCTCATGCGCACGGGCGCACACACATCCGCAGTGCTTCTGCCAAGATGGCTGCCACTCTTTCCATGTGTCGACCACAAAGCGCACGTGCTTTTTCACCCCGCTGTATTTTTTACCTCCGTTCCACTTTCAGCAATTAAGCCCTACATGAACTTGCTTGATTAGTCAACGAAAATGGATACTGCGCTTGTCTGCCCTAGTTTTAGCTTTTCATCTGCATCAAAGTTGAGAAAGTTTGAATTGCCACAGAGAGACGGGTCCTGGGGCGTGGCCGAGAGACAAGCTGGCTGAAACCGTATGCCTGCAATGCTTTCCTCGTAGGGAAATTGTCCTTGCATCCTTACAGCTTATGTTGCCACAGCAACCAAGGCATTGAGTTGCGTTTTTTAAATTCCCCAAATGAATTCATACATAAATGGGTTTGCTTATTTCTCCTCCTCCATTTTAATTTGACCTCAACCCAAATACTCAGGGTACTGTCCGAAGTGGTATTTACCAGTCCATTAATAATCAGAGCAAACTCAGCCTTTGCAGATGTTTTTATAAAGCTGGGCCTATTTTCTTCAGCGCTCTATTTACAGTAGCCCTTACCCAGCAGAAGGTGGCCAGGTGGCATTCGGTGACTGTAACCCTGTCCGGGGCTTCTTAAAAAGGTGCTAAGTGGACCAGTTATGGATTCCAGCACTTGCACAGGGCCATGAGCGGTCTTCAGAGACCCACACGAAGGAAAAGCTTTTCAAGCACCCTTGGAATGGCAGGGAATCGCTGCAGGGTGGAGGTGAGGAGGGCGACCTTGCTTTTGGGAAGCTGCGGGCACTTGCGAGACGCAGTGCTGTGAGCCGGTGTCCGGGGGAGCGACGAGCTGCATCGTTTGTTGCCGTGGATGTTGCTTGCACATCCGAAGAGGGCCAAGCCCTGGCGCCCGTGGGCCACACAGCACCCTCAGCCCGTAGACCCGTGATCAGGGAGAGGCGCTTTTCCCAGAAGCGGAGGCATCGCAGCGGGGGTACTGCAAAGCGGGAGTCCTCCTCCTCCCCAGCACACCGTGGCAAAGGGCGCCTGGACCCTGCTCAGTTAAGAACTGCTCCATCTTGGCATTTAAAAATAAATCCTTTGCAGTTCTGAGTAGACCTGAGGCCTCTGAAGGCCGCCTGGATGGCCTTCGCCAAACTCGGGGTCCCAGGTCTCTCCACCCTTGTGGCCAGCGTGGCTCTTTCTGTGCCAGTCGGGGCCCCAAGGCCGCAAGCTCAGCCTCGAAGCCGGCACTGAGTGCTGCCCCAAGAGGCAGGCTGGGAAGAGCAAGGTGCCGCTCGCCCCTAGTGAGCTGCTCAGTGCCTCTGTCTCTGCTCCTCATGAGCCGGTGTATCACGTTTAGGGCAGGATTCTGTGCAAGCTGAGACAAAAGGAAGGCCCACCACTCCCTCCGTGTGGCTTGAGCATGCAGGGATTGCAATCCTGGTTTTTCCCTAAACTTGCAGAGGACCAGACCCTTTTAGGGGCCCTGCATTGGTTTGGGGCAATCGGCTGGTCACGTAAGATCACGCTGACCAAGGGATGAGAAGTACGGGGTACGTGGCTGCAGCCGCACAGAAGCTGCTCGCTCTTCATCTGCATTGTTTTCATGGAAAATCAGGTGCTTCTCAGATCCGCTTATAAAGTGATTGCTTTAGTGGCATTTGCAAACAGATTGATTGCCTCTCGCTCGCTCGCTTGCTCTCTCTTTCTCTTTCTTAATTCACATTTGCCTTTTAGCTTATTAACTGAACTTCTTGGCGCGCTGCCATTACAATCTGTCCTGTTTGGCAGCCTCCCAGTTTCTTTTTGCTTTTACTGGCCTTGCAACTTGATCGGTTGATGCTGCTTATAACTTGATCAGCTGAATGGCTGTTCCGCATGAATAATCCCATGGCTGGCTGGCAGCAAGGCGCATGCATTAAAGGGAAAGGAGGGACCCGTTGCGAGGCTTGTGGCACCTCGCTCCTTCCCACCCCGCCTCCTGGGGCAGCCCCCAGTGCCAGCATCAAGGCTGAACACCGCTGCATGTTCCGGTGCATGCATGAAAACCTGCCAGATCCCAAGAGATGACGTAAGAAAATGCAGGATGCGATAACTGATGTATCACAAATATTTGATGAGATAGTGCAAGCAGTAGCAAATATAAAAATATACATCATCTCCATTGCAAAGGTGGTCTTCCTATCAGAACAGAACGCCTAATAATAGAAAAGTCCACATCATCATGACAATTGCCTGTAATGGGCATGGAAAGGGCATCCTTCAAGAGCAGGATATTTGCCTCTCTCACCTTTCTGGAGATTTATTTTGGTGTTCATAATTAAAGCATATGAAACAGGCTAACTGACCAACCTCTGCACTTCCGAAGCATTGCGTTGCTGCATGTAGATTCTTAGCAAGATGTCCGTAAGCCCTTCCTTGTTATATTTTATTCCTGGTGGATAAATATGTAGCACGGAAAAACAACGAACACACTGCAGAATCAGATGCTTAGTCACATTGATCTGGTCACATTATTTTACTGCTTTCAGGAATGGAAGAAAGCCACGATGTGGACAGAACCGTGTCAGATCATCTCAAAGAGCTGATAACTGTAATGTCGGACCATATCCGTGCCTGTATCAGATTTTAAGAGAGAGCTTTGCACCAGGTGTTGCTGCTCAGGCTAGGTCTACAAAGTGCTGGGAAACAGTCAGGAAACTCAGACATTTCTTTGGGGCCGCCTTTGATGGGCTCTTGAGTGAGGCATGGAGAGGCTTTGATCGTGGAAAAGTCCCGCAACTGAGCATTGGTTTTCTCTCCTAGCAATGAGAAACGGCGCAGGGAGCAAGAGAACAAATACTTGGAAGAGCTGGCAGAGCTGCTTTCGGCCAACATCGGAGAGATTGACAGCCTGAGCGTCAAACCTGATAAATGCAAGATCCTGAAGAAGACAGTCGATCAGTTTCAGCAGATGAAGAGACTCGAGCAAGGTAAACCCGCAGGTGCTTTGTTCTCTGTTCCCCTGTGCGTGTGAAGGCACATTTTAAGGCAGCAGTTCACAGGGCGTGAGGTGGCAGGGAAGGAAGTTCCCCAAGCCCTCCTGCTAAGCGCGGGGAGAGATCCCTGCCACTCTCTACGCCGCAGTGGGGCAGGGGGACCCCCACTGCTTCCTCAGCCTGCTTGTTGAAAAGGGAGTTCAGGGGCAGCTGCTGCTCTTCCGCTCTGTGCTGGTGAAGGAGAAGGTCTGAGGTGCTCTGGCCTAGGCCACTTCTCATAGGAGTCATATGCCTGCCTGAGGTCGCTCGCATGCAAGACGCACCGGGCGTCTCCTCTTGCGGACTTGTGGAAAAGGCTTCGGGTGATGGGGAGCCGCAAGGCCGAACAAGGTCAAGAAGCCTGAGGAAGGTTGGGCTGAGGCACAGGCTGCCCCCGATGTGCAAGCGTGCCTAACGAAGCCCCGCTGGCCGCGTTGCGTAAAGAGAAGCGTTTCAAGAACCTTCAGTCTTGGACAGTGGCAGGAAGTGGGGTGCTTGGTGCTTCCTTCCTTCTCTGCACCTTGTGAGACCTGTTTTGCCCTCCCTGTGTGCCTGCCTCTTTAAGCAGGTGTCTGAATCCTGAAAGGTTGCAGGGAAGTCTTTGCAGGGACAGATTAGAAACAGGAAATGGGTCAGCAGAGAAGAGGGTCCAGCGCCCCCCTTGCCCCCTCTCCTGGTGCTTTTTTGCTTAAAATAGCCCCCGCCAAAGCTGTCCGCTTTACAGAAAGCCAGCTTCTTGGTTTCTTCTGTGCAAGAGTTCGGAGCACACGCCCTTCTTTCTTTGCTGCCTTTTGCTTTTGCTGAAATTTGGGGCATGACTCGAGGGCAAATACATACCAGAAGTCACTTTGCAGTGGGGGTAGAAGAATCTGTTCTGAGGAGGGCGCAAGAGCCGCTCCATCCCCATGCTTGGCTCATCATGTGGGGAGCAAGGAGGGCTCAGACCTTTTCCCACTGCACGTTCTCCTTCCCAAGGTGGCGGGGCTGGGGGAGACTTGCAGGAGCCAGTGGGCCTGGCACAGCTCCCCACGGCCTGCCAGTTCTCCCCAGCTGATAGTCGCACTACCTCTCCGAATAATTTTCTGCCAGTTTCCCTCCTAGTGCAGTCGGCAGCTGGTTGACTGGCATGGCGGGGCTGAGACGGGACCCTGGGGCTGCGGCTCCAGTGTGTGCACAGGCTCCTAAAAGTCGCGCAGCCGGGGAGCCCTGCGACACCAGGGAGCCGGCCAGGTGGAGTTGCTTCCAGGTCTCCGGACGGAGGGAGCTGAAGGCGTGGCGCGGCGTGTGGTGGGCAGACATGCTGCCTTTCGGTGCAGGCGCCGAATCATGGGCCTTCAAAGGTAATCCAAGGAGCGACTTGTGCTGAGCAGACGTGCCCATTGTGCTCAGCTGCCAGTCAGAATTGGATGTGCAAAATGGCCCTTTGTCTTTGGAGGACAAGGGTCGCTTCTGCTTAAAGGCGGGTGCTAGATAATCAGCTGTATCTGGACAATCTTCCCTCCTACATTGCTAGGGAAATTTCTGAGAAGTGCTGGAATGTCACTGCAAACAGCTCCCCTCCTTGTCTTATTTTCTTTCAGCTTCATCCAAATACTGCTGAGTTGGTAAGAGGGGACTGCCTGCCGGGTGGATTTATTTAAATTAAAGCAATTTAAATCAGTGATTTAAATTGCCCAGAACAAGACCGATTTAAAACATTTGATTTAAATAATGTTTCTCATTTTGTAATTCCTCTTTTCCCTTAACAAAAGTTCATCCTCATCCTCCTCCTCCCCATCATCAGGTTTATTTTGTTAAAAACACTGCTGGTAAAAAGCGCTCGTGCTAATTGGCTGCCGTACCAATCAGGCGCGTTGGCTTGCAGCCAGACGCTCTGGCCCTCGCGCTTGCCTCTTCTTCCGCGACTCACAATTGTCACTCAGGGAGTGGGACGGCAAGGGTGCAGCCGGCAGATTTCCGTTTGGCTGCAAGGAGGTTCAGCAAGACTGCATCAAAACGTAAGAGGTGCCGTGCCGCATCGGGCCACATGCCTCTCTCGGCCAGGACGCTGGTCACCCAGTGGCCAGCCAGAGACCTATGGGAAGCCCACAGCAGGGTCTGAGTGCAGTGGTCCCCCCCCTGCCCCCCGTTGAGTTCCCCAGCAAACAGCCGATGAAGCAATAGCCTGGGCCATTTCCTTGAGCCTCGTGGATGGCAGAGGAGGCGAAAATGCCCCGTGCCAGCGCTCACAACTTCCTGGAAGTCTTGCTGGGCCAAGTTGGGTTTCTCCGAGCGAAGGAAACATTCACACTGCGCAGCAAACAATCATGATACTAATTACATGCGCAATGTGGCCTATTGTGGCCCAAGCTATAATGCTGGCTGCAGAAGTGAAGCCGTTTCCCCATGTTCCCTTTCCCGCAGAGCAGGCTTTAGCTGTGTTGGATGGAGTCCCTTGCAGGGCAAAGAGATTATTTCAATTCCTATCCCATCTTTCCTCAAGGTTGATTCATAGTTCTCCCCCACACATTTTATCCTCACAGCACCCCTGTGAGGTAGGCTCACCTGAAAGATTGCACCCAGCCAAAGCCTATCCCTTGGATGGATTTCACTTTGCCCAGAGATACTGTTGTGAATTTAAACATGAGCAAACTGAAATCAAACATTAAGTGCTGGTTTTTACTCTCCAAACATCAAACCATTAATGCAGGAGTGGGTTATAATAGCTTCTTCATGTCCAGAGTTGGACATACTTCAGGCTCCTGACTCCACTGGCTGCTGGCGAATTTTGCACACGAGGGTTTGGAGTACCGCTGGAAGGCTGGAATCCAGGGCTGAGGAGGGGGCTGCCTGAAATCTTCAGGCCCCCAGGTGCCCCACACCTGTGTCCTATGTGCACGCATTCAGGGACCCCGCAAAGCGTGCAGCGTCTTTCGCTGTATTAGGCAACCGTGCAACATTCCGCGTACGACCCGGAGGCGATCCCTGCCGGGAGACACCCGGGTTCCACCTAGTCCAGCCCCCTGTTCACGTGGTGGCCAGCCAACCAGCTGCCTGTGGAGGGCCCACGCGTGGGTCGTGGAGAGTGTGGCGGAGCATAGGAATCGTTGCTGAGCGCACTTCCCTGCTGCCCGCCATCCTGTTCGGGGGCGGGGGCAGCAAGAGGAGGCAGAAACGCCCATTTCAGCTGAGGAGGAACGTATTCCACAAAGCGGCTTGGATTTTCGGCGCTCTTGCCACGGTTCCAGCGAGAGGGGGTGGCGGCCCTCTCCTTTCTGGCTCTGCTCCTAGGACCGATTTCTCAGGAGCATGAGGGGTGGTGCCTGGCCGGCAGTGGCTGGCCTGTCCACAAGCCCCAGCTCGGACAGAAGAGGGAGGACGTTGCTGCAGGCTTCCCCCCTCTCCGAGTGAAACGCTGCCCTTGTGACACGAGCCGCTCTCACCGCAGGCGAGGCGAGGGTGTGCGCCATGTCAGTACACCGAGGAGTCGAGCACGGCTGTGCTCGGCGTCCCAAGCAGGCCGTCGCTCCGTGTGCCGGGGGGCAGCCCTGACGGGGAGCCCCCTCTCAAAGGGCACTCGCGGTCGCCTCCGATCCTGGGGCTCGCGGTGTGTCTGGCAGCTGGTCGTGCGTCTTGACTGGGCCTCTTTGTAGGCAAACGAGGGCGCGTGCCGCTCCCGCGCTCAGAGGGACTCTTTATTGAAAACAAAATGGATGTTTTCCATGTTTTCCCCATTTCAAGTTAAATATAAATGTGTTGGAGACAAAAAGGTGTTCTTGTTGGTACTTGTGAAAAGTGTCACGTGTCCTCAGCTCTTCTTTCGATGGGAGAGGACTAGCTCTAAAAAATTGTGTCTGCATAAACCTTGTCATTCCCTACCAAGAGTTACACAAAGCGTCTAATTTTGGAAGGGGCCTGAGCGCAAGCCGAGCACACTTGCATCCTGAGTTCGGCCTCCGGCAACCCCTCGAATCGGCAGCTTCCCATCTTCGGAGAAAAGCCATAAAATTGCCGTCAGGATGTGAAAGCTTCCAAACTCTTAACCAGTTTCACAAAATGTGCATACACTAGACCAGGAATAGACAACCCGGAGCCCTCAGATGTTTGGGACTATAGGTCCCATCAGCCCCAGCTGGTGTGGCCCATGGTCAGGGATTACAGGAGCTGGAATCCAGCCCATCTGGCAGGCTGCAGGTTGCTTCCGCTCAGCTTCACGAAGCGGCTGTTGAGACCTGAGCAGTGCTTCCACCCCTGTCAGAAACGCCTGGAATGAGACCTTTCCCTCCGCCGGTTTGTGGGTGTTCAGCGTTTCTAAGGGGGCCCAGCATTTTAGGCAATCAGTGGAGAAGTTGATCGCTGGGCAGGGCTGCATATGAATGAGGGCAAGAGCCGCTCTGCGTTCCTGGAGCTTGGCTTATCTGCTGCTGCCCTCACTGGTGGTCCTTCGGGAACCAGAGGGCGGAAACCCCACCGCTTCATTGTTATTCTGCGTATCTCTGGATTATTGGAGGAGGCCCGGCCAAGGGGTGTCTGAGGCCAACGTTGTGGGTCGAGAGGTGCTCTTGGGATTTCAGCAGCGTGCACGGAGCGTTAGATTTGCCTAATAGGAACCCTCTCCTGCTTCCTCCCACGAAGGGTGCCCCCTTGGCTTCCTTCC
The DNA here is from genome assembly GCF_004798865.1 of Varanus komodoensis. Taxonomy (NCBI): domain Eukaryota; kingdom Metazoa; phylum Chordata; class Lepidosauria; order Squamata; family Varanidae; genus Varanus; species Varanus komodoensis. The sequence goes on along the minus strand of NW_025336273.1, from coordinate 2,549,365 downwards.
CGCCTCGCTGATCTCTGTCTTAGGGTGTCTGGGAAACGTGAGGTCTGAGCATACATTCGGAGCTGCAGCCCGCAGAATTCAGGCAGACCAGTCGCCGTGCTTGAGAAGGTGTGGGTGGGTCCCACTTGGGGGTCCATTGACGTGTTTCAGGCACTCGTGCCTCTGCCCCTCAGAGGTTTCTAAACCTGGGGAAGGGTCAGCAGTGCGGGGCATTGGCTGAGGAACAGGCCTGTGCCAGGAAGTGGGCTGAAGCAGGATGGGGACTCGCCACTTAGCAGCAGCTTCTGAGGGCTGGAACCAAGGGAAGCCCTGCTTGCAATTTTCCCGGGGCCTCGGGGTGACCTCTGCTGGAAGCAGAACGGTGGGCTGGGTGGCCCCTTGGTCTTGATACAGCACAGCCAGTGCAGGAGCTCCGTTCCGGCCAGTTTTCAGGGGGCAGAAGAAGGGCATGACCTCATGGGGTGGCGGTTCAGAGCGTGGGAGTGGGACACAGCGGACCTGGGTTCCAGTCCCCCACAGAGCCCACTGGGCGACTTTGGGCCAGCCACTGCCTCTCAGCCCAGCCTGCCTCACAGGGATGTTGTTGTGAGGGTAAGCTTGAGAGGAAGGAGGGAATTAGGCAAGCCGCCTTGAGTTCCTTGGAGGAGAAAAGGTGGGATATAAATATAATAAAGAAGTACATAAGGTGGGCAGTAGTGCGTGGGAGTGCGGAAGGTTGGAAGCCCAGAGCAGCACCCACAGGAGAACGGCTGGTGCAGTTTGCTGGGATTTTCCTCCCATGATGTGCGTTAGGAATCCTGGCCTGGCCTTCCTGATTCTTGTGCCTTTAGCCAAGAGGACTAGGGTGTTGCATCATTAAAAAAGAGAGAGAGCCAAGCTCTCAGGGCGATCGTGCCACAAATTGTGGCTGCACACAATGCGCGGGGCTCCCAGCAGCGCAGGTGAGCAGCCTCCTCCTCGGAGCGTGGTGCTGTCCGTGGGCCAGGCATGGCCCCGGGCCGGCTGTGGGGCAGCTCCCCCGAGCAAAGCCCAGAGGCGAGCCAAAGGCCGAAGCACCCCTTGCCCAGCCCGACTAAAAGCAGGGTCTTACCCAGGGGGCCGTGGTGCAAGAGGCCAATTCAAGAAGTAACAGCGTGCAGGTTTCAAGCTGAAATACGGGGCAGCTCTCCGTGGAAAACTGAAACAGTCACACACCTCAAGAGCTTAGCCTAAGGTTCAGGGCTTCCCAAACACCGAGGGGGCATTACTCTTGAGTCGTCCTTTTCTCGCGAGGAGCCTGGCTCTTGGGGGCCTCTGGAGGCACCTGCTTCCTTGCCCCTGCACGGCGCTGCCCCTTCTCACTCCAGGCCTGGCTGATGCCAAGATGCTGCAGCCCCCCGCCGGGAGCGCTGGGGGCCGGGGCAGTGGCTGTGCTGGCACTGGGCCTCTCGAGTTCCCAGGGGCAGGGCAGAGCCTTGCCGGAGCTGGAAAGAGCGGGCTGCCTTCACGGGTGCATGCACGCATGCGGGGCACGCTTGCCGTGCTCTTGCTGCTTTCCCCTCAGGGCCACGTCAGTTGCAGAGCACCGAGGCAGGAGCCTGCCAGGACCGAGCGCCCGATCCGCAGTTCACACATGCGTACCTGTCGGGACAGGGTGAGGAAGGCCTGTTTGCCACAGTGGGAAGGGGCAGCCTGGAAGGATGCTCACTTGGAAAGCCTGCCCTGGACAAGTGTTGAGATGCAAAGCTAGGCTGCCCTTTTTCTTGCTGCAGCTCGTTCGTTCCGAGGAGAGGGGAAGCTGTGCCTTGATCGGGCCGCTCTGTGGTGCCTGAGCAGAGTCTGGGCATTTTTTAAAATGCCGGCTCTGTCAAAGATTTCATGCAAAGGAAGCAGCTGTGATAGAGCTGGCCTGCGCTTTCTTTAGGTGGCACTTGGCACATGCCCAGAAGTGCCCCCTTGGTCTTCTCTGCTCAGAACCATGGCTGGGGCTGGAAGTCCGGGTCCTGTTAAGTTCAAGGAAGCACTCAGTGAAAGGGAGGCTGCTGTCCTGGACCTCCTGCTGGAGCCGGGAGAGTTCGTCCGCTGGCTTAGCAGAAGGTTGCAGACCAAGGACCGCACCCCCTTTAAATCCCACAAGCGAGATGCTCAGTGGAAGGTCCTCCAGGATGGGGTCTCAGCGCAGCAGGTGGACGCAAGCCACGGATGGAAACGATCCATCATGCAGCCTCCGCTCACCGAGTGTTCGTCGGGGCAGTTCCTCCCGTTGACAGATTTCTAAGCTCACCTCTCCTGAAGATCTGAGGGAGGCCGGCTCTTCCTCTGAGCCCCAGCTGCCCCGTTGTTTCTCCCCCTGAAAGGGGCAGCGGGGAGCCCGAGAGCACAGAGCCTGTCTCTTGCCTCCTCACCTGGCCCGCCCGCCACGGAGGGCCCGCTCCTCGTCCTCTGCTTTGCACGCTGGGCGGCTGTTGTTTCGAAGCACACAGCAGACGCTCGTAGCATGGTTTCCCGGGGCTGGAGCCCTTCCAAGGCCAGTAATGTACAGTTGGCAGGACACGGAGTTTGCGGCCGTGGCAGCAGCCTGGCGTTTGTCTGCCAAGAAAGCCATAAACGCAGCAAAGAAAGGGGCCAGGCAGTTAATTTTTCAGCACTCCGCCATCCCACAAAAGTTGCACTATGGTTCGGAGCCAGTGCTGTGTTGTGAATACCGCTTTTCAAGCCCCCCCCCCCCCCCCCCCCACACACACACACACAAATTTGCCAGAGACGAGAAGAAAAGCTCTCTTGATGAAGTCATGATTTTGCTGGGGTTTGTGAGCAAACGAGGTGGATGGAATAAAAGCCTGCACCTTGGCAAGCCCAGCTTGGGGGTTCTGTGCAGTCATTTGGGGGTGACGGTGTTCCCCAGTGGGGTGCCCCTCTGGATGTGCTGGGCTGCAGCTCAGACCGGATTGGGGAAGGCTGGCAACATGCCTGTGGGTGTGCAGAATCCGTGGATGTGCAGTCTGGCATCCTGGGACGAAGCGCCTGGAGGGGGCTCATAGCCGGGGTACACACAGGGCAACCTGCCCTCGACGGTTGTCCCAAGCACCTGGTGCTGAAAGGCATATGCTGTCTGTTCTGGGGGACCCCATGGAGCTATCGCAGCTCACAGCCGTTGACAGCCCTGGGGCAAGCGAATGACATGGGCTTTAATCTCAGGCACTGGCCTCTCCATCAGTTGCCAAGGGTGCTTCTTTGGGGCTCTTTCCATCTTACGGACGAGGGTCTGCAGTCAAAAACAATGTCTTGCTATTCCGTGGTCACGCCCAGCTGGGATTCAAACTTGCATCCAAGCAGCTCGCTTGGGCCCAAAGTGCATCTCCGTGGCTTGATGTTTCTGGCCGCCCAGGCTGCCAACACCATCGTCTGAACTTGCGGAAACAGAGCCCTAAGCCGGCCCAGAGCCACATCCCGGGGCACGGGGGGGAGGGGGCCTTTGCAGATTGCAGCCCCTGCAGCAGTCTCTTCGCTGCGGCTTCCACCCACAGCGCCGACACAGAGTTTGGAAGTCCGGGACCCTGGGGGTCTTCGAGAACTGGTCCTCTCCCTCCCTCCCTCCCAGTGTGGGGTAATCAGAAATACTCAGCCCCGTTTGCCCTTAAAGGTTGTATCGCCTTGCCATGGGGTGAGGCCATGGGAAACCGCTCCCACGGCGAGCCTCTCAGCGTCTCAACAGACCTCCGTCACTGAGGCGGCAAGCAGCGTAAACGGGGAGGCAAGGACAGAAAGGCCCTTGGCTCTAGGCTCTACACCAAGCCACCGCTTGGTACCAGCAGTGTTTGCAAAGAATACCAGAGGCTGGAACTCAGAGGGCGGTGCTGGGGGAAGATCGGCCCCTTTGGAGTGTGCGCGGGGGCTAAAATCACACACCCCACTCCGCGTCGTAGCTTGTGGCTCGAAAGGAGGAGGAAGCCATGCTGTCGATTGAAAGCACCGGCCAGGGTGCTGCTCGCTCTTCGAAGGGTGCCGCTGTTGGACACCTGGAAGATGGGTGGGTGGGCAAGAGCGACGGAGCAGCGCGTCACAAGGGTGCCCGTCTACCCAATCTGGCACAGTGTGTTCTGGGCGGGAGGGCTTCTTCCCCCACGACATGTGCCAGGCTCGTGGTGCCCCCACCACTGGCCACATGCCGCAGAGCAGTTGTAGGGGAGCATTTGGGCCTGTTGTGGTGTGTGTGTGTGTGTGTGTGTGTGTGTGTGTGTGTGTGTGTGTGTGTGTTTGGAGAGGGCACAGAGATGTTCTGCCTCAAGCACCAGAGGTGTTTTGGGCTGGGCCCAGTTATCTGCTGGTCCAGAGCGAGAAGTCGAGCGACGGTGGTGGAGCCCTTTGTGCCCCCATCCGGCGCTCAAGGCCGGCCTCACGCGGCTCCATCTGCAGCTCCTTTGCTCGTCTATTTCTGGAATGGTGGGGCTGGAACGGGCCCAGGGGTGATCTTGTCCAGCCACTAGCCCCAGGGCGGCATCTGCTGGCCAGCTCCCACATGGATTACTTCATATCCACCTAATTAAAGCAGGCTACGGTTTGATTTAATTACATTTCTAGGACTATTGACCAACTTTAAATCGATCCCATAAAATCAGGCTAAAGCAGTACGAACCGAAGCAGGGCAGCCTTGAAGGCATAATCCTGGCAGCACGGCAGTGTGAAGAATGCGAGAGCAGGTTTGCTGGATCAGGCGGAAAGGCCCACTGCTGGCCGGCTGGGCCTCTCTGGGGTGCCCTGCGCAGGCCGGGAGGCGGCACCGCTCCTCCGCCCACCCTCCACCCTGCCAGCTGCATTCAGAGACTTCCGCCTGACACACACCTTTGAATTGGTCCGTGGGCCCTCCAGATTGTGCCCTTGCCCCGGGGGCACCTGCAGGCATGTATCCAAATCCTCTGATGCGCAGGTAGTCCTGTGGAGACCCACCGGGAAGTCACAGCCCCTGGCCCTCTCCCCCTCCACTCCTGCTCTTCCCAGCCCAGGCTGGAAAGGAAGGCGTGGGTGCGGCTGGTGCTGTCCCCGGGGAGGTGGCTGGTCTCGGGTGCGTGGAGGGTCTTCCAGGTGGATGCAGGCACTCGGGCCCACCCACCGCTGCATCGTGCCTTCCTCCGAGGGGCAGCACGTTTGTGCGCACTCTAGGCCTGTGCAAGGAAGCTTGGCATGCCCTACCCCGACGTGAGAGCGGGTCGCCTGAGGGCTTCACAAGGTGCAACCAAGACCCTGCTAAACAAATAGAAGCAAAGCAAAGCACGTCCCAGTGTGCATGGGGGAAGGAGCCTAGCGGTGTGGACTCCCTGGTGTATGGAAAGGAGAGGGAAGTTCCCGCACAGCAGCACTCTCACCTCCAACAGAAATTACTCCCGACAGCTGCTGGCCAGGCGCAAAGCTCGTGGCAGCGGTGAATGGCCTGCAGGCGTTCCAGGGGTCCGTTGTCAGTGCAAAGGTGCCCAGGGCTAGCACAGCACCTGCGCAGGCTGGGAGGTGTGCCGGCGGAGGAGTTGCGCATGTTTCCGTTCGTGAGGGTCTGAGCTTGGTCCTGGGGACCTTCCGTGAAAAAGAACAGAGCCCGGAAAGTTGCCCCGAGTCCCTGGCAGAGAGCACTGGGCTTCATGAAACGGTGCTTCAGCTTGGCGTAAGGGCAGCTCCTTGAATATCTTTCCCGAAAGGGGGCAGAGGATGTTTCCAGAGGGCAATAAGGAAGGAAGGAAGGAAGGAAGGAAGGAAGGAAGGAAGGAAGGAAGGAAGATGCAGCGCCATGGGGACATGGGGGAAGTCCCACGCCTCTCACTTCTCCCCTTTTGAAGAAAGGCGCCCAGAAGCCCACCCTGAAATAAAGGGGGTTTGACTACATTAGAGCAATTCCTGTGGAAGAAGTCAAGCCTGGACACCCTAATGCAAACGAGTGGTGGAGTGTGTGTGTGTTTGGCAGTGTTGACACCTTTTACAGGCTCTGCCAGAAAACCTCCTTTTTTGTCAAGTTCCGTTTTTGCACGGTCCTTTTTGCATGCCTAAACAAAAGGACACCATGGAAGGGCTTTGCCTGGGACTGGGCTGGACTTGGTGTGTCAGAGGCTGCCCCTTCTGGTTCATCACCGGCCCGTTGCCAAATCCCTCGCGTGCTCTGTGTCGCAGGGGAAACTTTAACCGCATTTTCCAAATGGAGCAGTTGAGAAGGTCCCTTCTTCTCTTTTGCAGTTGTTACTGGTTTTACGTTGCATTTAGTCCCTGTGTTTCTCCCTCTTACAAGCAGCCCAAAGCGACTCATGAGGTTCCCCGCCATTTTAAGTTCACAACAATCCTGTGGGGGAGGTCCGGCAGAGAATCGGCGGCTGATGGGGTCACCCAGCAAGCTTCATGGCCAAGCGGGGGCTACAACCCGGATCTTCCGGGTCCCAGTCCGGCACTCTAGTTCTTCCTAAAGCTTAAAATGAATGAAGGTTCTTAAATGAAAACGGTCCATGCTACCACATTAAAGTCTATGTCATACCTAAAATTAGATTGTGATCTCATCAAAGCTTGACTGTCAGCCTGAATCGGATCTCATCTGCGGAGCCACATTGAATTTTAATAGCGCTTCTCTCTTTCCCTTTTAGTTTAAGGCAGATGAAAATTGAATCAATCAGTGTATTCTGGGGGAGGGACTCAGCAGGCCCAAGTTTGGGAACGAAACGGATGAAGAGGACCTCATTCTACCCCGTTCCATCCTCCTTAATTACCTTGCTAGAACTTGGCAAGATTTTTAGCTCTGCGGGAAGAAGGGAAAAGGGGTCCAAGTGAGGCGGGGCGGGGGGGGCGGGGGTGTAACATGACAACCAGTGGGTATCCAGACTGGTTCCTCTCTCAAATTCTACAACTCAGGGTCTTCCAGTCGCTCGGCTTCAGGACAGGAAAAACGGTGCAGAGTGTCAGATGGCTTGTTCAGAGGAAGGGGCAAATACACTGCCTGGGGGTGCTTCTGGACCCACAGCCGTCTGGACGCTCTGATTTCTCCATCGGAGTAGGGGACCCCTTTGAAAAGAGAGGCAGGCTTTGGAGCTGCTTGACCTCCATGGAGCAGGCTTCCCCTGCCCGCTGCTTCGGATGTGTTGTGGGGGCATCCCGAGTCAGCCTGAGCACCCACCCCCCAGGCTCCGGCCTTGGCTGGAGAACAGGAGCCATTAAAGGGCATCCTGCCAGCCTGAAGCCTGGCACTCTGGCCTTCCTTCTCCCACAGAGGTGTGCAGGGCCTTTGCGTGATGTCCTCCGGGGCCTCTTCCATGTTTTCCAGGCTCTTCTGCAGCAGCGCGTTTGTCCTGTGTGACGAAAGTCTGGTATTAAACTTCGGATTGTGACAAACCAGAGCAAAAGCCCCACGGAAAGTTGCGGTTCCCCTAGACTGAGCTATCCCACAGTGCCCCCTTGCACCGGGATAATGGACTATATAGAAAGACAGAGAAATACGAGCCATGGGGGGAAGTGTGCCAGAGACACCTCTTTTCCTCCCGTCGTGAAACCGGAAAAGGGAGCATCAGTAAAGTCGCGGGTTGAGGCCCTCAGGTCGGGGAACCCTCGCGCTCGTCTCTGCTGGTGCCCGGTGGGCTTGGACCAGGCTGCAGGGCATACGAGTCCCGCGAGAGCAAGAACACTGGCTTTGGAGGGCTTCGCTCTGGGAAGCCGCAGCCCGTGTGGGTTACAACGGCGACCTGGAGGGCTGCGTACTGAGTCGCTTTCCCTTCGTCTCCCAGCTGCCTTTCTCCAGTTGTGCCAATTAGCCACAGTACTCAGACGTTGTGGCCATCAGGACTGGTAGCCACTGCGAGCCCCGTCCGCCACGAATTAAAGCGCCCCAAAGTTCTGGCTGTCCCTGCACACGTAGCAGTCATTTCCATGGTTAAATGCTCTCTGTGTGAAGAGGGGTTCACATTTATCAGTCCTGATTTTCCTGCCAGCCCAGCCTTAGAGAAAGGAAGAAAAACCTCTCCCTGTCCACTTTCTCCACGCCACACTTGACTTTACCCATGCTCATCATGTCCCTGCTGACTCGCCATTTTTCCAAACGAAAGGCCCCACACCGTGTAACGTTTCCTCGTATCAGAATTGCTTCCAGCCCCTTAATCATTTCGGTTACCCTTTTCTCCACCTTTTCTGTAATATCTGTATGCAAGTGCGTGACAAGAACGGGGCGCAGTAGGGTAGCACCATCATTTTCTGTAATGGTATTGCAGTGTTGGCAGTGTTATTTTTACTCCTTCTGCAGTGAAATCCAACATGGAGTTTGCCGCTTTTTACAGCACCTGCACACTGGTTAAACGCTTTTCTCAGGCTGTGCTCCACAACCCCAAGATCGCTTTCCTGGCTAGTCACTGTCAGCTCAGACTCCCTCAGCTTGTTTGTGAAATTGCCATTATTACTTTTTTCCCCAGAGTGCATCATAGAGCTCTCATTTGGACCTGCACACCCTCCGCACACGCTTTGGTGCTGGGCAGACCCCACCTTCAGCCCTGTGTTACGGAAGAGGCAAGCCACAACCTCTGCAAAGAAGCTAAGATCCCCCCCCCCCCCGACATGAATTCCAGTGAGCTGATGAACTCCTCCACCTTACTTCAGAAGGGCTGAGTTGCGGGTCTCCTTGTCTTTTCCTCTTGAATCTGGTTTCTGTCAGGGATCGATTTTGGATACGAGCTGTGGTCACCACTATAAAAATCAGCCTGTGCAGCAGCTCTGGCCGCTTTGGTCTGCATGTGTTTATTTTATGGAGCCCGCCCTCCTACAAAGCAAGTCAATAAAATTCTAATTCCTCTGCTGACAGTTTCAGTCTAGTTGACAGATAAATATAGCACAAGGATAAGGGAAAATCACGAAGGCACAATATAAATTGTCGCTGGTCATTTCCTTTTCCCAGGCCCATGCAGCTTCTACAGTTTACAGCTCTATCATACTAACTGGCCCAGAATGTGGCATTCAGGTCGTCTTTTTGTCCACACAAAGCTTCTGGTCCTCATCACCGTATTTAAAAGATCCACGCAATGGCGATGGCATTATTTAACGCATTTCAAGGATGCAGCGCTGTTCACACGTGTTCAGTAAAGAGCTATCCCGGTTGCTTGTCCTGGTCTTCAAGAGGCCAGACCAGGTGAATGAGAGACCTGTCTTCATTGCCCAGCCCCGGGAATGTCCCATTCACACACCTGAAGAGCATCGGTCCTGTTGAGTTTGTGCTGCTTGTAGGTTATCTGGGGGAAAGCGAGAGGTCTGGTGACGATCACCGTCGGGAACGTTCAGTCTTCGAAATGGGACTGGTTCAGCTTCCGGGGCCGCTTACACTCCCAAATTGCGCTTCTCCCTGGAATATTGAGTTGCCTCTTTACATTACCCAGGTGGCTTCCTCTCGGACAAAGCAGTGACCAAAGAGCAGATAACTCAGAGGTGACCAAGTGCTGGAACAGAAGGAGCCCCTCTGCTGCTCACCGGCTCTGTTGAAGTGCGGCTCGCCTCTCGACTGGGGCTCACCAGAAGGGAATGAGTAAAAGTGTTTGCAGTGAACTCAGGATCCGCCAGTTTTCAGCCAGGTTTCTGGCTCGTACACATCCCTAATTGACCCAGTTTGACTGTTATGGCAAATGGTAGTTCCAGGAAGCAGAATCAACGAGCCGGAGCACAAAGCTCGTTGGTCATGGTCAAGGCATGGCTGCGCGCATGGGCGCTGTGCACCATGTCATGTGCCCACCAAGGGGAAATGGTGGAAGGGACAACTGAGGAAGCTTTACTGGTTTGGCGGGGTGGGGGGAGCATCTCGGGATGAGTGACTGTAAGGGAAGGTGAATGCGTAATTAGCAACACTTTCTGTTCAAAGTCGTGCTTTGGCAGGGGGGCCTCGTCAACGTGTTCATATCGATTCCACGCTGTATAATTGTCAGCTTAGACAACCAGGCTTTTCCACTTTATCTGGGCACTGATGCCGCACCAGCACCTGTGCAGTTTCTGAAGGGCCATGCATAGATTTTTAAATCTTTTATCTATTTTCGCCGTTTTGGGGTTGTACTTGAGCTAACCTTCCCCAAGGTGCCCACCAGCTTTGTGGGACTGTAACTCCCGTCATGGGGCTCCCCAGCCAACATGGCCGTTGAAAATGGCGGCTCCCTACAGTCATCATGAATAATGGGCTTTTTATAGACATATTCCCCAGCCTCTGCACACATGCCCAGATTCCCCAAAGCTTTGGGGGCAGTGTAGAAATGGAATTAACGCACTGCTTTGTAAGCCAGCGACCTTCACCATGCCTTGTGGAAGCCGGTTCACTGTGTGAAGCGCGCTCTTGCTTCAAACCGGCATTTGGATTTGACTGCAGAGTCTCAGGTTCAGCTGCACTTGAGCCAAAGATCCTTTTTTTTAATCAAGTGGTGGAAGGGGGTGGCTTCTGCAAGGCGGTGGGATGTCGCGCCGAGAGCGTTGGCCCAGTGCCTGAGGGACCTGCATTCCACTCGCCACCCAGGGTTGGGGCCAGGCCCCGGCTCTTAGCCGAGCCCTCCTTACAGGGCTCCCATGAGGATAAAGTGGGGAGGAAGATCAAGCGGGCCGCCCGGGGCTCCCTGGAGAAAGGGTGGAATAAGGATGCAGGATAATAACGTGTGATTGCATGCAGCTGGGCTCTGTCCAAAAGATTGCACAGTGAGTGCTGCCCCAGCGAGCGCAGCGTCTTTCTTCTGGCTGCTTCCACCCATGGCCGTGGGGCACCGAGCAGAGGGCCTAGTGGTTGCCCCGCATACATTTGGCTGGTCGAAGCTACGACAGGCAGAGTCAAATGGGAATGTTGTGAGCCGCCCCGAGGCTTCGGCAAGGGGCGGCATAGAAATGTTTTAATAAATAATAAATAAATGCCCCTCCGCGAATAACGTCTGGAATGTAATTGGAGGGTTGTGAATGTGCTACTAATACCTGGGAAGTGAAGGGGAAGCTTCGATAGCAGTGAAGTGGGACACTGCTGGATTTTTATCTGGCAGTGGGAGTGGGAAAGAGAGGCTTCGGTCCTTCCTGTGCTGCCCAGAAGTCACAAGGCGCCTCGGGGGCCTCCGTGTGTCCCGGGGGCAGGCAGTTTCGTACAAGCAAACCACCGACACCCTGAGGCCTTCCCGGAGCACCTAATTTGTCAGTTCTGGCCGGCACATAGTGATTTTCAGGTGTGCTTCCTGGCAAGGCCATCACTGAGAGAGAGAGCCTCTTCTTGAGCTGAAGTCGCATGCGGTGGACTCCTGTGTTGATGGAGCTGAAAATCCTAAGTGTGGCTGTGTGTGTGTGTAGTTTTGGCTCGTAATTGTGACTGCTCATTTTCTAGAGCTTTATACTGCCCAAATGGCCAATGTCTTCAAGGCGGTTTACAATCATAAAACAAACCAACAGTAAAATATCCGGATACAATAAATATCTTGAAGTAATACAATATTAATTGTTGAGACAGTGAGATATTAAGGGATTTAGCAAGCCAAGAGTACAATTAATCGGAGCATCCGCGCAAAGGTTAAAAACCTGCTGGCAAAAGTAGGTCTTAATCCTCCTTCTAAATGTGTACATTTTGTAGGCAGAAGCGCGTTTTTACTCTTTCAGGATGCATGTCCGTTTCTCAAGGACTTGGAGCATCGCAGGAAGGTCAGGAGTCAAATCGCTGGAGTGGGATTTGATTAGGGAGGGAAGGAGAGCAGGCAGGGCAGTGAGGAGGGGAGCGACTGGCCAGGGACCTGCGGGGGCCGGCAGGTGTGGCCGGCAGGGAGCAGGCGCAGGGTCCCACCGGCTCTTCGGCTCGTGCAGCCTCAGATGGCCGGGAGGGATCCGCAGGAGCAAATTCTCCTGCACGGGGCACGGGGCCAGTCAGAGTGCCACGCGGGGTGGGCAGAAAGCAGAACTCCAGGCGTCGGCTCCCAGCATCCCTGGCCGCTGGCGATGCCGGCAGGCTGCCCGTCAAGCCTCTGGGCTGCCCAGTGTGGCCCGGTTGCTTCCCCGCCCATTCTACCCCGCGCGGGGCGGTGCTTCCGCCACTCCTCCTTCCCAGTGGGTTGCTGGTGCTGCAACTAACCCCACACTGGGTGCTAACAAATGGCGCGCCTCTGTCCATGCCTCAGTCGATGGCTATGCCAGAATCGGTGACGTCTGATTTTAATTAACTGGATATCAGAGCTCTGCATCAAGGGAACCACAGCTGGGCGTGTGTCTCTGACTGTCTCCCAGTCGCTCAGGAGGAGGAGCAGCGCTGACCACAGGCTACGGCCTCTGTGACGTCTTCCTGCCAGAGCGGGCTGGAAGGGGAGACCGACGGGGCCCCGCTGAGGCGCTGCATTGCTCGCGAGCGGACGGAAATCACGCGCCTGCAGCCCCTGTTCTCGCCTGGGCCCTTCCAGAGTCTACATGCCCCTTTGGCCCTCGGTCGGTTGACGCTTCAAAGCGATTCACTAGCATCCTGCCTGTGCTCCCCACCTTCCAGCCGTTTCCCCTTCCTCTTCCCACATGGCTGCATCTCCTCTTGTGGCCCCGTTCTCACGGTGCGGCGCCTTCTCCGGGGCTCGACTCGCATCTTGGTGCTTTCTCTTTCCGGGCCTCTCGATGGAGGACTTCGCTGCTGGGCGGGTGTGATGGACGGTGAAGGACTGTGAGGCAAGGAGAGGGAGGGGGCAGTTAGAGAAACAAGGACGGAGTGTGAGTGTGTGAGTGTGGGGGAGGCGGACCCCTCCCACCCGTGGGAAAGTTGCACATGACGGGGCCTTAAGGAGCACCACGGGTTCCCGCGTTACCGGGCCCATCTGTGGGTTTTTCTGCATGCGGCACTTCTGGGGTGCTTGCCATCCCCCTTTATGACTCTTTGTGGGGTCTTCTGAATTCTCAGGGTGGAACGAAGTGTGGGCTAGGTGTGTGTGCGCACCGCTGTACCGTGCCACAGTGCTGCCCAGAAGCTTCCTGGGATCAGGAAAGAGAGCAAAGGAAGGCAAGCGTTTGGGGAGTGCTTGGATCTCAGTTCTGCCCTAAGACGGAGAGCGGAGCGGAGTGCGGCGAAGGAACGCCCTTGGTCCATCCACTCCAGTGTTCTCTGCTCGGATCGGCAGCAGCTTCCCGGGTCTCGGGGAGATGTTTCCCCCATACCTGCTACCTGGGAACCTTAACCGGAATGTGCCACAGGTCGACTCCGGGGCCTTCTGTATGTCGGGCAGGCAATGCACTGCTTTGGCCCTCCCCTCCTCTCCCCAGGTGCTTTCTAGAAAGAGTCCGTCTCGTGGCGTTTCTGTATTAAAAGAGCGCCATCCACCAGCAGCGTTTTGCAGAGTAACACGGGCACAAAAAGACTGCTCCCTGCCCCGTAAGAGCTTCCAGTCTGAAGGCTGACAGACGGAAGGGAAGGGAAGGGAAAGGGGGAAGGAACGGTGCAGTGTCCACCGCCGTGTGCCGAGTGCCACCAGCTCCCGGATCCGGATCTTCCCAGGTTGCTGTGCTGCAGCAGAAGGGCTGTTTCTGGAAGTGTGGAGGCGGGTAGGCCTTGCTGCAGTCTTCTGGGGAAGGATTTTCGGGGCCTTGCGCTGAATTCCAGCGCTTGCAATCAGAGCTGGAAAGACCGGGCCGGGGAAGGGAGGCTGTGCAGGATTAATCCCCAGTGAGAGTCATGGGCGCGCAAGCCATTTCCCTTCGCCTTTGTTGTGATCTGAAACAATTTCTTTGTAAAGGACCGTGAAAGCACCACACTGCGTTCCTGGCTGCTTCGAAATGAAGCTATTTTGTTCAAAGGGGCGCCCCTGCACTCTCTAAGAAGCTTCTTATTTTTCATTCCTGTCTCAAAAATCCCCCGGGGAAAGGCTCCAAGCACCCGCATGTTCCTGAGAGACGCTTCTTTGGTGCCGGCCGAACTGTGTGCATCGCTAGCGGTGCTTCGCTAGGAACTTTGTCCCGTTCTCAGTTCCAGCTCTTCCCTTTTTAACCACTGGCTTCGGGACTGCGCTTCCTTCCCTTCCCCGCCTCTGTGCGTGTGCTCCCAGCGGTAACTCCTCCAGCCGCCTTGTTCGTTGCCCAGCATTTAAGCGGTGCAGCATTCCTAGCAGGTAAAAGCCAGTGCTATCCATGCGCCCTCTTTCGGTGAGGAAAGTGGCACGGTCATGCTCTGTTTGGGTGCACAGGGAGGGGACTGGGCAAACCTCCCCTAGGAGGTAGGCCATTCCTTAGCCTTGAGGCAACCACCAAGAAGGCACTGTGCCTTCCAAGGCAGGCCTGACTGTGGGGCTGCGAACCAGCCTTACGGGGCCTGGAAGGAGCCCCCTTCCCCACTGGACAGAAGACCCTTTCAAGGATTATGCCCTCCCTGCATCCGCCGTAAATGCAGCTACGATTTGAGACACTCGATGGCTGGAACGTTTGCCTCTGGCTCAAGGGCCCACGGCGATGGCAGTGGAGCAGCTACTGGGGCAGGGAGAGGGGAAGCCCTCCCCATTTTGCTGCTGGGGTCAGCCACCATCTGATTCATTCCATCTCCAAGGGTGTACACCTTGGTGCCTGTTAGGCTCTGTTTTGTTTAGAAGCCCCCCTTCTCCCCCTCCGCCCCCCCCCCCCCATTTCCTGTGGAGAGCCAGCTGAGAACAGCGGGCACCCTCGGCACGGATCGAGCCCCACGGGGTCTCCTCCGCTCGGTGCTCCTGCCCAGCAGCCCCCCTCCCGCAACTCTGCAGCTCTGCCCGGAGCCGAAGGAGAGGGGCTTCAGATTCAGGAATGTACCAAAATGCTTGTTAAATTACCACTTGAACCATAAAAGCTGGAAGCGTATAAGGAGGTGTGTGTTAAATTAAAGCAGAGGCCTGGTTTGGGGGCTAGCTGTGTTGCAGCTTTTCTACTCCTGCTGACCTTAGTTCTGCTTCAGCAAAGGCACTTCTCCCGTGAATGCCTCCGCGTTCCCTAGCGGAGGGATGGAAAGGGCTCCCAGGCACGCCAGAGGCGGCGGCGGCACCTCGTTCCACCGGCTAACCCTTCTGAATAACAGGCTTGGAAGTGCTGTGTGGAGCTCTTTTGCTCAAGTCGGAGGAGGATTCCACGGGCCAATTAACGGCTTAGAAGGAGGAGGCCGGCGTCTTATTCCCAAACAGCAGATCTGTGAGCTTGGGGACAGCGGCAAAGAGAGAAATCAGTGTTCGTTCTAAGGCGGCCTTTTCCTGGACTGCGCTCGCTCGAGGCTGAGGCTGCTCTGGGGGGAGGGAAGCCTTTGTCCTGTATATTGTGTGCCTTCTTCTTGAAGAGAGGTTTCCAGCCTGCCTCTGCTTCAGCCGTGCAGAATGCGCTCAGAGCAGCAGCTGGGAGGGGGGCAAAGGATGGTGGGAGTGACGTGCCTTCCTATGAGTAAGGCCCCAAAGCTCCCCTTCCTGGGGGCTCCCCTCACCAGCAGGCAGCTCTCTGCGGTGCTTCAGGAGTAGGGGTGCATCAGTCCCCCCCGTGCCGCAAGCAGGAAGCAGCCGGGGCCGGTTGTCTCCTCCAGGGAAGGCACGTGTTGCCAGGCCAGGCCAGGCCGGGGGGTGTAGGAAAACGTGCAGAGGAAACGTGTGGCGAGGCAGCCCAGAGTGGGTGCGGCCCCTTCCCATCTCACCAGGGTCAGCCCTTGAGCATGAGCAGATTTCTGCGGCCGAAACCAAATGCGATGGGGTGGGGCCATCTTGGCGCAGGTCTGCCCGTCCTGGCAGGGCCTGCCCCCCCCCCCCCCCGGCCCTCCACCCAGCGGGCGCTTCAGGGCCTGCTGGACCCCAGCGTCTCTTCACCCTGGGCCAGTGCACGCTCACTCCCCACCCGGCTTCATTTTTATTTCCTCTGCCTGAGCACACCTGGCAAAGGCCTCTCTGTGGAGAAGGGCCCGGCTGCTGCTCCTTCCCCAGTGAGGACCATCCCTGGCTGCAAGCTGGTGGCATCGCCTTCCTGTGGCCCAGCAGCGTTTTCCCCTCCGTCCGTCCTCCCGAGCTGGGGGCGCCGAATTGGCACACGCGTTCCAGCAGTAGCCCTGCTTCCCGTCTAGACGGCGTGGAGCAGCCTCTGGGGCTCTCGAGACTGAAGGTGAATTCTCCTTGAGCCAGACGTGTCTTCTGTGTTGCAGAAAAAGCCGCGGATGACGATGTCCAGAAGTCCGATATCTCGTCCAGCAGCCAAGGAGTGATCGAAAAGGAGTCCCTGGGGCCTCTTCTGCTGGAGGTGCGTGCTTAAGGAGGGTTGCGCCGCCTCGCCCGGGGAGATCCACTCTTCCCTGGGCATGATGCCTCACTCTCTGAAAACCAGGGAGGTGGGTTCCTTCAGAGCTGGAAAGTGGGCATTGGGGTCCTGAAAGGGGCTGTGAAGCCCTGTCTGTCCAGCATTTGAGGGGGGGGGGTTATCAAACAAGCTGGGGCTTGTGGGTCAAGGGTGCTGAACAGTTCTTTGGGTCCATGTGTGCCCCTAGCAGCCTCCAGGGCAGCCCTGTGAGTCCTGTGTGTGAATTCTAGCGATAATCTCAGTAATCATCCTTGAGCACTCATGGTTGCAGGAGGAAAGAAATTTTAAACATTGGTTCAGGGGGGCCAGAACATTTTGAGCCACTTTATGTCACATCAGCCCAGATGAATTAGTAGGAGGAGATACCTGGTCAGAACCTAGGCATGTTACTGGATGAAATGTACCTGAACAAACTTCTGGAGAAATAGGACCTGTGGATTCCTAGTCCAGCCTTTTCAGAGTACAAGTGTAGTTGGCCCTGCCTGTTCTAGAGTGAGCAGGTGTTTTCCTCCTCCTTTTTTTACAGCTAAAGTGTTTAGGCAGATTCACAGTAAGCCCAGATTCTGCTACATCTCTTTATTCCCTCTGGGCTCCCCGCTCTAGCATGAATGAATAAACTAACCCGAATCTGAAAACTTACTGAGATGTTCAAACCAAGTCTCCTGGTTTGTTGCTCCCAAGTAGGCCAGGACTTGTAAACCAAGAACAAACCCTGGTCTATGATCCTAGCTTGTAAAGGGCACAACAAACCAGAAGCTTGAACAGCTTTCACCTTCAAGTTAGTTTCCCCTCTTCATGCTAGCAGGAAAAGCCAGGCGCATCCTGAATGCCGGCTTACTGAGGTCTTCAGCTTCTTACCCTTTCTGAAAAGAGGGTTGTCTCCGCCTTCCTCTTGTCCTCTGTGGTGGGGTCTTCTACATCAGATATCAGGAAAAGTTTCCTCACTGTCAGAGCAATAGGACAGTGGAACCAGCTGCCCAGAGAGGTGGGGGGCTCTCCCACACTAGAGACATTCAAGGCGAAACCAGACGGTCATCCGACTGGGATGGTGTGACTTGGAGTCCTGCAACAGCAGGGCGTTGGACCCAGTGGCCTTCATGGCCCCTTCCAACTCTGCTATTCCATGATCTGTGGCATCTTGAGAGCTCCTGTATTTTTTTAGGGACAGAATCTGTCTGAACTATCAGACATCTGTATAAGATTAAAGCGATCTGTCTTGGAACAGGAACACAACCTGTTCCTGTCATGAAACTTCCAAGTGATGGAAAGCGAAGGCTAGGCGCAGTGGCCTGTTATGCCAAAGCCCTCCCGTAAAGGAGCTGGAGTTCCTTTCCCAGCTGAATGCCATTTCCGAGGAGTTTCCAGGCCCCCCCAGCAACAGCAGGCGGGCCCAAAGGCACGGGGGCAGAAAAGACCCCAAAGGTCAGCCGGTTTCGGCTTAAATTGCTTCCTGGGAGTGGCCGCACAAAAGCACGGAAACCCACGGACGCCTGGTGGTCAAGCGAAGCGGGCTGGGCAGGCCACTGCATGTGATGCGCCACTCCCACCATGCGCCATTATTCTGCTGCGGGGGCGCAAACACAGAGGCGAGGGTCTGGCAGACCTGCTGGATGCCCCCGGGCCGCCAGTGCCTGAGAAGCCCCTGGTGGGTCACCCGATGCCTCGGCGTGGCTTGTATCCCAGCAAGTGGCATTCCTCTGAGCATGGGGATCCCAGCCAGCTGGCCCGCGTGGGCTTGCCGCGTCCCCCCCTAGGAGCGGGCCCTTCTAGCCCGTCCCCGAGCCCTGCCCGGGGAGCCCACAGGCGCCTGGCTCGGAGGCTCGCTAGCAAGCCGTTCCTCTCATCGATTCGCACCCCGTGCCATCACCGAGCGACTGGCTCGCTCCGTTCCCTTTGCCGGCTGCACGGCCTCCCTGCCCGAGTCATGCTGCTTTTCTCTCCTAAACACCTGAAAAGACGCCTGGCTTTTCTGGCTGGGCTGCGAGAGGTGCTGAGGCAGGTGGGAAGTCCAGGGAGGAGCGAGGGAGGGAGGGAGGGGAGGGCATCCATGCAGGCAGGACTCGGCTCTGCCCTGCGAGCTGCCCCATCCAGGGGGTGGGGGAGCTCATGGTGCAGAAGCGAGAAGGGGCTTCTTTGCTTGCTTGCTGGCTGATTTATTAATTTATGTGCCACCCAGTGGCAGACGCTCTCTGAAACAAAAGTTGCACACACGAACTGTAATGTTGTGGGCCCGTTTCTGGAGCAGGGGAACAGGGGTGGGCTGAAAGGGCTTCCTCTTTCCAGCAGCTCATGCAGCACGATGAGGAAGAGGCAACCCCTGGAAAAAAGTGCCTGCCTGCCTGAGCCGGATAATCAGTTCTACCAGCAAATGTTGCCTGATATTATGTGCTCATGCCCCATGGTGCTTATGGGTACATAACCTCACAGTCTGGATAGACAGGCCCTTCATCCGCCCCTCTGATCTCTGAAGCAGGCCCGCGGGAGGTGGAAACATGGACACCGAGCGAGCCAGAAGGGGCCTCCCGACCCCGGCTCCGGGCAGCTCCACTCGCGACGTGCCCGCCATGCCCACCAGGATCTTCCCACCCTGCCCAGAAAAGCCTTCCACAACCAAAACCCCACCCCACCTTTTTGCTAGGTGTTGCTTATCATCCCCCAAAGGACGAGGAGGGGGAGACAGGGCAGAGGTGTTTAAAATAATGCCTGGTGTGGAGAAAGCTGAGCGGGAGACCTTTTTCTCCCTCTCCCATAATACGCGAACCCGAAGGGGCCCTTTGATGGACGGATTGGTGGGAGGTTTTCGATGGAGAAAAGGAAGTGCTTCGCCTATCGTTGAGCTGTGGGGTTCGCGGTGATGGCCACCACCCGGAATGACTTTAAAAAGGGACTGGACGGATTCCTAAGGAGGCGACTTGTGACCTGTGGCCACTAGCCTTGCTGGCCATGGGCTTCCTCCTTGACCAGAGGTGGCCTGTCCGTGTGCCCCCGTTGCTGAGGCGCTGGGCGGGAGGAGGCCTTGCACCCACCCCGCTGGAGGGATCCTGGGGCGTCTGCTCTGCCACGGTGTGAAGGGCGTGCTGGACTGGATGGACCCTGCGTCTGATCCAGCGCAGCTTCCTCTATTGCCCCAGCTCTGCTGGAGCATCCCAGATGGATCCAGGGGCACTCCGGGTCCACTGTGAAAGGCGGCCCCTTTGCAGTTCCCATCCCTGGCAGCAGAATATTTTCTGGTCCAAGCTTATCCGGCGCTTTCAGGCTTTTTTGGGGAACAGGTCTTCCGCCCCCGCCCCCTGTGAGTGCAGGCGGAGCGTGTGGAAAAGAAGCCATGAGCTGTGCTGGAAATCCAGGATCTACCCCCCCCCCCCACTGGCTCTGTGGAATAGCTCATCCCCGTGCCCCATCATTCACCTACCTGCCCCACCCCAGGCGCAGAGGGGCTGCCGACAGCCGGGCTGCCTCCTTATCCTGGGGTGCTCCAGTGCCACACCGAGGCAGGCCAGGCAGGAGAGGTGTGCAGGCACAGCCGCCTTGGGCAGATGCCAGCAGGGCTGCCAGGAAGCGGGGGCTCAGTGGGGAGGTCACGCAGGCTTGGCGGCAGGCCGGGATGGCAGCATCCGAAGGAGACACGGACAGGACTAGCCAGCTGGGCAGGCCTGGGCAGAGGATGGGCGACCCATGCACGGGGTGGACCAATGTGAGGGTTAGGGGAGCGCATTGGCCCCACCCAGAGCCCCCCCTGCTCCTGCCGGTGGAAGTGGCCTCAGCAGCAGGACCCCAGGGGCTCTGTTGGGAAGCAGGACAGGTGAGGGGCAGGACCCTCGTTTGGGACCGACCCACCTCGTCGGCCCTGGCCTGCGTCCCAGAAGATCCGCCTTGGCACCACAGCACCCTGGAGGAAAACAGCCTTGCCTGCCCCCTCCAGCTGGCGAGGAGGCCGGGGTAGCCCTAGGGGCTACTGGGGAGCGGAATCCCCACGCTGGTTGTCACGCAGGGCCCCTTTTCCAGCCCTCCCTTCACGCGTTGGGTGGCAGGTTCCCCTAACGTCCGGCGACCACTGCTCCGGAGGGTCCGAGCCGGGGGCTGCACACGCCGGCCTTGATGCCTCTTCTCCTTCTGGCCCGGCAGGCGCTCGACGGCTTCTTCTTCGTCGTGAATCGCGAAGGACGGATTGTGTTTGTCTCAGAGAATGTGACCACCTACTTGGGCTACAACCAGGAGGAGCTCATGAACACCAGTGTCTACAGCATCCTGCACGTGGGAGATCACGCGGAGTTCGTCAAAAACCTGCTGCCCAAGTCGCTTGGTAAACAGCCCGTTTTCCTGGCCCCGGCCCAGTTGCCACTGGACTGGTGGAGCCATTCAGCGGCCGGCGCAGGGCATGTCGCTGGCTGGGTTTTCCAGATCGCCTGCGAAGGAGCTGGTGCCCCGGGATAGCGAGGCAGGGAGCGGGCAGGCAGCCGGTCTCTGTTGGCGACTCCCTGGGCACTGACCATGCTCAAGGACGGGCGCCAAGCGTGACCCGGCACCATCGGGGTGAGGTCATAGGTGAAGCGGGAAGAGCCCTGACGCCGCCCTTTCCCATTCAGAAAAGGGGAATCAAAAAATTGAGGCATTCATTGAAAGGGATCCGGACAAAGAGAAGAGAAGGAAGCCCTCCCCTCTTGGTCCGGGAGCCCAGGAGGCGGCTTCATGCAGTACACCCCCTGGTGCTTCTTTCCCCCGGCCGAACGCGTCTCGGTCGGCTCAGCAAGGCAGGCGGAAACGGTGCCGGGGCAGCGGCTGGCGAGAGCAGGAGCCGGCTCTGCTTTGCGAGTACGATCCAATTTAATCCTGCCCGTGACTCGCTCGCTGCCGTTCCAACTGCGTGTCACTTAATCTGCATTTAAGCTCGTTTTTTGAATAATATGCTTACCGAGGAGCATCATAATGTAATTCCCAATAAGAACCTCAGTGGGCAACCCAGCCAGAAACCCCAGCAGACGCGAAAGCTTTGCTCGGTGCCGCTGTGGAGGCGGAGGGGCTCACGGCGCGAGGCGCTCGCCGAGTGCCGGCCGGCCGGGGCAGCGGGTGAGGCCTGTGGCTGCAGCCTCCCGGGCGCTCCTTGCCCAGCCCCTTCCTGTTGGCACGCGACCCGAACGGCTGGCTTCCGTCAAGGGGCCGCTGCTGCACGCGGATCCATGATCTGTGCCGGCGAGGTCAGCCCAGTGGCCCATCCACCTTGCCAGTGTTCAGTCGACTCGATGAAAAGGCTCTTCTTGCTTAACACATCTCCGTTTATCAAAGTCATGGCCTGTTACCCAAAGCCTGATCAGTGGACGAGCCACTGACCCAGTGAACCCTCATGGCTGCCTCCCGCTGGAGAGGAGCTTCCAAAGGCTCCCGAGGTAGAAGCGACACCCCTCTGGAGCGCACGGGGCAACGGGGGCAAACGAGTGGGGACTCGAATAATTGGCAGAGCACCAAGAGTGCAGGGCAGGCGGGGAGAGGCGCCGTGGGCCTTGCGCTCCTCTCCGCCACCCTTGGGAGCTCTGTGGGGTCGGTGGGGCGCCAGGCCGAGGAAGGAGTGGTGACGCCCGGCCCTCTCCTCGCCAGGCCCTGCCAGGCAGCTTCGTCTTACCTGCTCGTGCCTGAGCTCCAGCCCTGCTCTTGCTGTGGGCATGTGCGCACCCGGGCACCAGGGGTTGGGGGGGCAGAGTGTATCAGAGTGCCGTGTCGGGAATGCCACATGTGGGAAAGGCACGCAGGCCTCCGTGGCCTGAGGGCTGGGATTCCGCGGAGGGGGGCGGGCGAATGCAGGGAGCGTCAGCGGAGACGTAGGAGCTGCAGGTGAGGGAGTCCGGGGCGGGCAGCCAGCCCGAAAGGCCCAGGAATTCCCGCTGCGGAGGCTGTGGGGCAGCAGCAGGCACCTCCTCCGGAGCAAGCGTCTCCGCTGAACTGCCCGCTGCATTCACGTCCCGGGCCACTGTCGGTCTCAGTCGCGATTGTGGCCGCCGGGCAGGTTTGGATGCAGGACGTTCCAAAAAACACTTGACTCCCCCCTGCCCACCTGTGCCAGGGCAGGGATGAGAGACACGCGGGCCTCCGAATGCTGTTGGGCTCCAGCTGCCCCCTCGCCGTTGGCTGTGCTGGCTGGGGACGATGGGAGGCGCAGTCCCACAGTTCCTCGGCGACACATGTTTCCAGCCCCAGCCTCACGGTGCCGATCTTCCGGCTGTGGATCCAGCTGCCTTCAGGCCGGGAGCAACAGCAGCCCCACCCCTACGGCAAAGCCTTCCGGGGCGGCCTCCAGAGGCACGCTGCGCCTGCAAGCATCTAGGGGTCGGCTCGGGCACAGCACTGCACGTGGGAGTCCGTGTGCCCGAGTGGATTCAGACCCTGGCTTAGCTGTGGCTCTCACCGAGCCGGTCCTTGGCTTTCGACCCGGCCAAGTGTGTGCCCTCCCAGGAGTGCCCAGGGGTTGATGCCCCCGCAGCAGCTAGGAGCAAGTGCCTTCCCCACCCGCAGGGGCACTGCTGTTACGTGGCACCCTTCGTGAGTTCCGCAAGCGGCAGGAGGCGGGGGTGCAGAGCCTGCGATCCCACGTTGCCGATGCCCTGCAGATGCTTCCCAGGCAGCCCGTTCGGCTGGGCAGCGTCTGAAGCGAGCGGGCCGTGGTGCCGGCCTCGGAACGAGTCCAGGCCAGGCCCTCTGCAAACAGCACCTCAACATTGATCCGAGTGTGGCTTGTATCAAATTAGCTCCGTTCAATATCAAATCGACTTAAGCTAATTTAATATAAGGCAGGCTTAAATCAATATTTCACTTAATCAGGTCTTAAACTGATTTTAGCTTACTGCAGCACATGCTTGTGTGTAGATGAAGTTTAATGTTTTGCAAAATGTCATCCTAGCTTTTAAACACACACCAGCCAGTTTCCCGCAGAGCATCATAAAACCCAAGTTTCTCTTAACATGTAGGAGCTGGGCAGGGTTCATCCCATGCTGCTTTTTGGGAGGGTGGTCCAAAGAACATCACTTGTTCGTACTGGACGTGGGGAGGGGTGGTGGTATTGTGTTAAACGTGTGAATATGGTTGCTATGGGAATCGCTGCACTAAATTCACATCTAAGGAGGGGAGATAAATGTGGAACAGCCGTAGTTCAGTGGCAGAATCCAGCCTTTGCCTGTAGTTGTTAGCAGCGTCCGTCCCTGGCATCCCTGCCTGAACAAAACTTGGTGTTTAGAGGCGCTAGGGGAGAGCGCAGGGTAGCCCAGCTTCCAGTTTGGCTCTCGGGGTGCAGTGCAGCTTGGAATGCGGCAGCTCCAGATGCTTATATGAACAATTCCCACATCTCATGGGCGGTGTCGCCACACGGCCACGCAGGCCATCCCAGCATGCATCTCTTTGCGGTCTGCCAGCAGAAGCGGGAGGAGGAGGCCCAAAGGACACATGCCGGGAACTGGGAGAGAAGCATCCCAGTCCAGTGGCCCACGACCCAGGGAAGCGGCCCAGTGGTCCTGGGATGCATGAAGAGGTAGCAGGGCTACACCTCAGCTCTCCGGTGCTCCAGCGCAGCGCCACAACCCGGGAGTGCCTCAGAAGGGCCAAAAGCGTGATGTGGCACTGCTCGGGCCAGGCATGCCCGCCCCTCCTGCTGCAGCTGAGCAGGGCCGCCAGGGCCAGGAGGCCCTGGAGAGCACCCACTCGCAGGGCCACCCTAAGGCTGAGTCGGCCAGGTGGCTCGGACCACAGCAGACCCGTCCCCTGCATCCGCTGCTGGCCACCGCGTCGTCATGACGGCGGTCGGGCGCATGGCAGGGCCTGTGCGTGTGCAGCTCGGGGTGGCGCGGCCCCTCTGGGCACACTCAGGAGAACGTAGGGCGGTGCCCATGGGAGGAAGCCGGCTGGGTGGCCCTGGGGGCCTGCTGGCACGGCAGGCCTGGTAATAGCCGTGGCCTCCAGCTTGAAGCGCAGGGGGGCTGTGGAAAGGCTGCTGGCGATGTGGCGCCCGGGGCTCTGTTTCAGCGATTCCCGGCAGGGACAGCTTATCTGCTTGGGGTTAATAACAAGACAAATTATGTTATTAACGCCATGCGTTTTGCTTTTGTGCAAAGCACTTCAGACCTGGCAGAACGCCTTAGCTCTTTCCAGCGAAGGAGCTCCTGGCACAGCCCCTCCGGGACTTCGGCGTCTGAAGAACGCAAGAGCGTCAAGAATTGTGCGCCGGGCTGCAGAGAGCGGCTGGGTTCTGGCTCCCTTGCACTCACCAGACTCCTTCCCCCTCTCGGCCCTGGCCAGGGAGCCGTGCAAGTGGAGAACAAGCCCGTGCGGTGCAGCAACACGAGCGGGTGTCTTTTTGCAGAGTTTGTGCAAAATATGCAAAGCCCACAGGTCATGTGCACGGGAGCCGAACTCCGCTTGAAGTGACTTCCTGCCCGACGCCCACAAGCGCTTGGCGTGAGGCAGACAGGGGGCAGAGAGAACGCAGGCAGAGTCTGGGGAGCCGGGCGGGGAAATCTGATGGATCCCCACTCCCGAACCGGATCCCTCGAGCATTCCTAGCTGCACGTTTCTTTGGAACCGTGCAGATCCTGCTGTCTCAACAGTAAGACATATCCATGTGAGGAAGGGGCGATCGCTCAGGGTGTTTCGCGTGCAGATGGTCAGTCTTCAGCCCTGCAACTGGGTCTCCAGGCTGGGGAAGGGGCTGCGCCTTGACCTTGGGGGTGGGGGGGTCTGCTGACTGGAGTAGAAACACTACACTGCCTGCCTGGCTATTCAGTAGAGGAGGGGCCCGGGCCTTAACTCCATCTGGTGGCTTCATCGGGCCACACGGCGGAGGGCAGCGGTGGAGCATGGGGTGGCGGTCCCAATCCTCCCCCGTCCTTCCGCCCAGCCTTCCACGCGTCCACCTCCCCAAGCCCTGCCCTGAGGGTTCCTTGTCTTCTTCCCGCCCTTCCGCAGTCAACGGAGTCCCCTGGCCGCAGGAGTCCACCCGACGCAACAGCCACACCTTCAACTGCAGGATGCTGATCCGTCCCCCGGACGAGCCCGGGGCAGAGAACCAGGAGGCCCGCCAGCGCTACGAGGTCATGCAGTGCTTTACCGTGTCCCAGCCGAAGCTGATCAAGGAGGAAGGCGAAGGTAGCAACAGGGTCGCTTGTCTGGAGGGGGAAGGAGCCCCTCCTTGGCCGCTTTGCATGCCCGGGGAGGACTAGCAACTCGTCCTCGAGGTGCTCTGGCAGAGGGATCGGCGCCGCGAGGGTTTGGTGGCCCCCTGCATCCGGTCCTGCAATGCCCGCAGCTCAGTAGAAAGTCCGCAAGCTCACCCCGTACCGCTTGCGTGGCCCCACAGCCCTTCACAGGGAGCCTTGTCCTTCGCACCCTCCTTCCCGCAGGAAGCAAGGGAGGCTGTGCTTGGAGGTTGCTCGGTATTGGCAGAGCTTTATCTTCGGCAAGATCTTTTTTGGGTTGTGCGAACCAGCTGCTAGGGACAAACAGAAACTCCTTTGGTTCTTACGGCAAATGAGAACATGCCAATTTCCCCTCCAGCCGCCTGAGAGGCCTTTAATCTGAGGCAGCCGAAATGTGGTTTGAAAGGTAGCAAGTTCTGTCCCTCAGGCCCCTGACCAGCGAAGCTGCAGGGGTGGGGGTCCGCCAGGGGTCCTCCCGTGTCCGTGGCCCCTCCCTCCCCCCCTCCGCTGGAACCCAGGGGCACCTGGCAACACCCTGTAGTGTGCAGCTGGCAGAGCCCGTGCCCCGGTGCGGGCTGCCTGCATCCAGGGCCTGGACCCGCACCGGGGCCCGGGCGCAGGCGGCGGCTCTGGCTCTGGCTCGCCCCCACCTGCCAGAGGGGCTTCCAGCACGGCACTCGGGGCCCCTCTCGCCATAGCGGCCCTTCGCCCTGGCGCAGTGGCCGACCCACCCGCTGCAGCTTACGCGGGAGATCGTGACCGAGGACGGTTTATGAGGACATACTTTGCCCGGAGCCGATATTGCCGGCTTTCGTGTCTGCCTTTTATTTTACAAATGGACTGAGAATTAGTTCTCCCCAAACAGCGTGAAGCGCACACACACAAACACGCCCCGCGCCAACCCTTCTTCCCCAGACAAACTTCCAGTCATTTGTAGAAAATCGCTGCCGTGATGCCTCCAGCTGAAGACAGTGCTGCTTTTCACTGCGAGATGCAGAACCGTGTGGGCTGAGACGTGGCTCCGGTGAACTTCCCAGAGCTGAGCGGAGAAGGTGGTTGGAGCCCTTCCTCAAATGAGCAAGGACGGGGGGCGCCAGTGGCGGGTGGGGTCCTCATCCCGCAGCCGAGGTCACCGAGGAGCAACCCAGCGAGACGTTCTCCTAGGCAAGCCTCGTCTTGCTGGCAGCCCCCCCACCCCCGTGACCTCTTCAAGCCCACCCTCACTAGCGCAGTACTTGCCCCGGTCCGATGGTGGGGTCCCACCCCAAGAACGACCCGTACTGTTTGCACCCGTGCCCAGATGGAGCCATCGCTCTATTTTGGTGCTCCATTTTCAGGTGGGTCGTGGGAGAAGCGAATCCCTTATTTTAAACAGGAAGGAGTCCAAAGCAGGCACGTGTTTTCTTTGGAAGGGCCTGCGTTGCCTCAGAGGAGGGCAGCATGACCCCGAGAAGTGTGGGTTTTCAGCTCGTGCCAGAAGGCGCACCGTGTGGGAGACGGGGCGGGCAACCCGGTGCAGGTAGCAGACATAAAAATAGAGCGGAGCGGGCAGTGTTGCAGGCGCGCGGAAGTGGAAAGTAGGAACACCCGTCGCGCATCAACAGAAACGTTCGCGTCCTGCAGGTACAAGTGAGAGCTGGGGAGAGAGCGGGCCTTTCCAAGGGGAGGCGTGGCGGCAGCCGGGTGCTCGTGGGCAGCGGGGTAGGTCGTCCTCCCGTGTTTTAATATTTCTGTCCTGGGCTTCATCCTCTCTCCTGCTCAGTGCTGGGTGGTTCAATGAATTTGTTTTATTGGTACCGTTTTATGGAACGTTCCATGTCTTGATATTTCAATCCACTAGGTGCTTATCTGCCAACATCATGTTTATTTGTAATTGCTCCTGTTCTATTTGTAAATACGGCTACACAGATTGCTGTGTGCTGCCTTGTGAATACTTTTCGCTGCCTTTCGCGTGTTCTGCTGGGAGCCACTTCAAGCCCAGCTTTATGGGGAAGCAGCATGTGAATAAAGGGGGGGCGGGTGGGTGGAGATCCCACCCTGTGCCTCGTCCTTCCCAGCTCCAACCTCGCGGTTCTTCTGCTCTCAACAGATCTGCAGTCCTGCCTGATCTGCATCGCACGCAGATTGCCCCGATCCACGGCCCCCGCAGCATCGGAGTCCTTCATGACCAAGCAAGATACGACAGGTACCAGTTCGGGCGAGGCTGGAGGGCCGGGCAAGTCTTGGCCTACTCTGGGGTCTTTGCTGCTCTGTAGAATGGAGAGACTTTGTTCATGAACCCAGCATGTCTGGGGCACCCCCTTGGGCCGCAGTCTGCAGTCGCTGTGCATGCAGGGGCCGCCGTGCCGGCAGGGGAGCTGCCGTTTTCCTTCCAACTTGGAAACTGCCCCCCCCACGAGCACCTCCCAGGGATGCCGTGTGGAGTTCCAGAAGGAAATGTGGTGGCCACCACAAGGGGTAGAGCGGGGTGTGGGCCAGGGCCAGTGAGCAAAGAAATGGGGGAGAAAAGGCAGTGCCCCCCACATCACAGGCAAAGATCAGTTCCCTGCCCCGGAGTGCATGCAGCTGGGGGACACGAGAGAGGCCAGGGTAACAGGATGAATGCGAGCACAGGCAATTGTGCCTACTTCCCTTTGGGATTTAGGGCACTCATAGAATCATAGAATAGCAGAGTCGGAAGGGGCCCTGAAGGCCATCCAGTCCACCCCTGCTGCTGCAGGACACCAAGTCACGCCCTCCCACTCGGATGGCTGCCCGGTTTCGCCCTGAACGTCTCCGGTGTGGGAGAGCCCCCCACCTCGCCGGGCAGCTGGTCCCACTGCCATGTTGTTCTGACCGTGAGGAAGCTTTTCCTGATGCCCAGCCTGGATCTGGGTTGCTGCAGCTGGACTTGATTCTTCCATGTCCTGTGCTCCGGCATCAGCAAGGAGGGATCTTCTTCACCCACTGCATGGTCAGCCGTGGCCTTTTCTGCCACGGGTGGACGCAACGCCCACCAATTCAGAGCTCCTTAGAGGGGGACCAGACGCATTCCTGGCGGAGAAGCAGGGCAGGCCGAGCCCTGCTTCCAGGTCCGTGGAGAGCCACTGCCACGCACGGCGCGCTGCTTGACTGGCCGCCTCCTTCGTGACGCCCCCGCCCCCGTTTCTCCCCACACAGGTAAGATCATCTCCATCGACACCAGCTCCCTGCGCGCAGCAGGCCGGACTGGCTGGGAGGACCTGGTGCGGAAGTGCATCTACGCCTTCTTCCAGCCTCAGGGCAGGGAGCCCTCGTACGCCAAGCAGCTCTTTCAGGAAGGTAAAGGACCCGCTCTCCACTCACACTGCCATTGTTGCCGGATGAGTGTTTTCCGGACCGGAGATAAAAGGCCGGGGAAGCGGGCCAGCGGCGCTGGCGCTGCAGAGGAAGCCGCTGAACGGGCCGAGGAACGCCAGCAGCCCACGGGCTCGGGGAGGGAGCTCGCCCGCACGGTCAATAGAATTCCAGCGGACTGCCGGCCAGCTCTCCGCACTGCTGTGGCAACCAGGCCGGGGCGGGGGGGCAGTGGGCCTCCCGCTTGTGGGTGGCATGCCAGCCCAGAGGCCTTCCTGCAGCCCCCTCGGGAAGTGAGAGGTGGAGCGAGCGAGCGAGCCAAGCCATGCCAGGGCAACTGAGACGCCCCAGAGTCTCCTAGCCCGGCACCTTTCCGTTGGAGCTGGGTGCACCGGGTCCATTTCCCTCTCCAGCCGCGGCGCTCATGTGGGAGGGCCCCGGCCTGGGATCGCCAGTCCCCCAGCCCCTTGGAGAACGGGTCAGATAAGATGCTGAGAAGCCACCCAGAGAGCTTTAGCTGTGGGGTGGCACAGATCTGGAATGGAATTTTCCACCGCTCTTCTCCTAACACAACTACGAAGTATTGATGGTGACTGCTCCAGTTCCAGAAAGAACGGAGGCTCTTCTGCAACCCCAGAGCTCCAGAGCTCTGGCCAGGCGAGTGTCCTGAGACGGCTTGGATGTCAGGCAGCTGCTCTGGAATAAAATGCATCCTTTCCCTCCGGGGTGGCTGTAGGGGGGCGACGGACCAACATCCCGTGGGGCTGCTGTAGGGGAACATAAATGTCCTGAAAGACGGGCGGGCGGGCGGGCGGGGCTTTGTACTCCCTTCACAGCTCCTCTGCGGGGTGGATCAGCCCAGCTCATTGTTGGACTGGGAGATTCGCACGCCGGCTTGTTCACGGATGTGCCCTCTTCTCTGAGGGTTGTGCATGGATGCCTTCCATAGTCCTGGGGTGGCGGGAGGAGATTCCCGATTTCAAAGCTGCAGGGAAGGAGCGGGCGACTTTGAGTGGTCTCCCTCCCACTGTGGGCCACACTTCCTGGCTGCCAGGGGTGGGGCAGGAAGAGGGGAAAAGTGGGGAGGGGCAAGGGCACCCAGCTTCAAATGTTTGCTGCCGTATAAACTTGCCTGCATAACCTTGGGAAGCTCCCACCTTGGCCTCCGTTCTTGCGTTGGTAAAGCGGGAATCGCCGCGAAAAGGGGTGGGCGAGATCGCGGGTCGTTCTGCGATAGAGCCCCAACCGGAGCCCACGCGATCGACGACGACCGGCAGTGGATAAAGCCGCCCTTTCTCCCCCTCCCCCCACGTCTCTTCCTCCCCAGTGATGACCCGGGGCACGGCCTTCAGCCCCTCTTACCGGTTCACACTTAGCGACGGGACGGTGCTGAGCGCCCACACCAAGTGCAAACTCTGCTGCCCTCAGAGCCCCGAGATGCAGCCGTTCATCATGGGCATCCACATCATCGAGAGGTGAGTCTGGATGGGCTGCTCTGCCCGCCCTCCCTCCCTCCCTCCCTCTGTTGCTTTCCGTCCATGCGCAACATGCATGTCTTGGCTCGCTTCCCCATCCCTCACTGGTTCAGTCCAGGCTCTCTGTCCCGTGGGTAGGGCCCATCAGCTCAGGCTACTAATCCTGAAGAAAAGCCTCATGGAGGAAGAGGGGGAGCTTGCCTTCAGGCCCCGCACCCCCGTTCTGCTTTCTGCAGTGGCGTTGCACTTCCTCCCACTGTTTTTGAGGGAAGCCTGTTGCCGCGCAGGGCTCCCCTGAGCATCCTGAGGACACACAGAAGATGGGGGTTCAGGCAGCCGTGTCTCGCCTCTCCTCCTTCGGTCGGTCAGGGAGAGCACAGAGGCGCCATGGGGTTTTCAGCCATGACAGCAGCTGGAAAGCAGGGCGCTGCTTCTCACGTGTCTGCTCCTCGCTTCCAGACTTTCTGAGCTTTTTGTTTGGGTTTGAAAAGCCAGCAGTGAGACCGGTTCTCCCCTGCAGAGGAGGGCAGGACACGCTCCAACAGAGCCAAGCTCAGGGAGCCAAGGTTCCATTTGGATGCCAGGAAGCAATTCCTGACAGTCAGGACCCCGAGGGTGTGGAATGGGCTTCCCTGGGAGGAGGTTGAGGCCCCATCGGTGCTGGTGTTCAAGGATAGGCTGGACATGCACATGGTGGGCATGTTGTGAGAGGAGCCGGCTGGAGCTGGGGGCCAGACTAGATGGCCCGGGAGGCCCCTTCTGACTCGCTCTGTTTCTATGGAAAGAAAAGCCCTCTCACTCCGTTTTCATCTGTCTTCAAGAGAGGCTGTAACCCAGCTTGGAGGGTTCTACAGGGGTGCAGAACCTCTGGCCCTGGGGCCACTGTGGCCCGCGGGGTTCTCCCAATGGGCCTGCCCCCTTCCCCTTCCCCCAATGGCCAGCCAGAGAGTAGTGCCCTTGCTTTTGCACTTCTTCTCCCATTCAGAGAGGGGGAATCCTTCTCCTAACGCTTAGTTACTGGCAGTACCAACTCCAGGCTAAAATACATGGACATTTTCAGTAGGTTCGGCCCTGTCCCATTTTGCCCCACCCACCATTAGAAGAGGTCTTGCGAAAGCTTCCCTGAGACTGAGTTTGGACTTCAGGATGCAAGAGGCTGAACACCCCTGCAGCGTTGGGCAGTCAGGTGCACTGTGGCGTTGCAGGTGTCTTTCCGTCCCTTTCTTGTGCTTTTCTGGTGATAAGGGGAGGAGCCACTCGTTTTGACCTTCAGGGAGCTTCGTGAGGTGGGCTTCTACCTGCTGGCAGGTTGTTGAGGTTACTTCCATGTTGTCTCTGGAGCACCTGTGATTCCCCCCCTCACAAAATCTGTGGCTGTAAGCCACCTGGAGGGTAGGCCCCAGGCACGGCACAGGCTGCCTCTGGCTCCGTGTGCAGCTCCGCTTCCGGGTTTTGTCATGAAGAAGCTCCCGCCTTGTTAAACTGGGCACGGACCTTCCTGGTGGGTAGCCTGGGATGGGACCCTCGCATGGCTTGGCTTCCGGGCCAGCGCCCCACCACCAGCCCTCTGACTGCTCCCTCGCTTGTCCATTCTTTCTTTGTGTAAAACGGTGTTTCCTGCGTTCTTGACTGCCTTCCTCCCCCCGGCCCCCGCCAGCTGCCGATTCCTCTTCAAGGAGGGGCTCAGTCCAGCCATTCACATTCTTGCAAGGGGTTCCTTCGTGAAGCCGTCCTGAAGCAGGCGGGCAGGCAGGCTGGGGGGGGGGGTCCCTTCTGGGCCCATTGCCCAGGACCTGCTGGAGGGAGGGCTTTCCATGGAATCCCAGGGTCAGCTTGGGAGCATGGGCTTTAGTTTGGGCTTGGGGTTCAGAACCGGCGCCAGGCATTCTGAGGGTGGGAAGACGGTGCTTGGATGAGACACCTGCAGAGGTAAGCAGCCCTTTGCCGCCCCTTCGGCTTGTCAGGCTTCCCCAGTTACATCTGTTAGGCGTTCCCTCCGTCAGAATCCGCTCCTTCCGGAAGGATTCTCTGGTGGGCCTGTGCCTGTCACGTGGGGACACGCAGCTGTTACATGGGAATTGTTCTACCGGAACTGATCGGGTAGATTTCGCTGGAACAGTGAGAAAAGCAGGAGCCGGCAGCTCGCTTCCGTGCGGATGACCAACGCTTTCTTCCTTTCTTCTCTCACCCCAGGGAACACGGCACACTGTCGCCCCAAGAGAGCACGAACCCTGGGATGCCTCTTCCCCGCGTCAGCCCCTCGCTGAACCCCAGCGTCTCCCCGGGACAAGGCCTGGCTCTGCCTGCTCCTCTCCCGCCCGCCAGCAGCAGCGCGCTGCCCACCGGCACCAGCCACCCGCCAGGACCCAGCCTGCACGGCGGCGGTAGTGCTCCCGCCAGCCAGGCCGCTTTCGGATGCTCCCCTGTGGGCCAGATGGGCGCCAGCGTGGCCTTAAGCCAGGGACAGGCTGGTCCCCAGAGCAGTACCCACGCGCTGAACCTCAGCGGCTCCCCACTGAGCAGCCCCGGGGTCACCCCGCCACAGTTCATGTCCCCCAGGCACCGGGTGAGCCCCGGGCTGGTCCACCGGCCCAGAATGCCGGGCAACCCCTTTTCTCCCACCATGCCCCACACGCACTCCCCGGCGGGCATGGTCGGCAGCGGCAGCGGCTCGGTCGGCAGCAGGCCTTACCCGGGCACCCCGCTGAACCCCATGCAGGGACTGGCCGAGGGGCCCCGGCCCGCCGTGGGCTACTCCACACCGCCTCCCGGGCTGCGGCAGCTGGGCGGCCAGAACTCGCCCGGCCGGATGAGCGTGCCGCCCATGAAAACGGAGCCCAAGGACGGCAAGGAGATGTCCTCCATGCTGTGCGGCCTGGGCCGCCCCGACGGCAGCCCCAGCGACAGCAAGCCCCCCCTGGAGCCCGGCCTGCTGCACGGCGCGGACAGGCTCCTGGAGGGCGACGGCAAGTGCTTGCAGGTCACCAGCCACAAACTGGTCCAGCTCCTGGCCTCCACGGCCCAGGAGCAGTTGCGGCACGCGGACGCGGACACCAGCTGCAAAGAGCCCTTGTCTTGCACAGGCACTTCGGGGACCCCGGCCTCCGGGACCCCAGTGGGCAGCGCGTGCCCCTCCTCCCACAGCTCCCTCACGGAGCGCCACAAGATCTTGCACCGGCTCCTCCAGGAGGGCAGCCCCTCGGACATCAGCAACCTGTCCATGGAGCAAGACAAAAAGGACAGCGGGCCCAGCGGGGCAGCCGCCGCCGCCGCCGCCACCGCCGCCGCCTCACAGAGCCAGGCCCCCGGCACGCCCGACATCCGGCTGGAGGCAGATGCTGTGAAGAAGGAGTCCAAGGACCACCAGCTCCTCCGCTACCTGCTCGACAAGGACGAGAAAGAGCTGGTGGCCAACCCCACCCTGAGGCTGGACGACGTGAAGGTGAAAGAGAGCGCGGAGCACTTGGATTCCTGCAGCGCGGCCCCGGCCCTGCTCGCGAAGCCCCCCGCGCAAGAGGAGGTGAAGCTGCAGCCGCAGGGTCAGGTGGGCTTTCCCCGTCCAGGGTCCTTCCTCTCTCTCAGCGCAAGCACCGAAGCGGTGCCCCGGCCCTGAAAAGGCCGGGCTGCTGCCCCCAGCTGCGAGGCGCTCCTTGGCCGCAGCTGGGCACTTTGCGCAGCGATGCAGAGCAGGGGGATGATGCGCAGCCGGCGTAGCCAGGGGTTCTCAAACTACGCCTGTGCTTAGTGGCCAAAGTTATTTCCAAGAGCAAGCGGTTAGCGGAAGTGCCTCCGAACACGTGCAGAGGTCCTTTCCACCCAGGAAGCAGCAGCTTGGTGCTCCTACAGAGCCCAGGAGACTGGCTGATGGCCGGAATGATCATGCGCTGAGCTGGGCTGGCTGGCTGGCTGGGGAAGCTAGGTCCCTACATGGCCACGTTTCTCGCTCTGCTTCTGCGTTTCCATCTCCATCTGAAAACCAAACATTGCTCCTGCTTCCTTTGTGAACCCAGGCAGGAAGCAGCAGGCATTTGTTTTCAAAACCAGCTCTGCAGATTAGAAAATGCAGCCCTTCCCTTTCTCCCAAAAAAATCCACTCCAGATTTTTCTTCCTTTCCTGCAGCTGCTCCCCTTCAGGATTGATTGATTGATTCTGTAGCTTCCTGGAAGGCAGTGGGAAGTGGGAGCAACAGAGAGAGAAGCCCTTTGTTAGCTGAGGTTGGGGAAAGGAAGCACTCAGGTATAGAGGAAGATGAGCAGGTACTAAATGACTGAGCTTTGAAAGTGGAGGCTTGGAACAGCCCCGTCGATTAACCTGCCTTGTTCTTTAAAATCTGCGTGAAGTTGGAAGCAAGCTCCTTACTGGGGATTGCCTTGGAGGACGATATGCCGCAGTGAAGGCCGGGGCCACGGGGTTCTCTTTCTCTACGAGTCCCGGGAGGTGAACGGTGCTGAGCAAGGTGGTGGTGCCAGTGCACTGGGCAGCACCAGGGGGAGGCGGCCCTCCCCCTTCCGGCCGGCCCCCAGCCAGCTCTTCAGTGGGATCCAGGGGGTGGGATGGCGGAAAAATGCGGGCCTTTGCCCAAGTAACTCCAAAGTCGATGGCAGGCTTCCAAAACTCTGCTCCGGGTTTTGCGGGCAGCCTGGTTTAACAGCCGGGCTGATTTTGCCAGCCACCCACCCAGCCGCCTCAGGGCCAGGCTGAGGACCTGTTTCCATGGGCAAGGGCCATCGGGTCCCATCCCTGGGATCTGAGTCGAGTGAGCAAAGTTGCAGCCCAGCGGAGCGGGAAGGCCCCAGGTTGGGCGAGGGCGGGAGGCTCCGGCTCCGGCTCTGTAGTGGGGCCTAGCTCGGTGGTAGGACGTTCTGCTCGGTGGGCACAGTGTGCCCGGTTCAGTCCTGAGCCTCCCCTGAAAAAGGAAGCTTGGCCAGCAGGACGGATCCCCCCTGCCCGACAGCCTGGAGGGTGGCCGCTGCCGCCAGAGCAGTGCAGTGCTCTGAGGGGAAGAGAGGCCCGCGTTGTTACCTCGAGCGTCACGAGGTGCTGCTTGAGGCAGGGACCCCTCTCGGGAATGAGCAGTCCGAGGGTGCATTCTGCGTCTGTCCCGGCAGGTCGTCCACCATGGATGCACCCCCCCACCCCGAGTCCAAGCACTGGGAACTGGTGGGATGCAGGCGGAGGCAGGGCGACTGCACAAGGGAAACACGCGCCGCAACATGTGTTTGGATACAGGTGCACGAGGGACAGGGCCTTCTCCGTGGCAGCCCCCACCTGCAGAATGATCCCCCTGGAGGTCTCTTGCCCGGCATCCACACTGTTCACTCCTTGATGCCAGGTTCAGACATGCGCTGCTCCTGGGCGTTTGGCGGTGTGTGGTGGGGTTCTTTAATCCGATCGTGGGGTTGTTCGTTGTGAATGGTGGAAGGGGGGCCTCTGTGTGTCCCCTCAGTTTCTGGGTGTGTAATTGGCTCCTATGCATACACGTGGCGCTGCACTGTAAAATGCGTTACCCTTTTAATCCACATAGAGAGGTCTCCTGTTGGGCAGTATAAAAACGGGATCGGTGGCTGGGGAACGCCTCGCCCACGCTGCCGCTTCTGCACGGGCTCCCCGCAGGCAGGGGGCATCTCTCGCCACACGGGCTTGCCTCAGGTTTGCGTTCGGCGGGGTGCTGCGGCCGCGCTGGGCCTCCCGGAGGCATCGCTGTGCCGGAGGCATGTTCTCAGCGGCCCTTGGCGTGGGCATAGACCTCCCCGCTAGATGCTGCTCAGCCTCCCCCCAGGCCCCCCGACAGGGATTTTGCAGGCAAGGAGCTTCACTGGGAGCTCTGGGGAAACATTTTTGTCACGAAACCAGCAGAAACTTTGCATTGGATGACTTCAGACAGTGGCATGGTTTGAAAGAGCCTGCAAGCGGCAAATGACCCTCCGCACTGCGGCACTGTAGACTTTCCCATTTCTGTGGCTTCCTCAGCAGGGAACAGTCCTCTAGCCTGCAGGCCACCAACCTCCAGTTTTTCCTGAAATCAGCAGCCCAGTTTGGCACAAGTCTGTGAATGGACTGGGCAAACATTCAGTCTTGCTTCTGTTTCTTAACGGGGGTGGGGGGAGCAATTTGAAGGTCCTATTATCTCCCCTAGTGGAGTTATTGTGCCTCAGTGACCTGCAGCAGAGTTTTCCGCGGATCCGTGCTTACTGTAAGTCTCTCTGAGCAGGAGAGGCTGCCGGCTTGTGCTCACACACCCAGCCCACCGTGCCTTGTTCTCGTGGAAGCTGAAGGAGAGGACAACACAAATGAGGCCGCTAATCCTCTCCATCAGGGAGGCCCAGGGAGAGGGTCCTCATGAAGGAAAAGCTGCAGAGTCCACTTTTGGACTTGAGTCAGCAAGGACTGCCACGTGAGGCGCTTGATGCATCTCCCTTCCAGGCAACCTGCAGATCCAGCAGAGGAATAAGAAGGCCCAGCTCATGGTAAAAATGCCTCGGCTAACAAGCTCAGGCTCAGAATAGTTCAGAATGGACCAAACGGTGACTGCATGCGATCCTTCCCGGGAGCACTTTTCTCTCTGGTGTCTCACATTTCTGAGATGCCCAAATTCTCGGCCGTTGCTGTTAATCCTGCGCTGTCCTTGCTGCCCGCTCAGCCTCAGAGGCTCCTCTGCAGCCTGGGGGTTGTTGTCGGGGCCTCTTCAGGCACTCTGCACACTCCCCTGTCTGCGCAGACCCTCTCTAGTCCTTTACCTGCCTTGGTTTCCGCAGCACAGGCCAGAACTGTGGGCCGTCATGGAGGGGCATCCGGGAGGCCCCCACGCCGCCAGCCGAACCGGTGATCTTACCTCGTGGGCACAGTGAGCCTGCCTGCAGTTTCGAGGACACAGTGAGCGTGCCACACAAATTGGCCGAGTAGCACTCGCGCAGCCTGCCGCAGCTGCCGGGGGTTATTCGTACTTGAGGGCCGTTGTTTTGCTCTTTACCTGTTGAGTATAACGCAGGTGGCTTCTTTCTCGGCACAGTCGCGTCGCGAGCCCTCCTGATAGCGCATCCCCTCTAATTGTCTCATTAGATCACATTTCTGTCTTCAAGTGCTTCTCTTGCTCTTGTGCTTTGTCAGGGGCTTGCTAAACCGAGGAACGTGAGTCAGTACAGTGACAGAGAAATCATCTTGGAGGACAGGGCTGCCTTTTCCCTTTTCCTGGCCATCCTTGAATAACTCTGGGGGAAGGTATTGCAGCTGGATCGCTGGAGGAGAGGGAGAGAAGGGGAGGAACCGTGGGTCTGAGCAAAGGGCCAGCGCCATCCCACACTGCGTCCTGTTTTGCTGGTGAGCAGGTGGCCGGGAGCAGAAGGCCTCTCCTTCCCAGCGGTATCTGGGCAGCTCTGCTTCTCTTTCTCAAGGCCACAGCAGTTCGTCTCTCATGGGAGGCCGGAGGACACAAGCCCAGTGCAAGTCGGGGTGTGCTTTGAAGAGGGGTGTTTGTTTATTTATTTATTTGGAGTTTTGGAACGCCGTCCCATTCGCATAAGCCTCGCGACGGCTTCCATACACTGTGCAAGGGGTGCATCTGCTCGATTCAACTTCACCACCCCACCCTGTGCCAGCAGGAAGATACTCACATTTTCTCCTAATGCTTTTTAACATGGGTCGTTACCGAAAAGTGCAGGTGACAGATGCTGTCTTAGGAAGGACGTTCCTGTCTTGCTTTTGGGCAAAGAGAAACCCAAGATGCCCAGGTGTGCGCCATCTGCACAGGAGCAGGGGCTTTCCCAAACCCCAGCGGCTTTTTCGAAAGAGAGTGTGCAGAGCAGAGGAGCGGCACCTGACAGTTTCCCCACTGGCCCCTTCTCCTGCCGCTTAATGCTCCGCCTGACTGCCTTTCCCACCACAGGGGTTCCATATGCACGAGCATCTTTTCAGAAAAAAGCGATAGATTCATGGGTGAAAAGCCCCTTCGCCTTCCCAGTTCTCCTCTCTCAAATTCCCCCTGCAGAAAAAGCGTTTCCTCTTTTATTAAAGAAGAAGAACCACCAGTCAGGGCTTCATTTCCGTGTTGAATACTTACTTGATAAAAGCATTTTAACCTGACCTTCGTCCTGGGACATCGGGCAGTAAAAAGAGGAATACAAACCAAAATAGAGTGGCAGACGCACAAATTGAAATGTCACCCTATGGCACATCCTTTCCCCAACCTGACACCCTCCAGACGTGTTGACCTGCAACTCCCTGCCTTGGCTGGCTGGGGCATGCTGGGAGTTGTAGTATCACTGGCCGGAGAGGGCCCAGTTGGGGTAGGCAGATCATACTACAGCTTGACATAAACCCAAATTGCAATAAACAGAAGAAGCAGCGCTGCCGTGCAAACCCAGCACGGTACTTGAGAGCACCCAGGCAAATAATTTCAACCTTACACCGAAAGGACCGCGGTGTTGGCACCGGTTGAGCGCTGCGTAAGGACGTCCCAGGGACCGATACGCATTTTCCATGCCGATCGTTTTAGTGAAGTCCCGGTGTCCGCAGCAGGAATGCCGAGGTACGGAGGGGGAAGCTGCTTCATACCATGGATGCATAAAGCTAACAGAAATGACCCACTTCTTTCTCCTGAGCACGGAGGTTGCACTTGCTGTGCCGTGCCTCATGGAGCTACTGTTCCCGTCGTATGTGTGAGACTGAGTCAGCCTCTCCGACATCTTGATATGTGGGTGCGAGAGCTGAAATGTCTTGTT
This sequence comes from Varanus komodoensis, assembly GCF_004798865.1. Lineage (NCBI taxonomy): Eukaryota > Metazoa > Chordata > Lepidosauria > Squamata > Varanidae > Varanus > Varanus komodoensis. The sequence continues at coordinate 2,510,457 of NW_025336273.1, read as the reverse complement.
TCCAAACTGGAACAGTCTCTGCTCAAAGCAGGCTCATCTCACCTTGCCAGTGTTTTTGCGCTCGGAACATTTCTGGATGTTCACTTTTGCACATGCTCCTCTCGGAACTGGTGGTGCTTTGTGGATCAAGCAGAATGTAACGAGCAGTCCTTCTGTGCTTTTCTGCTGCTGCTTGACGGTGGTGGATTTATCTGATTTTCCCGGGCACGGCGTGTACCTGCAGCAGTCCAAGGTAACTGCTGAAGCGATGCTGCTTGTCGTGGGCGCAGTCTGCTCACGGGCCGGCTGGGCTTGCCTGATGCCAACAACCCGTCGTGGGTTACAAGCCCTGGTGGGTCGTTGGTCATACACACACGGGCCATTTCCCTCAGGGTGGCTTGCTCATTGGCAGTCAACCAACCTGGCAACCACTGGCTTGTTCTAGGGCTTGTTGGACCCGCAATAGAGCGTCATGTTGTCTGAGCACAAATAGAAACAGAAACAGTGCGAGTCAGAAGGGGTCTCCCGGGCCATCTAGTCTGACCCCCAGATCCAGCCGGCTCCGCTCACGACATACCCACCATGTGCATGTCCAGCCTATCCTTGAACACCCGCACCGATGGGGCCTCAACGACCTCCCATGGAAGCCCATTCCACACCCTCAGGGTCCCAACTGTCAGGAAGTGCTTCTGATCCCATGGTTGGTTGCAGGAAGCATCTCGCAAGCTGCTGGGAAGAGCTGCAGAAACCCCTTGCCACTCTTGCTGAGCTCACCTGTGGAGGGATCCTCACATTGGTTCTTGAGCATTTCTCTCGGCTTTCCCATCCCCCTCTTTTTTAGGCCATCTACCGCAATCTCTCTGCTAGCAGCCAGCCGGCCCCTCCAGAGCGCCAAAGTGGCAGGTTGGAAGGCCTGTCTCTCGTTCACCAGCTGTTTCGTTCGTCTTTTTTTGCGCCCCAAGTGTGCAGGATATTTTCAGAATTGTTTAAAAGTGGCGCTCTAGCCGTGCATGCCCTTCCGCGGGTCCAATTTGGCCGGCCTCGCCTGGCCAGCGTCCTGGGCTGATGTGAGGGCGCTGCCGAAGGGAGCGGGCACTCCCCCGGGGACACTGCCCCCACGGGGGCTGCAGAGAGGTGGGCCTTTCACGTGTCTTTCTCCTGACGGCTGGTGAGCCGCTAGCCTTCCCCCCTCCCTTTTCTAAGGCTCCGTGTGCTTGGGGTGGTAGAAAAGTTTGAGCCACTCCTTTTTAGAGAGCACAGATCTTTGACAGCCGTCAGAGCTCAGATTTCCTTTTATTTCAGGCAGGGCTAATCAGGATATTTTTGACAGAGGCGCGCGCTTGCACACACGCACACACAAAGGCATGTCCCTGTGCGGAGGAAGAAAACCTGATGAGGCAATCAAAACATCCGCTTGAAAGGGGGCTGCCGTTTGGACAGCCTGCTTTGGAAGTTCTGCATGCCCAAGAAAAGGGAGGACGGGGGGACCTCAATGGAGGTGGAGGCGCTTGTTGTAAGAACTCTGCCCCCGCCCACCTTCCCGTCTCTAGCGCTTTCCCCACCTCCAGTGCTGTGTCTTGGATTTCAGGTCTGCAGGCAAGGAAGGCCTCTTTTAACTGAGGTATAATAAGCTGTGCTGGGAAAGGTGAAGAGCAGGAGAAACAGGCTATAATTTGACCCATTACCAGTCAGGATTGGGCCAGAAAGGGAGAGCCGCAGGCCAGGGGGTCCCTTGGTGTCCTTTGCTGCACGGAGCCCCTCGCCTGGCGGCTGCAGCCAGACGGGGGGGCCTCCAAGTAAAGGGGCCGGAGAGGCTTTTGAGGGGGGGAGTGTCACATCCCTGCCCACTGCGGAGACCCTTTTGTCACTGGGGTTGCTGATTTCATTTTCATGCCGCCTGTTTCAAGCAGCTAGAGCAGCATACCGTGAAGAGTTGCTCTAGAAAACCGCCTGGGGTGAGCAATCCCCGTGAACAGAAGTTTAGAAACTTCAGCGCAAAGGCCTTTCTTAACCTGGAACTGAAGGTGACAGGTTGGTGTCAGCCGACCCTCGGTACAGGGATCGCTCTGTGGAGGAGGGCCACCACCGAGAAAGCCCCCCCTGAGCCTCCCTCCAAGTAGACAGCTGGGGGAAGGCTCCAGATGTTGGACGTGATGCCCAGGTAGACCGTGGTGGAAGAGACGCTCCCTCAAGTACCATGGTCCCAAGTAAGACTTTATGGGATAAAACCAGCACCTTGAATGCAGTAATGCAAATGGACCAGAACTGGCCGGATATTTTCCTCCCAGTTATTAACCTGGCGCACTCCCACTGCGTCGGAGGACAGCGCCGGTCCTGCCCAGAGGCCAGGCTAGGTGGGGAAGATAGGAGTTGCTGTCTGCCCCTTTTGGAGGGTAGGGTTGGTGGGTCTATGTGACCGCGGCAGGGCTACAAAGAAAATGGGCCTCTGTTGAGGCTTGCGGGCTTAATGTGCAAGGTTGACCATTGCCCCCTCTCCTGGGGTCCTAAAGCTGTTTTGCCCCTGCCCAGCAGCCTTAAAGGGAGAGGAAAACTAAAGACACGTCACAGGAGGCCGCCTGGAACCCCACCTCGCCCTCCTCCTCCGAGCCATCAAAAGCCAGGCAAGGGAAGGCCACGGAGAGGAGCTTTAGCTGGGCACCCTCCCCGTGTCCCAGGGTGCCTCTTCTCTCTGGCCCAGGCGTCTCGGCATGCTGCAGCCTGGGCCTCAGCTGTGTACCATGGGCTCGGTTTTTCCGCCGCTCTCCTGGAGATTTATCTTCTGGCCTTTTGGATGTGTACAGAAAGCTTCAGCAGAAGACAGAGAAACCCACCGCAAGAGCGTGCGCTGCTCTACTGCAGGGTCCTTCTGAGCTAGAGTCCTGGGAGCCCCTTTCCAAAAGGCAGCCTAGATGTGGCCTAGATCAAGAGCGCCAGGGTTGCGCTCTGGGGAGCACCTCTATGTGCTCCGATTGCACATGTCTTGCCCTTTAGGCGAGGGCCACATGGCGAGGGAGAGCAAGGGAGGCGTGGGCAGGGGGCTGGGAAACCCAGCAGAGCAATCGGGATGGCCTTGCCTGTTCGGTCTGTGCCTCTTGCTCCTCGAAGCGGCTAACCCGCAGCCTCGCTTCCTCCCTTCAGTTCGCATCCGACCTGGACCAGATCCTGCCATCGCTGGATAAAGCAGCCCAGCTGCCATCAGGCCTGTGTGGTTCGGAGACCGCCGGAAGTGGCGGCATTGTTGTCAAGTCCGAGGTCCTGACCCCGTCCCTCCAGCCCAGCACCGCGGCGAGGACTCCCACGGGGATGAGCTGTATGTACACCGGGGAACCGCCCTACCTTTCCGAGCCCCAGGGCTGGACCTGGCCTGCTCCTGTGCAGTCTCAGGGCTGCTTCCTCCCCGTCGGCACGAGGCTGGCACACTCAGGCCAGGGGAGCATGAGAGCGAGACCGCGCTGAACGGGCCCCTTGCACGTTCTGTAAGCAGCCCTGCTCCTCTGCGAAAGCCAGCCTGACCTGGGCGCGTTTGGTGTGCTGCATGAGGAGGCCTCGTTCCGGATCCCAGGGGAGACGGTCAGCACTCGCTTTGGCCGTGGCTGGGCGCCAGCCAGAGCCCCGTGAAAAGCACGACTTTTCATCTAAGGGAACGAGGGCAGCCTCCTTCCTCAGATGCCTGGAGGGGGCGTTTTCCCTGGGGAGGGCGACACGGGGCCCCGCTGCGTTGGCATGGACGCTGCCAGGATGGGGGGGGCGGTCCCATACCTGGCGGGGGTAGGGGTGGACGGTGCTTTGGCTCCCGTCCCTTTTGCAGACCCAGCACGCACGTAATGTCACGCTGCCGAGGCCCCCAGAGGAGAAGACTCTCCGTGGCTCCAGGTCCTGATGGCCTTTTGGAAGGCCTCCCCTCTCGGAGGCGGTGCACCTCGGCGTCCCAGTTGCTGCTGTACTCCTGCTTACTGGGGGGCTTCCCACAGGCAGGCGTGGCCTGCCCCTTTCACCGCATCCTCAGCTTGGGCGTCTCTCCGGGCCACCAGCAGCCCAAGGCCGAGGGCCTGGGCAAGAAAGCCCCTCTTCACCCAGCGCACAGGGGGCTGGCAGGGCTGGCGGGGCCAGGATGTGGGGTGGGGGGCTTGGTTTTCGCCCACTGGAAGCCCCAGGTGCAAGGAGGTGGTGCTCCCTGCGAGTCAGTGGCTGGGGGAGCAGCGCCCCGGGAGGCGGAGGCTGGGCGCCGGGTGCTGGGCGAGGGGGGCTTTCTGCCCGACCAGCAAGGCGCTCCTGTGCCTGCAAGTCGGCCTGTGGCAGAGCCGCTGCAGGGCCCGTAGCCCGCCTGGTCACTGGCCCAGTGTGGCCACACGCAGCAAACCACAGCATTGCTTGCACGCTTCCTTGGGACCTGGGGCATCATGGAACTAGTTCACTGATCATTAGGACTAAATAACGCAGGACTGTTTGTTTCATTTATATCAAGTATGCATTATTATGTTTATATCCTGCCTTTTCCTTCCCGCGAGGAAGCCGAGGCCCTCCTCCTCTCTGTTTTATCCTCTGAGGTAGGCTAGGCTGCGATTCAGCAGCCAGCCCGGAGGCACCCAGGGAGCTTCGTGGCTGAGCTGGGGCCTGAACCCGGGTCTCCTGAGTCCCAGGCCGGCATTCCTCTTTCCCCCGGGCCTCTCTGGCTGTTTGGATTTAGACAGGGAAAAGAGGGGAAGGGAAGAAAAGTGGCAGGAAGCTGTTTTGGCAGTGCTTCTCTGCCTGGTTGCCTAGAGGTGGTCCTTGCCTGTTGCTGGCCACCAAGCAAGCCCAGGCAGCAGGTGATCTGGGCCACAAGAGGCTCCTCTGTGCTAGACTGCTCCCGTCATCATCCCCCCCACCCCCGTCAGCCCTTTCCTTAGAAGCTCTGAACCAATCGAACGACATGGTTGCAGGGAAACTGCGATTGCTAAACGTTGCATTTGTTGAGAAGCACTCTGAACCGGAGCATCAGCCGCTCTGATGGCTTAGCCTGCTCAAGGGGAGCGGACCTGCCTCGGGTCAGGAGAGGAGATTCTTGAAACCTTGTCTGTGAATGACAGTCGTGCAGGCTCCTGAAGCAGCAAAGAGGCGGGCTTTGTGTCCCCACGCAAGCAGGGACCCCCTGGCACTTCGGAAAAGAGCCGTCAAGTCCTGAACTGCCCGAAAGGACCATTTGCCCCACCACCTGTCTGGCGGATTCCTGTCAGATCAGCGACTCCTCCCTCACGGGCGCTGCTAGCAAGCTGCAGGGCAACACTTTCCAAAGGCTCAGGCAGGGGCGGGGGGGCTGCCTTTCGGGAGAACGGGTTTAAGGCCATTCGGAAGCCCGTGACACGTCAAGACCGTGCCAGGAGTCCTGGGGTAGACAAGGAGACATCGATACAGAAAGGTTGTTAGACGAGGTGATCAGTACCGTATTGATCCCAGAGAATGAGACTTACAAGATGGCTAAGGAGAAAGATTAGATCGGTCTTCTGCTGGGTGTAGGAAGCAGGCAGGCTGTTGAGTTGAAGGACAGGCTGGACGTGCACATGGTGGGCATGTCGTGAGCAGAGCCGGCTGGAGCCGGGGGTCAGACTAGATGGCCCGGGAGGCCCCTTCTGACTCGCTCTGTTTCTATGTTTCTGTGAGTTACTATAGACGTTTTTCTGCTCAGCAATGGGTCTTGGAGAAGGCAGAAGCTGGCCACTTTCCTTGGGGTTTGCTCCAGTAGAGAAGGTAACCTGTTTGACGAGTTTGGACCCCAAGAAGGTTACTGCACACGTCACTCTGGGAGTGTAGCCTGGCGTGTGTTAAAATTCTCATAAATTTGGCAATATTTAACAAATCTGAATCTGATTTTTTCCCAACAGTTTTCCTAGTCATGTGCATGGCTGTGTGACCCTCATAAAAATACCTGCATGTGGGGTTTGGCTACATTGCAAAACAATACACATGGGTGTGATTTAAACGGCCTGCCTTCGCTAAAACTGTAAAGCAGCGCGTCACAATGTCAGGTCAAGTCGAGAGAGGAGCCAGCTGGATTTTTGGAGTTAGAATTGTTCACCCCAGCAGGTTCTACTTGTCATTTAGACCAGTGTTGTACGAGCATTCTTGCAACTGAGGAGTGTCGGCCTGGGTGAAGCGCTGCAAAGGGTTGCCCGACTTTGCCGAAAAATGCCGTGCGGGGCAGGGAAGGAGCCGAGCTTTCCGGCGAGCTCCGCAGAGACTCTGGCCCATGCTGGAACTTGGTTGCACGGCCCAACCTGGTGCTCCGGCCTGCTCCCAGCCTGGTGCTTCCCCAGGCATGTTGGACTACAGTACCCATCATCTGCCCATGCACATGCTGCCTGGGGGATGATGGCGTGCCCTCTGACACAGCTTGAGGGTTCCAGGTTGGGGAAGGCTGCTCTGGCATCTTCGCGAGGCCCCAAGCTGTCGATCTGAGCTGCTCTGTGTTGGCAGAGCCCTTGCCTGTCTCTTGGTTTTACCTGGGGGAAAGGGAGCTCCACCTCACTCTTCCCAGAGCACCACTCAGGTCGCGCTGGCTTTCGCAGGCCACCAGATTCCCCCACGGCCCTTGTCTGGGGAACAACCCTGCCATCTGCTCCTCGGGCACGCCAGGAAAGGCACGCCGATTCGTCGCCACTCCCTGAACTGACTGTTTCTCTGTTGCAGCTGTCAATGGCGGGCAGGGCATGCAGGCCGGCCGGACCCCCTTTGAGTTCTGCGACCCCATGGAGCCCGTGCAGCTCAGAACAGCGCCCTTCCCTGCCACAAAGGGCAGCAGCCCTCATCCCGGGTTGCCCTCCGAGCAGGGCAGGGGGGCAGTTGCTGGACCAAGCCCCTTCCAGCCTGACACAGGTGAGTACCTGTATTCCAGCGCGCGGACTCACCTCTTCCCAGCCGCAGAGGCATGGGAGGAAGGAAAGGGCTGTCCATCTACCAGAGGGATGCCTTCCCCCAAAAGCAGCTCTCCGAGGTAGGTCAGCCAGAGCCACCCAAGACTGGACGAGGCGTGAGTCTTTCGAGTGCGACCAGCACCACACCTGGTCACTCCCCCGTCCCCGTTTAGTCCCTTCCATGCTGGGAACTAGTGGCAGAACCAGCCTGGCATTAGTTCTGGCAAGCGAGGCAGGGCAGCCTCACGTCCTCCAGGAGAAAACGACAGTGGAGAAAGGATCTTTGCAGTGGGACCTAGAAAAGTCACTTCCTATCAGTGTCCCAGTGACACGAAGGGAAGATCTGAGCCGGTGCAGGAGGAAGGTGCAGGCAAACCTTTGGGAGGAGCTGCCCTGGCCTTTTCGGTCATACCTGGGGCATCAGCACTCCTGGGTTTTGGGTGACGCCTCCGGGAGCTTCCCGTGCCCTTTCCCCTACTTGGAGCTGGAGTCTTTGATCCAGTCCAACTCCAGTTTGCGTGGGCAGCCGACACAATGGCAGAGTTGCGATTTTACGCTTTCCGTGGAGGATGTGGTCACGCACACTGGGCCAATGCGCAAGCAGTGTCCATGGTGGGTGACACAGCAGTGCTCCTGGCCTGGCCTTGGGGAAGAGAATCCGGAAGATTTCCCTGGACAGGCTGAGGACGCCTTGAACCTCTCCTCTCCCACCCAGCTCTCCATATCTCAGGCAGCCAGACCGAATAAGGGCAGAGGCTGCCAAAGATCAGAGGAGGTGGTGCTCGAAAGAAGCAAAAGCTCTGAGCAAGCCGAACTGCAGGCCGGTGCTGCAAATTTTAGCCTGCAATGTCTTTTTCCAGGCCAGAAGCATGCTAGGAATAGCAAGTGACAAGGTGAACTCGGTGAGGCCCCCGTCCCAGGTGGGTTGGATTGCAGTTCCCCACAGCCCCAGCCAACCTGTCCGATAGTCAGGCGTGATGGGAGCTGGAGTGCAAGACATGTGAAGGGCTCCAGGTGGAAGCCCGCCTCAGATGATTCTCGGGCCTGGTGTTGCCCGTTTGGCTGAGGGTTGGTCGGCTTGGCCCGGCTGCCAGGGTTAAGGACCCTCCTTTGGAAAAAGCTTCTGCTGCCTCGGACTGAAGGGGCAGCTGTGCTCCCAGGACAGCGAGTGTGTTGTATTTATGAGAGGGGAAGAAGTCAGAACCCCCTGAAAAGCTAAGGGACACCGTCCGATTCAGCTTGTTTGGTGGGACATTCCAGAAGGACCATTCCGGCCCGACTTGGGCAGGTACCTGCGCCAGCTGCTCCCCGCACGGCCTGCACCGTTTCTCAGCCGTGCTCAACCGCAGCGCTGCTGTTGCCAGCGGTTCGTTCTTTCCCGTTGCCAAGCAACCCTTAAGAACACTTCATTGTCGCTGCACAGCCAGTTCAAGAACAAAATGAGCCCTCTTCAATTAAGGCGACTCGACTCGCCAGTCTGGGGTGGCTGGTGTTCTGACTCAGTGACACCATGCAAAGCTTGCCTTGCACACCGACACTCGGAAAGGGGCGCTGGGCGGAGATTCAAAGACCAGAGTGTTAGTATTACTGGTCGCGTAAGTGTGGCGAGCACGGAGCGGCTTTCCTCCACCCCCGCAGAACCAGCCCCCCCGGCACTGAAGGGCCTCGGGCCTGCTGCTGTTCGCAGGCAGGCTGGAACCCAGCACCGGCACCGAGGCAGCCTGCTGGGACCAGCCTCAGCCGGTCGCTGGCCAGGGCAAATCCCGGGTGGACACCAGACCCCAAGGCAAATGGAGCCTGAGACGAGACTCAGAGCCAAACAGTTTATTCTAGCGTACTTTAGACAAGGAGAGACAGAGGGGAGATGCTTTCCCGAGTCAGAGTCTCAAAAGAGGTACAGAGAACATACATTATATACCCCACGTCACAAACAGGATGTCCAGATACGAAGTTGATCCATTCGCATATTGTGGACTGTTCCTTTTGTTAGTTTACAGAAAAACTCTTTATTCTTCCAAGGACTTCCCGTCCCATCCATCCACTAATAATCTCCAGACCGTTCACACCTGCTTCATGTTTCTCACCCACTTCTAATTCATAGTGTATTTTGCTCCTTCTGTTGAGACTCCAGCCAGGTTCGGGTGCCATGCCGTGGGTTCTCCCTGCTTGCCTCCCTTGAGAGTCAGCCTGTGGCAGGAACTCGCATGGGGCTCTGCCCCCCGCCCCGCCCCCCCAGGCAGGAAATGCAGCATGGCTGCCGCTCTCCAGCCATGTGGTCTTCCTTAGGCTGCCTTACGTGGGGGTGAAAGGGGGCGTCACTGGTGACACTGCCAAGAGGCACCGCTGCGGAGAGGGGGAGGAACCTCACCTGGGGGGCACGATCCGCCAAGCCGTTCCCCCACACGGACCCCATGAAAGGGAATGGGAGCGGTGCTTCTGGGAAGCTCCTGCGCGCCGGAACCTCTTTGGCAGATCGTGCCCCGGCTGCCTAGCAGAGGGAGGAGAAGATGCTGTGTGAGTTCTCCATTTCGGCCCTCACAAGCACCCCTCCTCGTGCATGGCATTTGTTGCGTTGTGCAGCGACTTCCCGTCTGTCAGCGGTGCGTGTCCGTAATTGGGTAGCGAGCGCACCCTCCCAGAAGAACTTTATGAGCTCTTCGAGCGTTGCCTCTCATCGGCTCACCCCCTTGCTGGGGTTTGAACGGGTGCCGTCTGCCTCTGTGGAGGCCCTTAAGTGGATCTCTTGATGGGCCGCACGAGAACGGGCTGGTTAATTGGCGAGCAGCAGCGAGCGCGTGAGCCTTCAAGGCAGGTGGCCCCCCCCTCAGCACCAGCCGGCTGAGCATCCCCCTGTGCTCACCTGGATTTCATCCTGTGTGGCCTTTTCAGCATCTTTTAAGTAGGCAGGGCTGAAAACGCATCTTTAAAAGTCCGACTTTTCCTTTACCCGCTCCTTAGCCCCGGAAGGACTCGCCCTCGGATTGGTACATTGAAAGATGCATTCATTGAAAGACAGGCCTTTCCAAAAGGGTGACCTCAGAGAGCTCTGGGTTCTGGCCAGCAACTGCTGCCCCACACTTCTGGGCAGGCCCAGTGGCTTCTTATCGTTTCTCAAGCTCTGTGTGCAGGAAGTAGAATATTGTGCAATCTTGCACAATCATCATTGAACGATGGAAGCACCACAGAGTGTGAGGAGTCTCACCTGGATTCCCCCAGGCAGCCGCCTGCGCAAACCCTCAGAGGGTGGACAAGATCCCCGTCGCTTTGGCAGAAGCGGGGCTGCCATGAGCCGGAAGCCCCTTTTACTGGGCGGCTCACTCTTGCGCATTCGCTTTCCTGGTCCTGACTTTTCCTTCCTCCTGTATCTTCTTTATACCCTGGCCTGGCAGACAGGCAAACAAGCAGCCCTAGATGAAATCGAGCCAAAAGTTTCCCTAGAAGCAAAAAAAAGAAAGAAAGAAAGAAAGACAAACCCCCAAACAGACAGACAAAAACTGAGGCTGTCATACTTATGACACATCATGAGAAGGCAGGACTCCCTGGAGAAGAGGAGGAGGAGGAGGCAGGAGGAGAGGAGGAAGCCCAAATAAGGGATGAATGGAATCCATCAAGGAAGCCACCATTTTGAATTCATAAGAGCAGAGCAGGGGTGTCATGAAGAGGAGATCTTTTTATCCATAGGCTCACCTTAAGCTGAGGACGACGTGATGGCACAGAAGAAGAGCAGCAGATCTCCTTTCCTTCCAGAAGCCCCGGAAGGTGTTTAAGCTGGTCTTATCGCTGCAGCAACCCTTAGTATCAAATCAGTGGCCAGGGAGAGTCTCCCAGTGAGCCCTGAAAGTACAGGGCGGTCAGCGTCTGTGCTGGGAGCAGCCGCGATGTTTCATGCATCGGATGGCTGTGTGGGAGACCCAGAGACCCCCAGACAACAGGACCTTGCAGCCCGCCCCCTCCCCCCGAGTTTTTTTGGCTTTCAGCAGCAGCCGTGGGGGTTGGCCCTGTGAAACTGGACTTGGCTACCCCTGTGGTCCCAAGCGCTGTTTTTCAAGGAGAGAGAGGGAGACCTTCCGGTCCCCAGCTTAGCCTGCCAACCGGCTCTGCGAACAGCTGCGGGAAGCCCCTTTGGGCGCATTGTCGACCGAGCATCAGGCGGAGCCGTGCAAGAGGCTGGCTGGCTTCAGGCAGCCGGAGTGTTGGGCACGCCAACGTAGCCCCCTGCCAGGCCCAGCTGGCGAGCACCACGCGGGAACTGCCCGCCATGCGGACGCAGCATTGCAAGGCGCCCTGGGAGCACCCTGCTCTCGGCATGCGTGGAGGCGCCCCCTCGTGTCCACCCCGACTGCCCAGGCCTTGGCATGCAGCCTTCACGGCACGCAGCCCTCTCTGCACGGAGGGAGGTGACCTTTCAGAGCCCGGGGGGGATCTGCTTTGTTCGGCCGGCGGGGCCTGGCTGCAGCGTGGAATGGCCAGCTCCCCCCACACTGAGCCCCTCTGGGCTAGTCTTCACCCTTCCAGATGACCCACGGTTTACTGTGTCTCCCCTGCCCTCGGGCATGGCCCCTGCTCCAGGCCCTGATGACCTTTGCCTGCTTCTCTCCTCTCATCACCTTCCTCAGGAATGCCTGACCTGGAACTGGGTGTCGCGGACCATCCATTTGGGCAACCGGCCATGGGGGAGCAGATCCCGTGGGCAGAGAACCCCATGGCCCCTGGCGGCCGAGGACCGATGCACAAGCCAGAGGAGTAAGTACAGCGGCCTTCGCCGGGCCCCTTGGTGGTCAGAGATGCGAGGCAGGGCTTTCCTTGAAAGGCGGTTTCAGGGGACAGCCTCCTACCTGGAGAGCAGCTTCAGGAGCAGGGTGCACGGGGATTCGCGTGCCAGGCCAGGCCAGGCCACCCTGGCCGTGCAGGTTGGGTGTCACGTGAACAACCTGTGATGTGCCAGGGAAGCCAGCAGAGTCGGCATGTGCCGCTGGGCCCTCCCCTGCCCTCCTCTGTCCCCTGCAGTTGCCCCAGCGGACACGGCGTCCGTCCCTCCTCCCTGTGCTGCTCGTGCGAGCCATTGTCAGCACAAGGGGAGCTTGTTCCCCCCTTTGCCTTTGTGTGGCCAGCTTGACGACTGGCTGCTTGGACGGCCCCTTCCGAGTGCCTGAGCGACACCTGGACGGGTTTGTCTGCAGCTGTCAGACACTTTGGTTTTTTAATGAGGGAAACATAATTATTGTTTTTAAATTAGCGAGGCTTGCGCAACTGGAAACCACAGTTGCAAAAGTGCAGGGTTTTGAAGCCGCGTCCAAGACAATTTGCCGGGAGCAGAGCCTGCTGCCGGCGGGAAGCGCTGGACAAGGCCCCCAAGAAGCACCGAGTTGTTTTTCTCCCGCCAGCTTCTCTTGACAGCTCTTGAAAGGTGAGCTTTCAAGAGGATCCGAGGGCAGGAGGGCTTTGGCACACGAGAGGGGCGTGTCTGGGATCCGCATCGTCTTCGCAGCACGGTCCGTCTCTTCCCCGCAGCTCACCCACACGCTTCCCCAGACCTCTCAGAGCAAAAGCACAGCTCACTCTGTGTTCTGGGGAGGCGCTTTGACAGCTAGCTGTCAAAACACAAGGTCCCTTTAGGAAAGGAGGTTTTGACAGGGCGGTGGAAGGCTTGACAGGGACACGTGGCGGCTCCTGTCCCACTCCAAAACAGGAAAGCGAAACAAAGAGCCACTGCTCTGCCAGGACCCCTCTTAGAGCTCTGCCAGCTGGCTGTGGAAGCGACGAAAACCCCTTCTCTCTGGGAACAAGGGGGGGTGCTTGGGCCAGCTGCCCTCCTGTGCCGCTTGGGCCCTTTGGGAGCAGCTGGCACCACCCCCCCGGGAGCCCCGTGGCAAGGGGGGCACCATTCTGGCCAGTGGCCTCGGCAGACTGCCCCCCCCCACTCCAAAGGCATCGCTTGCTCCGGTTCAGTGCCAAAGGCCCCCTCCTGGGTGCCGTCCCTGCAGCAGCAACCTCGGGGGTCCTTGAGGCGGCTCGTTCCCTGTGGACGAGCCACCCTGGGGAGACCGGTCCGAATCCACGGGACTCCCACCAGGAGCAGCCCTCGGCCGGCTGTCGTGCCCCACGAGCGCTGTCACGCAGCCTGGCCCGCAGCAGAGGCAACAAGGAGGTGCACGAGCAGAGGCGCAGGTGGAGCGGGCCGCATGGGTCGTGCGGAGCGAGTTGGCTGTGGGAACAAGTCTTTGAACTGGGTCGGAGGAGGAGACCTGGAAGAATGACAAAGGCCGCAGCTCCTGCTGGGACGGACAGGTTTTGGCTTGGCTTGTCGGCCAGATAAATTCTGCTTATTTATTATACTTGCATCTGGCCATTTTTTCTCTTGCAAGGGGCCCCAGGCAGCCTTCAAAGTCCTCTTCCTTCTCCCCGTTGATCCTCACAGCAGTCCTGTGAAGCTGGGGAGGCTGCGAGTGCATGACGGGCCCTAAATGACCCAGGGAGCTTCATGGCCAAGCGGGGACTAGAACCCAGATCGCCTACGTCCCAGTCCAGCGCTTGAACCACTGGCTCACTCTAGTCCTTGAATGGTTGTCTGTATCCCTGGGTGCCCCTACCAAGTTTTAATCCAGCTTGTAAAACTGGAGCCAAAATGTTGCCCATATGTAAAAGATCCCCGTTTTCAAAAGCAGCAAAGCCTGGGGAGATTCTAGATGACTAACCCCTAAACAACCCAGATGTCTGGGTTCAGATGTAGCAATAGCATACCAGGGACAAAGAATCCCTGTTGACTAACTATGGAAGCTGCCCCTCAGCCCCACTTCCTCACTGATTAAACAAGCCAGGATCATCATGAGGTGTCACCGTTGGAAGTGATCCGAGGGTCATCCTGGCCGTAACACTGTTTTTCAACTCCCCCTTGTGTGGCTTTCAAGAAAAGATTGGACAGGGACCGTACTGGGATGTTTTACGGGGAGAATGTCTTGGGGCCCCTTTCTTCTCCTTGATTATATTTAGACTTTTCCGAGGAGACGGGGAGATGTCTTTGTTCCACATGCTTAGAACTGTGCCATCTGGTGTCTAAAGTTGCAAACGGAAAGGAAAGTTGCAAGAAAAAGCAGCCTGCGGGTTTCCTAAGGAAATATTTGCCTTGAACCACAGCATGGAAGCTGTGCATGATCTGCCTGCCCGCCCCCCACCCCCGGCCGGGCATCTCCAATATCTGCCCCCTGGGGGTAAGGAAAAGGCACTAGAAGGAAGATCCGGCCAATGCGAACCTCTGTGATTTCTGCAGCCGAGGGGGCAGGGAAGGAGTCAGCTGGCCCGGGCGGAATGCGCGGTGGCTTTTGGAGGCAGGATTTGGGGGCAGGAATCTCCCTGCCTGCCCCTCTCCTCCGCCCAGCCGCCCTGTGTCCCTTCCCTAGATGCAGTCCAAGGGGCCTTTCAGAGAGGGGGGCTCTCGCTTGGCAGAGGCGGGGGGGCGCCGGCGCGTGAGCTGGGGGGGAGAGGATCTTGTTGCAGGCTGCTGGCTTCCTGCCCCCGCTTCATTTGGCGAGCTGCCTCTGAGCGAGAGCGGAGCGCAATGCAGACGGCTTCTTGCGCGCCCAGTTGTTACTAACCGGGCTTCCCCTGGGGGGCTGTGATTGCTGTTTGCTGGGAGAGCGATGCCAGGCGGGGACGGAGGGCGCGGCCCCCTCCTCCGGCAAAGGTCTCCCGCAAGGAGCCCCGGGAGTCGCGAAATGCTTAATGGACCAGCTGCAGCAACCGCGTGACGGCCCGGCCCGGGGAATCCGCCGGGGAAAGTGCGGCCGGCCGGGGACTTCCTCCTTGCTGCCCTTTCTCATCCCGGGCTGTGCGGCGGAGCGAGTGAGCGCTTGGATGGCTGTGCAGTGGGGCAGCCCTTAAGTGGGGCTGGGAAACAGGCGGAGGTGGGAGGGATGCAGCTGCTGGTTCCTAGTGAACGTCCCTTTCTCTGGGAAGTGCCATTTAGATCTCCTTGCCGTTCGGCCGTGGTTCCATTCGGCCTCCATGTCATGTTTTTCGTTAATTACACCTGGGGCACTTGCGGGTTGGGGCTGCGCAGAGAGCTAACGGGGCTGGGGCACTTCCTCTGGCCCCATAAAAAGGGGTGGGCTGGGAAATACAAGAGCCCCTCCTTGCTCACCGGTGGAGCACCAGCTCTGCATGCAGAAGTTCCCAGGTTCGGTTCCCGGCCAGTCAGGGTAGGGCTTTGAGTGGGTCTTGCTTGAAACCTGGAGAGAGGTGGCTGCCGCTCAGCGCTGGCAATATGGGGCTGGACCCACCAAGAATCTGAACGACCTCGTGTTCCTGTGAGTGAATGCATCGGTTTGAACGCCCCAGCAGCTCCGGGATGCTGCGCAGCCCCTGAAAGGGGTGTCCTCCTCATGCAGTTGGAGAGAACGCTCCGTCCAGCCTGCAGCTGGGCGGTTTCACTCACACTCTGTGAGACAGTTTCTCCTTCAGGTGTCGTATTGTGTTGTGTGGGTCCACTGCAGCAGGCCGGAGAGGGAACTCTTTGGCTTTCCTCTCCTCCCTGACCAGCTCTGTCTGTCCGCCGGCAGTAAACTGCCAGCGCCTTTACTTCAATTTCCTTCTGGCCTCACTGGGTACAGTTCTCACTGGGTGCACCAGTGCATGAGCCCTATTTAAACCTGAGATGTTCTGTGACTCTCCCTGCGTCCGGCGAAGTGGACTCCTGCCCATAAACAAGCTGGTTAGCCTTCCAGGTGCCCAAGACCACGTCGTGGGCGTTTTCCAGCTAAAGTGAGGTTTGCTGACTGCCATCTTGCATCATTATAATGCTTCCCAATACAGTCTGCTATTTTGACTGAGTTGCGTTATTTTTCCGCTCCTTGGAAGCTGTTAGGAAAGCCAGATCCAAATGGACCTGGCACGGAAGCGTCACTCGACCACGGGGGGGGGGGGGGGGCCCCTCACTGAACGTGTGATCCTGCGCATGTTTAGACAGAAACGACGCTTCCCACGCACTGCCTCCCTTGTGGCTTCCGAGGTTCACCGGCATCACTGCACCCCTCAGAAGGGTCGGAGGCGGCTCCT
The DNA here is from genome assembly GCF_004798865.1 of Varanus komodoensis. Lineage (NCBI taxonomy): Eukaryota > Metazoa > Chordata > Lepidosauria > Squamata > Varanidae > Varanus > Varanus komodoensis. The sequence goes on along the minus strand of NW_025336273.1, from coordinate 2,494,537 downwards.
CCTAACCCGCACGCTCTAACCATCGGTGGCCAGCGGGTGGCTTTGGGACACCCACAGGCGGCTCCCCCGGCACTGCCCACACCCCCTCCTGTGAACGTGCAGGCCCCCGTTCGCCTGCTCACAGGTTCCCCCTTCCCTTCGGAAACCAGAGCCGTCCCTGCAGCGTGTGGTGGCGGGTCCCAGATGCTGCCAGTCGCGCCCTCGATGATCAGGAGCCCCGGGACCCAGAGGGCACTTGTGCAAGGGCCCCCTCTTCCACAGGCCTCGGGCCGGTGGCGCGAACCGCCTTGCTCCTCTCACCGCCCTGGTTTTTGCTGTCCTCCAGCCCATGCATCACTTCTCAGCTGGACGAACTGCTCTGCCCCCCCACCACTCCGGAGGGACGGAACGACGAGAAGGCCCTTCTCGAGCAGCTGGTGTCCTTCCTGAGCGGCAAAGACGAGAACGAGCTGGCGGAACTGGACCGAGCTCTCGGCATTGACAAACTGGTCCAGGTAGCGAGCCGCCTCTCCGGCGACGGGGCGTCTGTGTCTCGGCCCAGAGGCCAGGTCCTGCTCTGCTCGTCAGAGGGCTGTCTGGGCCCCCGGGGCTGCAGGCACGGGGGTGGGAGCGGAGGATGCCTGGGAGCGCACCTGAGCGCAGCGTAACCTTGAGCTGTTTCCTAGCAGGATTAGAGCCCCGAATCCCTGGGACAGGTCAGCCTGCTCATTAGAAACCGTGCTGCCTGAAAGAGTCTCTGTAGCTACTGCAGTTCTGGCTTCCACGCCTGGCCACTGGCCCACTGCAAGTAAAGAAAATGCGGCTTGGGCAGCCCAGTGCCACGGCAGTGCTGGGCTTGGAGCTGGCGTCCCAAAGAGCAAGGGAGCGTCCCCTCCCCCCCCGCCACTGCCCTTGCATCTTGCTTGCCCCGAGATGCCTCGGAAAGCCAGGAGGGCTGAGCTTGCAGGGACTTGGCAGGGCCTGGCCGCCTCTGGCGAGCCCTCACCACCTTCAGCACGCGCTTTGGGAACCTCCCGAGGGGCTTGCGAGGGGGAGCCCGGCAGCCCGCTCAGTCTGGGGGGACAAATGCTGTCTTTAAGGGTTTAGGAGAGAGTCGGGGGCTTGGCTTCCTCTGGCAGATGCCAAGCGGTACAAGTTGGACGCAGCTGGATAGAACAGGCATGTGCCCTCGAATCGCCTCCAGCTTATGCTACCTTATGAATGGGAGCCCCCCAAAACGTCCCGCCCACAACAGCCCCGCTCCGCTCTGCTCTTCTAAGTCCAAGGCCGTGGCTTCCTGCAGGGAACTGACCCGTCCCATCTTTGGCCTCCCTTTCCGTCTTCTGCCTTCACCTTTCCCTGGCCGCCTGGTCTTCTCCTGGGAGCCCGGCCTTTCGCGATGTGCCCATAGTAGGGAAGCCTCACTTTGGCCGTTCTTGCGTTCAGGGAAAGCCCCGCTTGAGCTGACCCAGAACCTGCCAGCTTGTCCCCGTTGGTCCAGGGCATCGGCCAAGCCCTCCCCCAGCACCATGCTCCAGAGAGAGACCCCACAGCCTTTGGCTTTTAGAAATCGGGTCCGCTGCGCTTTCCTGGGAAGCATCGCTCATGAAGGCACTCGGCAGAAATAGGAGGGAACGGCATTGGATGGTTGAGAGAGCCCTGCATAGATTCTCTCAGTAACAGCATGGGGAATTTTACAGTCCCCACATTTTGGGGGCGGGGGAGGGACGAGACTGAGAGAGCAGCTTGTTTGCTTGCACAGCCTCCCCCCCCCCCCCCCCGGCCACCCCAGAAGTGCCGTCAACACCAGGCGTGACAGTCTGGCCTGCCCGGAGGCGCCTGGCAGTGGAGGGCCAGCTGGTCCGGGCCGTGTGGTGGAGGCAGCCTCGGACTGCCCGCTCCGGCCCTCTTCACTGCAGAACCGGAGGCAGAAGTATCTGTGGGTTCTGAAATAAGCGCCAGGCACCGAAATCTCTCCCAGCAGAAACAAACTCCCGGGAGGCTGGCCCTATAGAAAAGCAACAGAACCCAAAGGGGATTCACCCTCTTTTCTGCCCTTCCTTGTATTTTTGGAGGAAGACAGACAGACAGACAGACAGACAGACACACAGACAGACGGGAGGTGCTTACGTGGCGAGCGCCATGCTTCAAAGGCGTACACCTGCAAGGTCACTCCAGTGCCCTGCGTACCTGCAGCGAGCGCTTGCAGACGTGCTCATCCCAGGGTCAAGGTGGGCTGTTGCCATGAGACAGGTATCCAGTTCGCAGCACACCTGCGCTGGCTGCCAGGCAACGGTGGAACGCGGACCAAGGACTTGCCACTTTTCAGAGCCTTTCGGGGTGTCGGCAAAAGTGGGAGGAAACCCTGCGGCGACTCTGCCCCTGGCGGGCCCTCTTCCCTCACGCCCCCCTCACGCCCCTCCTCTCCCCGAGCAGGGAGGCGGCCTGGAAGCGCTCACCGAGAGGTTCCAGCCCCAGCAAGCGACGCCGCCCACGCCACCGCTCGCCATGGACCAGAAGCCCGGCATGTACCTGCAGCCGTACTCGGCGGCTTCCCCCGCGGGGCCCTTCCCCGGCATGGTCCGGCAGAAGCAGGCCTTCGGGCCCGTGCCCCTCCAGGTCCCGCCCCCCCGCGGGCCCTTCCCGGCCAGCATGGGCATGCAGCCCCGGCAGGTGCTCAGCCGGCCCCCGATGGCCCCCAACCAGCTGCGCCTGCAGCTGCAGCAGCGCCTCCAAGGGCAGCAGCAGGTGAGTCCAGCCCCGCTCGGGCCCGGCACCCTCCGAACAGGCCCTCCGCCCACCCTGCCGCCCCACATCCGGGTGCCGTGCCGTGGGGAGGCGGGGCGGGGGGGAGGAAGGCGAGATCCTTGTGGAAGTGCTTCTGTCGCTGTTACTGCCTTGCATCCGAGTCCTCCTTTTTCCTCTTGCGGCAGCTTGAACAGCTCCATCTTATGCTCCCGACAGAGAGCTGAACAGAGGGCAAGCGGGTGCCTCATGGGGTCGGGGATAGTTTGCAGCACCCTCCTGAGAATGAGGAAAAGCCCCCCTCCCCTCCCCTCCCCTGGAGCTGACGCAGGCGGCTGGCCGGCCAGCGTGCCTGACCCCTCCTTGTCGCCACCCTCTAGCTGATGCACCAGAGCCGGCAGCCGGACCTGAACCAGTTTGCGGGGACCCCCCCAGGGGGCATCGGCATGCGGGCGGGCATGCAGCAGATCGCCTCGCAGGTAACCCGGGCCCTCGTGTCCCCGCGGCAGGCGCGGCCGGCGCTCAGAGGGCAGGCCTCGGGAGCCGCCGGCGTGTGTGCACTAGGGGCTGCGGTGCAGACCGGCAGCCCTCCTCATCAGAGAATTCTCGGTTCTGCCTTTTGCTGTTTCGCCGTGCCCACCCTAATGGTGCTCGGCCGCGGGCAGGGATCGTGCGCGGTTCCCTCGCCTTAGCGCTGCCGGGCCGGTGAGGCGCCCTGGCCCAGCGCAGCCGGGAATACCCGCTGCTCGGCTCCGAGCCCAGGGGGCAGCCAGGGCGACTGCAGGCCGCTCCCCCCCGCCACCCCGACGTCGGTGACGGTGGCCCAGGGAGGCCCGGGCACAGCGCGAGTGGCTGGCCCAGGGGAGGCTTGGCCTGGACGAGGGCAAGCGGCCTTCCCGCTTCTTCTGTACCACGCCCTCGCCGTGTTTCCTTGGCGGGGGGCCGTTGCAGCCCCGGGACCACCGCCCACCCCGTTTCTGCACCTTCCCCAGCACTGCTTCCTGAGGTGCGCTGCCCAGCCCTGTGCACCAGCCTTCCCCATTTCCAGTCCAGCAGGACTACAGCTCCCAAAAGTGCAGCTGGTGGTCCCGCACACCTGCGGGGCGCCAGCGTGGCATTCCACGTGTGGTCGCCCCCTGGAATTGCAAACCCGGGCGAATGCCGCAGCGGCCCCACTTTGAAGGCCGGGGGACGGGCCCTCCCCGCAGGCACCGTTTGCCCGGCCGGCGCCAGCCAGGAGCCTTCACCCTGGTGCCTCCCCACATGGGTAGGACTAGAGTTCCCATCATCCCCCTCCACGGTCCTAGCCCAGGCTGGGGGAGTTGTAATCCAGCCCGTCTGGAGGAAGGGGAAAGAGTGCTGGGCGAGCGCTGAGGCCTGAGGGAGGAACAGGCTGGTGAGCAGTCAGGATGGGACCTCGAAGGAGCCCGTGTGGGTGGCCAGCGGCGGCCCCTCAGGCGGGGGGAGCAGCCGGGGTCCCTCCCCACCCTCCGTTCTCCCAAAGGGCAGCTGTGCCGAAAACAGCAGTTGGGGACGCCCACATGCTCAGGGCCGCCTGGGCGAGGGAGCCCCCGAGGCCAGTGGCACGGCTGCCCTGGGGTTTCTGCTCCTGGAGGGCATTGCGCCGGGGAGGGCTGGCTCCGAGACTGCCCCCTGCGCCCTCCTCCTCTGTCCACCGCCGTGGGGCTCCTGGAAATCGGTTGGGGGAGCCCCTCCCCCCTCCTCCGAGCCAGACACTGTCCACACGGGGGGAGAGGCCGAGCTGCAGCGGCTCCGACTCCCGCACACACCTTTGCCCCGTGCCTTGCAGAGCTCAAGTGCCCGGAGGGGCTCCCAGGGCTGCCCTCCCGCCTTCTCCCACCCCAAGGGGGCTGCTTCAAATCCCCCCTCCCTGGCTGGGGGGGCCCGCGTGGACTTTCCCGGGACCTGGTCAGTGACCGTGGCCACGCTTCATGTGAAGCAGCGTCACGCCTGGTCCCTGCTCCCGCAAAAGACGCGCACGATCATCAAGGGGTCCCGACGGCCCGCAGCCGCTGTGGATCTGGCCCACGCGATCCCGGTCACCGGCCGTCTCCCCTTCCATGCCTGGGAGGGGTGCTCAGTCCTGGCCGCCTTACCTGAGAGGGACATTAGTGAGCTGAAAAAAGGCCGAAAAGGGCCGTGCATGTGACGAGGGGCCGGGGCGCCCCCCCCCCACGAGGAGCAGCCACAGCAACGGGGCCTGTTCAGAAACAAGCGGCAAGGAAGGGGGACAGGCGGACAGCGGGGTTTGCGAGAACGCCTGCCGTGCGGGAAGTGGCGAGGGGGACCTTTTTCTTCCCTCTGCCATGACCTCGACCCCAGAGGGGCTACCCCACGGAGCCGAGGGGAGGGAAGTCCAGGCCGGCAAGCGGAGGGCCCTCCCCACACAGCGCTCCCCGGCGGGGGCCAGCCACCCAAGCAGGAAGGCACAGGTCCCGAACGATGGCCCCGCAGACACCCGGGACCCGAGGGGGGCGTTGGGCCGCGTGCTGGGTGCGCCCACAGTCCCTCCCCACGGCTCCGGCGCCTGACGCCCACCCCCTCTGCTCTCCCCCGCAGCCCCCGCTGAACGCACAGATGCTGGCCCAGCGCCAGCGTGAGCTTTACAGCCAGCAGCACCGGCAGCGGCAGCTGATGCAGCACCGGGCCATGGCGATGAGGCAGCAGCAGAACTTCGGGGGCGCCCTGCCCCCCTCGGCCGGGGCCCCGGTGCAGCTGGGGGCGGGGCGCCTCCCCCAGGCGCCCCCGCAGCAGTTCCCCTTCCCCCCCAACTACGGTACGAACCCAGGAACGCCGCCGGCCTCCACCAGCCCCTTCTCCCAGCTGGCCTCCAACCCCGAGGGGGCGCTGGCCAGCCGGCACGGCGTGGTCAACCGGGGGATGATGGGGAGCGTCGGGGGACAGTTCGGCTCCGGCATGGCCCCCCAGATGCAGCAGAACATCTTCCAGTACTCGGGGTCAGGTGCGTCTCCAGCTGGGCCCGTGTGGGGAGGGGAGGGGATCGGATTGCTGCCCTTGTACCTCGCTGCAGGGAGAGAGAGGGTGGGGGTGGGTGGCGGGAGCCCCCAGTGGCCCCCTCTGCAGTCCCAGGGCAGAAAGGGGGGATGGCCGCTTTCCGGGGGCATGCTCAGGGGCCCGTGCTGGGCGACGGGGGAGACGGCTTCTTCCGAGCCAGCCCTGGTGCGAGCCACCCGTGCAATGCCTCTTTGGCCGGGGTGGCCCCCTGTGGCCCTGCTGCACCGGGCGCTCGGCTTGTGCCCGGAGGGGGGATCAGGCCCAGCATGAGCTCAGCCCCACGGAGGGCCTCGGTGCCCCCCCCCCGACCTGGCAAGTGCCACCCCGGGAGCAGGGCATCTGTGGATCCCTGGAACGGCCCGGGCCGAGTCCCAGCGGGAGGCCCGTTCTCAGGCCCGCGACTGTGTCGTTCTCCAGGCATGGGCCCGCAAGGGGAGGCGGCCTTCGCCCCGTCCCTCAGCCCCAGCAGCCCTCTGGTGTCGCCGCAGCTGCCCCCGTCGCAGAGCCCCCTGCTGCAGTCGGCCCCACCCACGCCAGGGTACCAGTCTCCTGACATGAAGCCCTGGCAGCAGGGAGCCCTGGGGAACAACAGGTAAGCCCCGCTCCGCACCCGGCCGGCCGGGCACTCGCTCGCTCGCCCGCCCTCCTGGCCTGCCCTCCGTGAGCTCCAGCATTCAGCCCAGACCGGGCATGGCCGGTTATGTGGCCGGCAGGGAGGTGGGCGGTGGGTGGGGGGCTCAGCCAATCCACCACTCCCCCAGGTCGGCTGGCCACCCATCCCAGCCACCCCTTCCTCTGGCGGAGGCGCCACCGGAGCCCTGCTGAAGGCTGATTCTGCTGCAGAGAGCTGGCCGCTGGCCCCGAGGGCATGAGCCTTCCCCAGGCTAAGCACCCCCCATGTGCCCAGCCCCCCTCGCATTTCGTGCCTCTGGATGCTTTCCTGGCCAGCGGTGCTCACCCAACCCCTCCCCTTTCTCCCTGTGTGGCCACCCTTGACGATCTCCAAGTCCAAGCTGAACTGATGGGAGCTGGAGTTGGGAGCTCTTGCTGCGAGTGGTCCCAGTGGAGCCTCCCCAGCATCCAGCTTCCATCACGTTGGCTTACCCGACCCGAGGAACGGGCACAGGATGATTTTCTGGTGACGTAAACTGCTTGGAAACGCAGCTCACTGCCACGAGTAACGCTCGCCTCACTCCTTCCTTCGACCCGCAGCGTCTTTGGCCAGGCGGGACAGGCCCAGCCGCCCCCAGCCCAGCCGGGAATGTACAACAACATGAACATCACTGTCTCCATGGCCGGAGGGAACGCCACCGTCCCCAGCATGAACCCGATGGCTGGCCAGATGCCCATGAACTCGCTGCAGATGAACCAGCTGTGCCCCGAGCAGGTCGGTGCCTCTCCCTCCCTCGTGCCCAGGACGCGCGCGCGCAGCGAGGCAAAGGCCCCCGGGAACAGTGGCCTCGCCGAGCTCGTGTGGCGGGAGGAACTGGCGCTTTGGCCAGGAGAAGGGTGGGGAAGGGGCTGGGGGAGGTGGCTGGGGGGGCAATGGGGGGCAGCAGCCAGGGGACTGCTGGACACCCCCTCGGCGCCCTCCCCCCTCTTTCTTGCCCTGTTTGCGGAAGCTCCGCATGGACCAGTGCCCCAGATTCCATTCCACAGCCCAGTGCCTAGTTCGGGGGGAGGGACTCGTGGCCCTCCGGGTGTGTCGGAGCCCATGCGCAAGGGGTCACGGGTTCTCGGCCAGAATATCCGGAAGGCCACAAGTTACCCGCACGGACTCCTGGACTTCCGGCCTGGGTGCTGGCGCTGGGGCTGAGCTGTTGAGGGAGGGGAGGGGGTGTCCCAGTCAGGGGTGCTTCTCACACAAGGCTCCAAGCAGCTCGTGCCTCTGTTGGGCTCGCAGTGTAAATGCTGACTTTACATCAGCCGGAGGGCAGCCTGGCCGATCCGCCGCCGCCAAAACAAGCCAGAGTGGCTCCACTTAAAAGTTACAGTTCGGTCACGGCAAACGCTGTGGGGGACGAATGAGGGAGGCCGAGGAAAGCTCGAGCAGCGAGGAATCGGCTGGCCTTGCAGGGCTGCAGGTCTCCCTGCGCTTCTGGACAACACTCACAGTGCAGAGGCCTCTCTCCCGCACCCCCCCGTCAGCGTTCCCCAAAGGCGGAGGAGGCGGTGGCCCGTGGCCGCCCCAGCACCAGAGGCAGGGTGCCTGGGCAGAGGGGCCCCGGTCCTCCTCGTGGCCTGTGAGCAGCGGACCAGCTGGGCAGGACGAATCCTCCGTCGCCTTTCGTTCCCGGCCATGTAAAGCGTGGCAGATTGAGGGGCAGCTTCAATGCCGTGCGTGAACACGCTCTCGTAATGACCCAGGCGCCCTGCCCGGCAGACCCCAGAGCAGGCGCTGGGTGCCACAGCCCCCTCCTCCCCAGACTCCCTGGCAGCTGCCGTCCGTGGTACCTCACTTCCAAGGCAGGCGGCCTCCTTCAGAAGGACCCGCAACTTGCAGTTGGTTCTACCACCATCCCGCAGTTCCGGTCCAGTTGCCCAGCAAAGGCAGCATCTGCAACGGGAGGGCTGATCCGTCCACTGAAAGACCCCCCCCCCCCCCCCGGGCCTCTGTCCCCCACCAGTTACCTTGGTTGGGATAAATTCCCCTGGATTCATCTCTCTCCACACCTGTTCAGGAGCAAAACCCATTAAGATCAGCAGGGCTTTCTCCCAGTATAAGGTTGTCGACTCCATCACAGAACTGCTTCCGCTGGCAGGCGGAGGGCGGGCGAGCAGGGGACGCGGGGACAAGTCCCATGCCGAAATGAGCTGGAAGCAGTTCAGCGGCTCCTAGTAAGACAAGGCTGTCTTGGCTGCCCCGAGTGTTCGTGCAAGCCACCCGCTGTGTTAGTCTTTCGACACCCAGTATTTCCCCCACCGAATAGTCTGGCCCTCCACTGCCTCCAGCCCCAGCCAGCAGGGCTGATGGCCTGGAATTCTGGGAGCCGCAGCCCAAAACCAGAAGGGCTGGTGCACACGAGCACATCTGGAGAGTGCAATTCACAGTCTAACACATGATCATTACACTGTGTTTTTGCCCCACCTTTTTTCCTTTGCAAAGAGCCCAGGGCAGCTTGGGCAGCTCCATTTTATCCTCGCAGCAACAACCCTGTGAGGTAGGCTAGGCTGAGACTGAGTCCTTGGGCCAGGCACAGGGAGCTTCATGGCTGTGTGGGGATGGAACCCGGGTCTCGCGGGCCTCATTCCGACTTTCTAGCCACCACCTTGCAAAAGCAAGAATCATCTCGGTAGGGGCGGAAGGGTCTTTCCAAGCACATAAGCCAAAGATCGTGCCTCAGTTGAGCAGCCGTCTTTCCTAGACAGGCAAACCGGAGTCCTTCACACAACGTAAAATTTCATTCCTGGAATCCCCTGCTGCAAGATGCCACAGTGGTCACTGCCCAAGATCTCTGCCAAGGGGCATTAAATGAATCTGTGGAGCAGAGCCTGCCACGAGCTCGCGGGCACGGGAGCTCACAGGCCCGTCCCTCTTCAGCGCCGGCCGGCTTCTGCAAGCCCGTGATGGCGGGGCGACCATGGCGGGTGGCCGCCAGGCCCTGCCTGGGGGCTTCCCACGGGCTGTGCTGAACACAGATCCCCCGTCTGCTCCAGCAGGCGTCCTCTGAGCTCCCGGCAGATGATGGAAAGGATTGTCACACGGTGTGTGTCACCGCCAACATTCATCTATCCGTCCTGAGTCCCACCCCCACGACGAGATACCAGCATGGGAGGAAACACTGCCAAGCGATTCCTGAATGTCCAACTTGCCGCCTCTCTTTCCCCCACAGGTCAACGACTCGGCTCTCAGACCCACTGGCCTCTACTGCAACCAGCTGTCCTCTGACCTTCTGAAAACAGAAGCAGACGGAGCCCAGGTCAGTAAAACGCTCCTACGCCCAGAACTCTCTAAGGGAGGCCTGGAAAGGGTGCCTCCATCGCCTTGCATTTCCTCCGGAAACACTGAGCGCTGCTGAACTCTGGCCATGAGCAAGCGAGGTGCTTGACGGTGGAAAAAGCGCCACACTGGAGACGGCCCTGGTGTGGACTGGTGGTGGCCGGCCTTCCGGCACTCCTGGTCTCCCCTCTGAGCTCTCTGACCTCGAGTCCTGCATGCCACGTGGCCATGTGAAGTGGAGATCCCTCACCCCCTCCCTGGGCAGTGCGGGGTACCACGACCACCCCAAAGCGGCACACCCTGAGGTTCCTCCTTGGGGGCTGTTGGCCAGCCTAGAGCCACGGCGTGGGGAGTGCCTTTACCACATATCCTGAAGGAGCTGAAGGTTCTTCCACACAGACAGACAGACAGGCAGACAGAGCGGGCCCCGTAATGCTTCGGACAGCCTTTCCCGGCCTGCTGCCCTCCAGGCATCACTCGCTGGGACACACCAGGAGTGCAGCCCCTCGCACGGGGAGCCCACCTGGCTGGGGAAGGCTGCTTCCGCATGTAGGAAAGGGGCAGGCTGATTGTGTGTGTGTGTGTGTGTGTGTGTCCAATTGTGTGACCCGTAAATTCTGCATCCTGTTTTGCAAAGCTTGGACATGTTCTTCCTTCCTCCAAACCTGCACTGACCCCTGAACCAGCCGGCAAGCGGATACAAGCATGCGCCTTGGCTGTATATCCACCCCTGAAGGCAGGGACACAAGAATTGTTCTCAGCAGAACAAGCAGGACTGGAAAAGCTGGAGCTGATCAGAGCCTAAGTTGGCAGCTTGCCTGTGTTCTTGGGTCCAATTTATTTTATTTTAGATATTTCTATGCCACTTTTTGAGCAGACATCCCAAAGTTACTTCCAATAAAGTAATTAAAACCAGCAGCCAGTAATCACAAAAATACCATAAATGATGGGAACAGGCCAGCGAGAACAACAAGGCGGCCAGATAAAACGGCCGGCTGCAGTTCCTTTCAGAGGCTGGGTCTCCACCTGGCTCTGGAAGGAAACGAAAACAAAGCCCCGCCAGGTGTTACCACGGAAGAGCCTCCAGTGAGGATCCTGGTGCCTCAGTGTGGCGGGGCGGTCCCTGGAGGAGTCTGTGCCCATGCACTCAGGATGGATAGCTCAAGCCCCGCAGCTGGGCTTCCCCGCGTCAGTCCCGGGACGGAAACCCAGCGCTGCCCTTTCATACCCACCGTGTCCTCCGAACACTGCTCATGGGCAGCCCCGTCGTTGTCCAAACAAAGACCTTAGTGGCGCAGGACCAACCGTGGCCAGGCTGCCCGAGCATCCCCGCCTCCCCTGGGGATGCATTTCTCGTGCTGGCCAGCCCCTTGGTCAGGACCCCAGCTCCACCTGATTGGCCCTCCTCCAGTTCACAGCCGGTCCCAAGTCCCTGGCTCAGCATTGCCCGAAAAGGATGCGGGCACGCACAGCAGGCTGCAGGAAGGAACACCCGGCACCACACCGCCTGTCCCCACGCGGCCCCAGCCCAGCATGTCACGTTAAGGAGCTGAGAAGAGACAAGACAGCCCAGCAAAACTCCTGGGGTGAGCAGGACCCCCAGTCCCCACCTTGGATGGGTAGACCGGAAGGACTCCTTAGCCCAGAGGCCCTGGAGATGTCATCAAGTCACTCTTCTTGTTCTCCCTCCGGTAGAAGACATCCTTCCGGGCAGCCAAAACAGTTTCCCTGCCAAAACCAGGCCGACGGCCAGGCTGAAGCGGGTACTGAAAACCCAGCTGGCCTGCTTCTCACCCTGAATGTCACCTAGGAAATTGGCCAGACCTCCCGCTGCCGGTGCCGTCTCTCTCAGCGCCATCCTTGCTTGCCTTCGGCTGTAGGCACGGGTGCTCCCAGGCGGAGAGTTTCAGCACCAACCACCAGAAGGTCTTCTGCAGCCATTCTGCTTTTTCTAACTGATTTTTTGCAGGATAAAAAAAAAAAAATAAGTTGTGCGGAAACATGGGAGGCTTGGCAGTGGATGAAAAAGATGCGAGGGCCACTCGTCCCCACCACTTAAAAACTGGCCAGAGCAACCGTACATAAAAAGCCTGGAAGCAGCGTCCTTTGGGCAAACGAGCAGCTCGTGCTTAAAACGTTTCTCTTGCCTTTTCGCCTCGTTAGGGCCGTGTGCGGGGCTTTCAGGCATACCATCTCTTTGCAGTTCCTGACTTGGCAAATCCGATCTCCCTTCCAAATGGAGCGGCCTGCCCTGTGTCTCGGAAGCCGTCCTCTGGGATTCCAAAACCCACATTCCTTTATGCCTTTTAACATCATTCCTGAAGAAGCAATGTAGCATTTCAAAAGCTTGCATGGTTTCACAAAGCTTTCTCAGTGACGTGGATTTTGTCATTTTTCTTACGGTCAACACAAGTGCTTTTGCTTTTTTGACAACCTCAGGCTGTTTTGTAGTTGGGATGGCGTCCTCACTTTTAGCATGAGTCTTCTGTAAAACGGGCACAGCTGTGCATTCAATCTGTTAAAAATCCAAATACTTAATAAACTCTGCTGCCTGTATGAATCAGGCTGTACTGTAACGCATTTGGGCCACAAGCCTACGCATGTTTAAGCAGAAACAAGACCGTTTTCTTTCTAAACATGCATCGCATTGTCCCTTTAGGAATATTCCCCCCCCCCCCCGGAAACACATTTCCCGAGTTCTGTTGTGGCGGAAAACTGTAACGGTTACAGTCAGGCAAGATGGTGCTGAGCAGGAGTGGCTGTCAAGGACAGGCTCTCCATCCAGTAGCCGTGGTTGATGGCACATCTCGGCAGCGGAGACTCTGCCTGTCCACGCTGCTGGCCTCGGAAGGACCGACCATGTCTCTGAGCTCACTGGGCCTTAAGTAGGGCGACAGGAAATAACTGCTCTCAAGCGATCTTGGAATCCCGTTCAGGCGGTCTGCAGTCACGTCCCAAAGAGCCTGCCATTAAAGAGCCCCACAGCCTTCCTACGGTCGGTGCCTTGGCCTGTTGCACCATCCGTCCAAATACACGGAGGGCAGGCTCCAGTGGGCATCACAGCTCCCCACATCAGGGAGGAACAGATGTGCAGAAGGCAGCGCGCCAGCCTCCGCAACCTTGCTCCGAGATGGCAGGGAAATGTGGCCCTCTGAATCTCTGTTGGATCTGATATTCTCATGTGTATTTTTAGCCCCCAAATTTGGCACCCCTGAAATCCATTTTCAGCGAAGGGGGCAAGGAGCGTGGCCCCAGGATGCAGCCATATCTGCATCTGACGCTTCAGCTGTGGTTGCTTGAGATCCTGAGGATGCCCCAGCTCCAGTCGGTGCAACGCTGGCACGGCCACAACCAGCTGCTGATCAGAATGCCGGCTGGGCAGATAGGCGGCACGGGGGATACGCCGAAGAAAGATTTGGCACAATTCTAGGCCCCACAAGCCCCCCAATTCAGCCCCAGAAAGAAACAGAGAAGTAGTTTACCCACCAAAAAGTCCTAAAAAGGCTGTACAATCATGGGTTTTATCGCACAGCTTTCATGTTCAGGACAATTTCACCCATTTAGGGCCAGAGGAAAGACTTTGCTCTTCAGCCAAACTTTCATCTTTAGCTTTTAACGTTTCTTTGCAGCAAGAGTTGGATTCTCAAGCATACGACCCCGCAAGGAACACGCTCACTCTGGAACGGAGGGGCCACAGTGGGTCCGTTGTGCGCATGGGGGGGAGGTGTCTGCAGCCAGTGGGCACGGGTGTGGTGGAGAGGTGTATGGAAACTGGGTGTGCCCGGGAACCAAGAACAGCAGGAATCGTGCAGGAATCCCGGAGGTGGACACTGAAAAGCTGAGGGCTGAGCAGAGGGAGAGCTGGAATGCAGGTCTTCCAGAAGAGCGAGCTTCAGGAACCGGTTCGCATTCTGTAACACTCTAGGAAACAGCAGGATGCCTCTCCTGCGAGAGTTTCAGCTAAATGGTTGGGTACCCGATTCTGGCGCTGAGAGCAGATATGAGGACCCTGAGAAGACAAGAACTGCTGCAGCCGGGGGTTTTGCAGGGATGGAGTTTTGCAGTGCATTCCAGGATTCTGGCTTTATATCCAGGATTATTGGAGAAATACCACCGGGCAGCCTCTTGAACAGGCCGAAGAGCAGGCAGCACCTCCGTTACTCTCGGCTAGCTGGGAACTTGCACCCAGGGGCCCAGGAAGGGCCGGCGAGCGTGGCAGGCTGGGAGCCCGGTCTCCCGTGGCCACGGCAGGAGCCCTTCGTGCTGTGTCCTTGCCCAACACGACCGGCGCGCCAGCTGGCCCATCTTGGGCTCCCGTCTTGCCCCTTGTGTGGAGAGACTCAAGGTTGCCTGACTTGAAATGCGGAACGTGTGACTTTTTCAAAGCTCTGACCCAAATGAGTGCAGCAGTTTTCTTTTTGTAGGGCAAGAAGACAGAAGAGTTCTTCTTCTCTGTGGTGGCTACAGACTAGAGGAATTCTCTCTAGTGAGTTTCCACTTAACCGTAGTACCTGCTCCATCCGCAGAGAGCCTCCCCCGGGCCCGTCTAACCACCCCTCTCCTCTCTCCTTGTCCCAGCAGGTCCAGCAGGTCCAGGTGTTCGCGGACGTGCAGTGTACGGTCAACCTGGTAGGTGGGGACTCGTACCTGAACCAGCCCGGCCCGGTGGGGGCACAGAAAAGCTCCGCAGGCCCCCAGACCCCACAAGCCCAGCAGAAAAGCCTCCTTCAGCAGCTACTGACTGAATAACCCGCTTTTCCAAGGAATGTGAAATTTAAATAATAAGACATACAGAGATATATATAAATATATATAAATATATTATATATTTTTCTGAGATTTTTGATATCTCAAAACTTGCAGCCATTCTTCAGCTCTTGTAGTGTTTGGAGCAACAAAAACGTTTTGTTTTCTTTCTTTTTTTTTAAAGTGTTGGATGTCAGCAAAGTGACAACAGAACAGTTGAGCCAAAATTTACAGATGATCCTTATTTTTGTAATCAGTTGCTTGGCTTCTTATCCCCGATGAAAGTTACTTGTGGGGGTGGGGACAGGGGGTTGCAAGAGCGAGGGGAGGTGTTTTGCTGGGTGGGGGACGAGGAGGAGGAGGAAGCGAGTCGAGTTCCGAGTTCTCAGTTTCAGCTGGCTCTGTTACTGATTTGCATCTTCAGCAAAGCAGAAATTGGGTGAATCATCGCACTGGTCTCTTCTCTGGGAAGGGATGTTTTTAGCTGTTCTTAAAAACAGATACCCTTGCTCACCGCCTGCCCCCCCTCCAAATCTGTTTGTGCAATCAGCTTTTTCTAGCAATCGTGAGTTTGTCAGTTTTAAAGAAAAATAATAAGAATAATGGCAAGAGTATTTTGACCCACCATTTTTTCCATGTTTTATGCCGGTATATAGACAGCCTCCTTAGTGAGAAAGAGGCTCTGTGTATATGAGAAACGGTGGGAGGGAGCTCATACAAAAACTAATATAATAATTTTTGAAAATAAAATACGCACGTACAGTTTGGGGAGAAACTGCAATATTTTTAATGGAGAGGAAGAGGTGGCTCAGAGCAAAGCACTGAGCGCCACCACCGTGGCTGCTGGGCTCAATTTCCGAGGGGCTGGCGGATGGGGAAGCTGCATCACAAATGCAGACAAAATTAAATGGTGGGTCTGCGGCGTGCGCCCGCAGCCACGCTGCTCTCTGGCCAACCTTGTAGATTTTCTAAAAATTCCGATTAAAATTGAAAAGTTGGTTCTCTCTGCTTTGATTCTGTTTAACAGCCAAGGTAGCTTAAAACTATTTAAAATAATATTATGATTATAATAAAAAGGCAGTTCTCTGTGGAATGGGAGACAAGCTTATTCCTTGCCCTCCCCTGGCCTTTCAGTGTAAATAGCTCAAGACCTCTTGTATAAATTGGTTTCCTTCTCTTTTTAGTTGGGGGTTGCTCTTAAGTAGAATTTCTTTTGGACGGGGTGGGGGGGAGTTCTTTCTTTCCTCTTTCTGAAATTTTGTTGATGTGTGAAAACAAAACTGTGTAGCTTTTGTTAATTGAATTTGCAAGAGTTTAAAAAACAGAGATAAAAGTTGGTGGCTAATGTTGCATTATTGCTTTAAAGAAGGACAGTGGGAGAGGGAGGGAGGGGGTGTGTGGGTGGTTCCCCCCCCCATGGGGAGAAGGGCCGTGAATAAAAGCTGATGCAGGTGGAGGCGCTGGGGGTGGGGAGATGAAGTTCAAAGCATCTCTGGGCCCCCCCTGCGCTGGAGGGCCCACCCCGAGTTCTTTCCCAGATGTCCCCCTGCTCTTGTGCGCCTCTTGGTGGGTTTAGGAAAGGGTGAGGGTGCTCTGAAGGAACACGGATGGGGACTCTGAGACATACTCTGTTCCCTCAGCTGGGGCAGTGGGTGGGAGGACAGAGCCACACTTCCTGCCTCCTGATCCCACACCAGGCCTTAATCGTGCAGAAATCCGCGTCGAGGTGAAACACCAGCTTCAACTCGGCAGTGGAGGCACGCCAGAGGGGCCTGCAGGCCAGCCTTGGGCTACGCTGGGCTTTGCTAGCTGCTCACGGTTGATGATGAAGCTCCTGTGTGGGGGATCTGCACCTCCAGGACACCACCTGCCAGTTCCCGGGAGTCACGGGGCGGGAGCAGAGCATAATCCCAGCCAGCACAGCTCTGGTGGCCAACTGGGCTGCGTGCCCCGACCCCAAGGCTGGGCGAGTGGCCTCACGGCCCCAGGCGGCCAGTGCAGAGTTAGCCAGCGCAAGCAGAGCTCCGAGGCTGCGAAAGGAGCCCCACCCCGGGCCCCTCATCCTTCAGCGGGGGACTGGTGAGATGCCCTGGATACTCCACAGACGAGTGGGCAGCGGCGCTCTGCAACACTTCCACACGTGCTTGCAGAGTACAGAGCAGAACACAAGCTTCTTCAAAGCACGTCTGCCCCCCCAACTTCCCAACACGCCCAGAACAGCTTACAAACAGAGCACAGTCCTTGCTCCCTGGTGCCTGCTGTAAAGCAGGGGCGGGCAGAAAGCAGATCTCCAGATGTTTGGGGCTGGAATTCGTGGCTTTCCTGACCACTGGCTGTGCTGGCAGGGGCTTCTGGGAGCCCGGAGCCCTGCCCTCTGCCCACCCTGCTCTGAACAACATGACACAAGAGGAGGAGGGGCGAAATTCAGGAACGAAGTCCTGCGTGTCTCCTCACTGGAAGGGAAGCAAAGCGAGCCTCTTGCCCGCCGTTCCTTCTGTGGCTCCTTGGGCCAGAGGGTCTCCCCTTCACCTTGATGGTCTTTCCGAGAGGCAGCAAGAGCATCCTAGGGACCACTGGTCACCCGGCTGAGGCCGGAGAGCGCTCTCTTCCCAATCTGCAAAGGCCTGGTCAAAGCTGCCCCCGCAAACATCGGCCACCCCCCCTCTGGGGACCTGAGGTTTCCCGCAGCGCAGGGGCTGGAGCACCTGACCTGGGGCAATTGCCTCCCTCCTGGAACATGGGCTCCAGCCACCCACCTCCATCTCCAGAGGCCATTCCAGACCAGCTCAGTCCGTGTCACATGGCGTTCTCTGTCCTTTGGTGTCCCTGTGTCCCACGGTGGCCAGACAGATACCTCTGGGAAGCCACAAGCAAGACCCAAGAGCCGCCTCGCGGCAGCCGCCCTTTTCCCTGATACTGGCCCACCCTGACTAGCAGGCACGGTCGGCCTAATTGTCCACGAAGCATCCAAGTCGGGGCCATCACGTTCCCTGTGGTAGAAAGTCCCATCATTCGCATGCTGTGTAATGAGTCCTTTCCTTTTGTCTGTCCCGAATCTCACACCATGCAACTTCACGAGATGATCCCAAATTCTTGGTTCTGTGAGAAAGGAAGAAAAACATCTCTCTGCCTGCTTCCATACGTTTTGGCTAATGGTGTGCAGCGTACAATTCGCCTTTTTCACAACAACCATACATGGGGACCCCTCTCCTACAACTGTTCACATCCCTTCCTTGAGATGAAGCTGCACGGGGAGCAGGGGCAGGGAGACTGTCGAGTGTAAACCCTCCACACTTACACTGTATCGCCCATACAACCTGCTTGGAGAAACTGCTTCCACGCCCTTTCTTTTGCCATACTCACCGTAAACCATTTCGGTGCCACCAGCAAACACGGCCACCTCATTGATCTCTCCTAATTCCAGATGGCTCGTGGGCCAGTTATAAGGCATCGGCCGCAATACAGATCTTAGGCGAAGAACCGCTTCTTGCATCCCCCAGCAGTGGTCGTACCAGTTCATTCCAACTCTGCTGCTTGTTTTTTAAGCACTCCCATCCTCTTATTCCGTGATTGCCAAGTTCGCTCAGAAGCATTCGACGAGAGATGCCACCGAAGGCCTTTGGAAGCTCCACAGGTCTCTAACAAGCTTCTGAAGCCAACTTGCTGCCCTGACCAGCTTCTCAAGCCTCTTCGATGTACCCAAGAGGCCCTCCCTCTGTGCCTCAACCAGGAAGGCACCGCCAATAAGCAAGCTTTGTCCTCAGAACCAAGGTCCATGCGGTCAGTGCCACTCACGCTCTGCCACAAGGCGAAACAAGCCACTGCCACGGTCCCTCCTGCATTTATGCAACCTTTAATACAATGCTACTGTACAAGGAAGAACCTAGGATTGCCAAGCAATCTGACCAAATAAAATGTTTATCTCTAACATGAACATGCTAGTCAGGTGAGCAAGCCATAGGGCATTTTGTGAGGCGCAACTCCCTGCTACCCTGAACCCCATCTTTAAATTGATCCAGGTGCCCCAAGAGCTTCTTAAACTGAGAAAAGTGCATCATACCAAATACGAAAAATTGAGTTCTGTGTTGCTGCTCAATGGCTTTCTTTAATCACTGCTACAAAAGCACCATGCCTGAAAGTGCGTAACGGGCAGCGACAGGCCGCGAGACGACGGTTCCCGACCAGAGTCTCAAGTCCCGCAGTGATACTGCTGTACTCCAGCGTTCCCCTGCGGCCGTGCCCACAAACCCGTACCCAGAAGGGTCCAGCAGAGGTCCACCCGCAAGTGGCCGGAGAGCAGGAAAATCATTTCAGCAGTTTGAAGGTCTTCAAGTGGCGATGCACATGCTCCTTTGGGTACGGGCGGAGGGCCACGCACGTTGCTACATTCTCTGGCTGCTCGACCCACACTTTGTGATCGATGCCGTTTTTCTGCAGAGTCTCTGCTAATGCGCTCAAGGCATGCTCATCAGGGGCCTGAGGAGAAGGGGGAGATCAATCTTACTGCAGTGCCCAACAACGACGGCGATCGAGCGGCAGTGCCTTGCACCATGTATAGCAGGACTAACTCAGCCCCGCCTTTTTCAGCCGGATTAAGAGAGAAGCCCATCTGCTTAACATAAATAAAAGCTAGCAACTTACCACAATAAAATAAGAAAAGCAGCTGGGCCACATATAGGGAAACAGCAAGGGCAATACTAAGCAGTGGGGTTACTTGTGAGCAGAAATGTCTTCCTGTACCTCATGCTACACACGTGATCCTGGGAGAAGCACACAGCGGACAGCTCGCTGGCAAGCACAGCTGCTGCACCTTTGATCGCAAGGAAGACACATGTTTCAAATGCTGAGCAACCAGATGTATTCCTCCCCACCACCTAAATTTGGCTTGCAATGTGACTTGTCAACGCAACAAAACGCAGGCTTGGATTCCTAGTTGAGGAAGCTCATGGGAAGAAATTTTCCAGTCCTTTCCACTCAGCTGCAACCCCCACATTGCTCAGGAAAGCCCCCGAACCCTAAGAGGCTTTTTACTGGCAACAGAAAAGGACTAGACAAAAAAGTCCTTCTGTGAACTTCCTCACACCAACCGTGGCACCCCATTTATAGAATCAGCTCCCCAAATAAGTACACCTGGCACCTACCCTTTTTGCTTTCTCGTGCTGGAAAAAATAAAAACTTTTTAAATTTTCCAGGCGTTTCAATAGTTAATTTTAAAAATTCTGTATTTTATATTACTTCTGTGCCCATGTTTCAATTTAACTGCTGCTTGTTGTTACAGTGCTGCAGTAGTGATTTTAATGCGACTGCTTTTCTTATTTTATTGTGATATGTGATTATGTTTATACTTCCTTGACTTGTTAACTGCCCAGAGAGCCTTTGGGCTATTGAGCAGCATACAAATCAAAGAAACAAGCAGCTCTTGAGTTCTGAGCCATATGACGATATGCGAAAGCCCTCAAGCAAGCACCAGGGCTAGACACTTTGTGTCCCCCCAGGGAATGAAGCCCAAGGGGGGGGGGGACTCCCTCAGCATAGCCTCAGCCATGATGTATTCCAGAGCCCCCAGGGGAGAATTAGTCACTCCCTCCCCCAGGGGAGGGGTATCCCATGGATCTGCCCCCTAGCCCTTCGGCTTCAGGTACACTGACACATCTGTGGTGGCACCCAATCTATGGAATGCGCTCCCCAGAGAGGTCCGCTTGGCGCCGTCCTTATTTGTTTTTCGGCGCCAGGCGAAGACCTTTTTATTCAAACGTTATTTTAATTGTTAATATTATTTATTTATTTTATTCTTTGGCCAGGGCAACTTAATTTATATTGTTTTATAGGATGTTATTTATTTATGTTTGTGAGCCACCCCGAGGCTTCGGCAAATGGGGCGGCATAGAAGTTCCCTAAATAAATAAAATAAAATCTAGGGCACAACCTCATACCTCACTGCAAGCAAGCCTGCGAGCTCGGAGGCTTCCGTACATCTTATGCAGGGGATTGATTTTATTTAAAAGTTTTCTATACCATCCCATCACAGATGGGACAGGACAGTTTACAACAAATGTATACAAGAAAATTAAAATAAGGGTAATAATTGCAAAGCTTCCGATGTCAAAATAAAACCACTAAATAAAACAGATTAACACTTAAATATTGGGAGAATAAAAAGGTTTTCGCCTGATGCCAAAAAGAAAGAAGCGTTGGCACCAGGCAAACCTCTCTGGGGAGCGTGCTCCACAATCAGGGTGCCACCGCAGACAAGGCCCTCCTCCAGGTAGCCACCCTCTTAATCTCTTTCAAGGACAGATCCTGGAGGAGGGCCTCTGACTCCGATCTTAAGGGTGGGAGAGCACATAGAGGAGAAGGCGCTCCTTCATGTCCGGTGTCAGCAGAAAACCACATAAGCTTCCTCTTCATCCCGACACATCACTTTTACCCTCTCCAAGACCCAGCTGAGATCTCAGAGAACCGACTGGTACAATTCTTTCCAAGTCAGCTGCAAGGAGGGCAGGGCGGGCTTCCAGCATTTAGAGTCTCAGCTCTGAGATCTCAAGCCCCTGGACATCAGGAAGTCACAGAGTTGCACCCTTAGAGCAATTTTAGAACCAAATAACCTGAAGGTGCATGCCCCTTGACATGCATGCCACCTGCCGGGTGCCCAAGTAAACAGCCTCACGACAATTACAGACTGAGATCCTCCTCTAACAGCATGGCATTTTCTTCAAATATTAATACAGAGAGAGTGCTAGGTAGATAACTGAAGGGAGCAAGCCTTTGTGCTCACCTGCCAGAGCCCACTGAGTACCTGCTTTATACAACGGAGGTCCCAGGTCCAACCACCACCACTTAAAAGGGCCCTCAAGCCAGAGCCACTGCCAGCCAGCGTGGGCAAGACCAGGGAAAACCCTCAACCTGCCCATGGGGCTGGCCGGGCAGAAGGCGCCCTTCTTCCAGAGGGGCATCAACCGCCCGTTTCCTCCTTTGCAGAAACACGACCAAAGTTTTGTGGCCCCTGAAAGAGCCACGGCCAAGATGCCACCACTCCCAGCAGCCTCGCCCACAGCAGCAGGCCCACCCCAAACTTCGGGCAAGGCTGACCAACGCATTAGGGAATCACCACTCCGCCTATTTTCCCGCAAAGGACCCCAAATCCTCCTCCTCCTCCTCCTCCATATTTCAACCCCACAAACCATTTTCTCCCATTTATTTCGTATATTCGCCTCCCACTTGTTCTCCTTCCAAGGAACGCAAGCTGGCTCACGCGACATCGCCACCTCCGCCCAAGGGCGAGCCTCGCAACAAGCACCCCGTGAGGCCGCCCAGAACCGCCCGGCGGCCTCCCGCCCCGCGCACCTCCAGCACCACGGTCCGCATGCCGCCGCCCTGCGCCAGGTAGGCCGCGGTGTCCGCGTGCGCGTAGTGCGCGTGCACCACGGCCAGGGCCGCGTGGCAGGCCTGGGCCACCAGGGCCCCCAGGGGCCACGAGAGGGGCTCGCGCCGGAGGTCCCCCCGCAGCACCACGTACTGCACCAGCACGCGCGACGCCATCTTGCCGCCCGGCAGCCGGGGAGGGGGCGGCCGCCGCCATCCGTTGCCGCGCAACGGCGAGCGGACTCCTGGGAAAGGGCGCCTTCCGGTTCGGGACCCACCGGGGGAGGAGCCTGCGTCGCACGGCGCGGGGGCAGCCATCTTGCTGTACGGAAAGGCGGACTTGAGCGAAAGGAGCGCCTGATGGCCGTCGTATGACGCGTCCGTCGGGGGGACGCGCGTCGTCGCGAGGCGCTGGCTCCACGCAGACAGCCGTGGCCGCCTTTCGCTCGCCACCAGGGCCAGGACGCCGCCCAGAGCGCTCCTGAGGGGACTGTCCCCCGCGGGACGCCGTCGGCCGGCGCGGGGCATGTCGGGAGGAGGTGCGCTTCGGCGCCGAGGGCGGACAGCGGCTTCCGGCCGTTGGCTGCGCGGGAGTTTTGATCGCGGTCGAGCGGGGCGTCCGGGACCTGCGGGCCCGCCTCGCCCGCCTCTCCGCCCCAGGCCGCGCGCCGAACGGGCCGAGCCCTGCCTGCCCGGAGGCCTGCCGCGCGGCCGCGGCGGACGGCGCCCCTCCCGCCTCGGCGGCCGCCCGCGAGCGCCCTCCGTGTCCGCGCTGGTCCTCGGCGGGCGGCCCCGAGCCCCGGCGGCGGCGGCGGCGGCGGCGAGGAGCGCTTCCTGCCCCGCGTTGGGAAAGGTGGGTGGGGAGGTGCTCGGGGACGCCTCGCATCGCGCCCCCCGCGCTCCGTGGCACGTTCCCCCAGGCGCGTCCCGGCCTCCCTCCCGCCTTTCCCCGCCGGGCGCCCGCCCCGGTTCCGGCCAGCGCCGGCCTTTCCGCTGCCCTTGCGCGGCCGGGCCCTCTGCGCGGCGCGCAGCACTGCGCCTTTCGATCGCGCGTTTTCCACCTCGGGTTTTGTCAACTTTTCTTTTATGACTTCTTTTATATCGTGTATACTTTTTATTTATTTTATAATGTTAATTTTAATTTTATATTGTTATTTTTGTATTGTATTTTATTGTGTTGTAAGCCGCCCCGAGGCTTCGGCAAGGGGCGGCATAGAAATGTTCTAATAATAATAATAATAATAATAATAATAAACCGCCGGCCGAGTTCCAGCTGCTGCGCAAGGCGAAGCGAGCGCCGCGGCCGAGCACGCTCTGAGCTCCCGGCCGGGGCGAGTTTCGGGCCAGGGGCTTTTCTGCTTGTTGTTTCTGAGACGCGCAAACGGCGCATCGTCTCGGGGGGATCGCAGGGCGGTGTGCACAATATTAAAAAATAGAGAAGTGCGATGGTATCACCCTGTTTTTATTGTGTTTTGTAAGAATGATACCCCTCGTTAACCAGGCATCCTCTTCTCTCAGCGCTGTCACTCTGTACGGACCTGAGGAAACGGCACCCAGTCCCTAAACCATCAAAGGAGAAACGGCTTTTCTGCCTGCTGTTTTTAAGAACTTAAAATGGGCGAATTTACAGTCTCTGTACGGCATGGTAAGTTGACAGACAATCCAGGTGATTTCTGGACAAGTGCTTGTAAAGAGAGCTGTGTGTGTGTTCATATGCTTTTAAAATATTTTTATGTATTAACTAACTTAATACAATACAAAATGCATAAATCACAGCGAAAAATAAAAAGGAAAACTCTTACAATATGAATCTGTTGAATCATACAAGTCAATCAAAGCAAGTAATTAAATCATATAACACTGGAACCTTCATTAACGTATTTATTTATATCTGTATGTAGCTCTCTTTTTCTTGTTCATTCTTTCACTTCTCAGGAAGACCCCTTCCCTATCCAAAATTGCACAGAAATATGTGCAAGTTTAATAAATTTCCTTTTGCTAATATGTATTTGATAAACAACCCCTCAATTTCATCAAAATTATTCTTATTTGTCCCCCCAGCTATTGAAGAGTGGAAAAAATAGATTAGCAGAATGTGCAGTGATGGCAAAGCTAATTATGTATATAGAAGAACGTTAGAGGAATTTAATGACAAATTGATATTTTATTTATATTATTTATTTATTAAAACATTTTTATGCCGCCCCATTCGCCGAAGCCTCGGGGTGGCTTACAATAATAAATTAAAAATAATAATAATAATAAATTAAAAATATAAACATTAGATAAAACATTAGATTTTATCATGATTAATGGAAGCCTAGGGGATTTTGGAATGTGAAAGCATGAGAATTTGAAATGGTTAGAAAATCTGTTGATGTATGGAATGATGATTCTGTTTTTCTTTTTTGCAAACTCTCATAGAGGGGGGGAAGATATGAAGAGAGCTGGTTCTGGGGGCTGCAGTATATGGGCCGCATTGTTTGCAATTCCCCTTAGCAATTTTGTTTATTTTGCTCACTAGAGCCAGCTCTGGTGAACAAAAGGAAAGTTTTCCTTTATTTTGAAACTTTCCAAAACTAAAGTTAGTTTTCCTTTATTCTGTATTTTTTCTATGTAATTGTATATGTTGGAAAAATAAAAAAAATACTAAGAAAGTTATTCTTATTTGTCAACCTGTTTTTCACATGCTGATTCATCATTAATAGCTATATTCCAAATTTCTTTGTACCATTCACTTAATTGGAAATCTCAATTTTCCTTCCAATTCTTCACTTTTAATACTGTTATAGCTATTAATAAATGTGTTACTAATTCCTTAATATTCCATTTCCAATTCCTCTCATAGAATAGTGATAATAATGCAACTCCAGGGTCTGCTTCAGTATCTAAATTTAATGTTTTGCTAATTATCTTAAAACCACTTTCCAAAATTTCTGAGTATTTTCACATTCCCACCACATACGAAAATAACTACCTACTTTCTCACCACATCTCCAAAATATATTGGGATACTTATTATCCATATAATATAATTTTACTGGTGTTACATACCATTTTCATAGTAATTTGCAGGTTTCCTTTATTCTAATCAACATACATTTTAATAATCTCTTATCCCATACTTTTCATTATTCCTGATATGGTTCCCTTCTTAAATCTTTTTCCTAACAGGGTCATAGTCTAATAATAATCTTCCACTTCTAACAATAATCCTGCCAATCTCAATTATTATCCCTCTTCTTTGCATCTTATTTTGTTTCTCCTTTTGTAATAAAATCTCTTCAAATTTAGTAATATCTCTGCATTTGCCATTTTTCTTTACCCATTTTTAGTCCATTGTTCTAAATGCATAATATTAAGCCAAGTTAATTTTTCTTTTCCTAATACCACCTTTATCTTTTAGCTATTATACATGTATACAATCTGAGAACTTGTTTGTCCTTTGATACTTTTCTCAAATTACCTCTCAAATTTTCTGGAAATCCTTCTATAGCTGTGATTGGGATTGTTGGCATGAATATTTCCCTATAGTTTTTCCAAATTTGCCCCATGTTCTTAAGGAATAGGTTGGTTTAAAAAGAATTCCTTGATTTGTTAAAATTCTAATTCTACCCATATGACCTTTTCAGGTTGTAATATGATATCTGATATATAAATACCTTATTTGATTTGTTACATACTATAATTTTATATTCAGAATACCTAATCCTCCCATTTTTTGTAGTTTATACCACTTTTTAAAACTAATCCTAGCTTTCTTGTTCTTATTACAAAATTGATAAATTATATTTTGCCAATCTTCTAATTCTTATCCTAATATCTTAATTGGTAACATCCCAAACATAAAGTTAAATTTTAGATAAAATTTTACGTTTCATCTTACGTACTTCTATTCTACCAAACCATGATAATCTTATTTTCCTAAATTCATGCATTTTCTCCTTTATCTCACATTTCAATATATCAATATTATTCTAGTTTAAACATTGCAGGTTTTTGCAATATAATATTTTGCAATTTTTCTACACTTATCCACATGGTTTTAACCAGTTCTTGATTTTTTCTTGCTGTTGATTGAAATGTGCCATATTTAGTTATGTGTCTTCCTCTGTATTCTTTATGTATGCATTTATATGTACATGGACTTTTACAATTTATTTTCAGAATGGGGCTTGCACAGTAAACTCTCCTTTCTTTGCCTCACTAGCTCAAACTGTAAAGACGTGAGAAATCTAGGCATAAATGGGGTGATTTCAATGCCAAGAAAAGTATCTTTCAGGGCGCTGTTGTGCGAATTGTTCGGTTATGGCTTCTGCAGTAGCCGCAAGCGGTGACTGCTTTCTCTGTCTGCCCATCTCCTTTGCAGGTGTCTTATCCCACCTGGAGAAGTTGGAGGCTAGTGCCCACACTGCAGCCCTCGAACAAGGGGAGAGACGCCAACATGCGGAGAAGGTGGCCAGGATGGAAGCCAGGATCCAGGAACTCAAACGTCAGAGAGATCAGCTGAGGGCCAAGCTGAACGCTTGTCGTTCTCGGGTAGGTGCCAGCCGTACCCTGACCTCAGGCGTCTGCCCTTCAGGTTAAAGCATCAGGCAGAGCGTGGCTCTTGCAGTTGAGTGGAGAGAACAGCAGTCACACACGAGAATAAATGGTGCGACGTGAACTTTATGCTGCAACACGAAAACAGCTTTAGATTCTAGCTTTCAGCTCCAGAAGACTGGTTGTTTCTACAGTGATTCCTAGTTTGAAGCCTCAGTTATGCTGGGCCCCCATTACAGTTAGAAAGGGATCTTTGCTCCCGCATTCTTCCCATAAGAAATTGTGGGGCACCCTGGCTATTTAGGCTCTTTGGAGAACGTGGGCAGGAGGGGCTTTGTCCTCTGAAGGGATCCTGCTGACGGGGTCCTGTGTGGAGCTGGTTTGCTCCTGCAAGAACAGAGTGCTGGACCAGAGGGACGCCTGACCTGATCATCTTGCAGAAGCGTTTCTCTCTCCTCCAGTGCCGTGTCTCTGTCCTGGCCTCCCTGCTAGTGTCTGTAACAGCTTCCCGTCAGGAAATGCCAGCACTTGAACAGGTTTCAAGGACAATGTGGACAAACCAGCTAGTTCTAGCAAAGCGATCTTATTCCGGTCTTTTGTAGTTCAATAGGCACAAAGACTCTGCAGAAAGTAATTCTCAGGCAGCGGCACCTACAGAGCTGAGCCAACAAGCCCTCTTGGAGTGGAAAATGGGGAACGTCAAGGGTTTGCTGCAGTTGTTTCGGCTGACAGGTACTTCCCTTAGATGCATACAAGACTCGTTTTCTAAGCTAGAGGTTAGTGGCCTTGTTGTGTCATCTCCTGGCCTTGTTGTCTTCATTTTAGTTATTTTAGCATTTGGATAAGTCCTGAAAAACACAGAAGTTGTGGGACGGCAGGGAGTACCTATCTCAATTTATGTTCCCTCTCTTGAATGCATGATTATGTTTGTAACTCTCATGACTGTGGAGAACACAAGGTTTCAAAAATTCTAGCTCAGACCAAGCCGGAGCTTTCCCTAGAAGCGAAAATGACGATACTGAGGCTGGCCTGCTGTGGACACATCAGGAGAAGGCAGACTCCCTGGAGAAGACCGTCACTCTAGGGGAAGCCGAAGGCAGAAGGAGAGGAGGAAGCCCAAACTAGAGATGGAGGGACTCCTTGAACTCGAGGTTCAAGGCAGCTGCAGCCTTGAACCTCGAGCAGCTCATCAGGGATGCCACGGCAGGGTTGTCTGGGAGGGCTTTCTTTCTTAGGGTCGCTGTAACTCAGAGATGATGGCACATAACACACAGCTTGGGAAGCCTTTTGACCCTCAGCATCCCACTTCCCTGCCTCTTTCCCAAGATTAGCATTATGCTAGTCTCCGTCTCCCCCACTAGGGTGGGTAAAAATCATTGATTTTTTAAATTTTTTTTTAATTTCAATCATTTTTAAAATCTAGATTGGATTATTTAAAATAAAATGCTTTTTGAGGAAAAATCTATCTAGTTTGCTGTTTACGATACATTATAGTCTAGAGGTTATTCATCATGAAATAAGGATTAATTTTTCATTATGTAGCATGAGGCCGTACATTCATGCCATCTTTGTTTTTTATTTTCTATTTCATTTTTTTATTTTTGGTCAGTTAACTCCATTAATGCTTTCACAATGTCATGCTCTTCCAGAGCTTTCTGTAAGATTAATGGGCAGTTTTTCTATCTAGAATATATTATCACAGATGCTTGGTGTTACACTTCTCAAAATTGTGGATTTGTGTCTGCAGAGATCATATGCCTCTTCTTCATAGCAACAATATTATAAAATAAACATACGGAGTTGAGAAAAAGATCCCATTTTTAATCCCATTGTTCCTTTGCAAACCTATGTGCACAGAATCAACCCCTCACCTAAGTTTCAAAAAATACAGTAAGTGAAAGATTCTTGGGAGTGGAATAGATCTGCAGAAGAAGTGAAGAGCAAGCAGTAAAAATGCAAGCGAAATCTTTTGAGCAGACTACTCTGCAAGGTTTTGGATATTTTTGTGTATAGCCTGAGGTTTGTCATATTCTTTCCCTGGAGGAGAAAACCTAAAATGGCAGCAGGCTGTAAAAGAGAGCCTGTTTGGGAATATTTTAATGAGGTTTCTTAACTTGCAGGTAAGGCAGGCATCTGTGCAAATTATGTCGAAAACCATGATTTAAATCGCGTCTTACTGGTGATCATTATTTAAATTGTGATCCACCACAAATCCACCCCATCCTACCACGTAATAGCCCTATTTTTTCATAATTCTCTAGATTTCCCATAAAACTGAAGTCTGCTCTCAGATCCTTGACTCTGGAGCCCAACCAGAGGTAAGGCCTGGAGACGGGCTGTAGGCAGGCAGGCAGGCAGGCAGTCTAGCACCTGAGAGTTCTGCAAAGCCACGTGGCAGGATGGAAACGATAAAAAGGAAACGAAATCGGCCCAGCCATGCGTCCGAGAAGGAAAGCGTGGCTCCTGCTCCCCTCGGGTCCCGTTCCTGCAGGGCAGCGTGTCTCAGAACAGCTTCCTCTGCCCTCACGGGGTTCCAGCGTGCACGGATGTTTTCTTCTAGGCTTCAGTGGGAGACTGACCCAGCACAGAGCCTGCCTGTGCATCACCACTGCCTTCCAGGGCACCTACCTGGACTCCTACCACCTGGACCTCCTTATGCAGGAACCAGTCCAGATCCAGCACCACTCGGTCCCGGCCTTCATCCCCTTGGAGCAAATCGCCGCCAAGTACCTGCAAACAGACCTCAAGCGCTTCTTGTCCGAGCTCTCCGATCACCTGAACGCGTACGCGGGGAGGAAATTCCAGGCAGAGCAGTTAAAGGTAGGAGTGAAAGAAGCTGCCATCCCTGCGGGTGCTCCAGGGACCTGGCGTCAGAGATCGCGCATCCTAGCATGTGCTCCAGAAGGCGCAGATGAAACGGGACGGGCGCCTTCTGCTCTGTGGTCCCTGCCACTGCGCAGGAGGGGCAGTTTCCCTAAAAGCCAGGCCTCGTAGCTGCTCGGCCCTGGAGCCGTTGTGAATGGATTCCTTCCCATTGCTTGCAGCCGGAAGGATTTTTTCTTCCCCAGGCTCTGTGGGGTGGGGGGGACTAGAAGGGGTGGGCCGCATGCTCTCTCTCGCCCTGCCAACGAGGGCCCTGCGGGGCCGAGGACAGCTTTGAGGCGCCGGCGTCAGGGTCCCCTCACCGATCGTCAGGTTGCTTCTAAGTGCCGTCACCTCTGCCTCAACAAGGGCTGAGAGTTGCCACTTGGAGGAGTTTTTCCTTTGTGCTTGGAGGGTAATGCCTGCATGGTTTCGATTAGCACAATCGTAATTCGCAGAATAGTAAGCGCGGTTCATGACCTGGTTGCCGTATGTGTATATAATGCTCAACCTCAGAAGTTGAAGAACAGGCTTTAACTCAGTGGTTTTAACGTATGGATTCACTTCTGCAAAACTGGATAGAGACTTGGGAATAGGTATACATACAGCTGTAATTTTAAATGGATCCTTTTTAAAGAGCCACCTAGAAATTTTTATATTTAAAATTTCGGCTGTACTGCCTTTAAATTGGCTAAACCCGGGCTTCTGTCCCATTTCCCAGCAACTCCCTCATGGCCCCCAGCACCCTCCTCCAGCCCCTGTGCCCCAGCGCAGCCTCTTGTACCCCTTTGCCGTTCATTCCCACGTGCTGCTTCATGCAGCTGACGGGCAGGTGAGATGTCCCAGGAGCTCCGTTTCGGACCAGCGCTGGGTTGGCCCTTGCTGCACCTCTCGCCCATCCCAGCTTAGCATCCTTGCATTCAAAGTAGCACCCTGAGTCTCGCCCGTGGGAGTATTTAAAAGGGCACCTGCTGGAATGGCCGCATGTGGCCGCACGGAGGCCTCCGTGTACAGCGTAAGTACACCCGCTGCGCACGCATAACCTGCAGTCTGCCGACTGGCCACTGGGTGGCCTTGAGCAAGCCAGGGACTGGGTTCACACAACGCGGCAACCCAGCTTTTTCTTCTCGGCTGGGCTAGCCAGGCCTTTTTGGCAGGGTTGCGCAGGTGTGAACGCACACGCCCCTCTCAAAAAAGCCAGCTGTCAGGAGAACCTGTGCTGCTCTGAGAGAGTCCTCGGGTGGCTTGCCGGGCTAGTTCATACTGCTTCTGTGCAGTGAGTGGCGCTCGCAATGACATAATTGCCGTGGCTCTGTCGACAGTCACGAAAGGACGTTCAGGAGCGCTGCGGATTGTTTCCTGTTGAACTGTTCCTCTCCCTCTTCTCACACACGAGCCTCAAACCCTGATAGAAGTCTCCGATTTTAATCACCTGCCCTCTCTGCAGCTTGCAGCCAGAAATGCTGGAACTAACTCTTTCAGTGAAGCTAGAAAACCTCTAAATAAGCTGGGCTGCTGTTTCAGAATAAACTCCCCCTCTTAATAAAATCGTCCATGAATAGTGGAAGATGATCTGTGGGCTTCTGCAGCGCTTGACTTACCAGGAGGCAACCCCCAAGCAGTGCAGACGGATCTTAAATGCAAAACCGCGTTACCCCTTCCCCAGAGAACCTTCAAGTCTTTAAAAAAAAACCTGTATAAATCTTCTTAAAACGGGAGAGAACAAGCATCTGCCTGTCCCCCAACGGAGGAGCCAGATGAGTGGGAGAAGGCTCTTGCCCAGAGTCCCCCCCCCCCCCGGTGCCTCATTGAGCTTCTGGCCCTGACATGCTGACTGAAGATTCTCCTTCGCTTGCAGGAACATTTTGCTGCTTTCCTGAAAGGACCCTTGCGAGGAAATTCCTTGCACAACCTACTGGAATTCAGCTACGGTGTGTCAGAAGCAGCACCCTTTCCTTTCACAGTGAAGCTCATTTATGGAGATCCTGTGAGCACCCTTCCCACAGAAGCCACTGTCACATGTGAAGGTGAGAGAGCAGCCGCTCGCGGCTTGGTGGAGAGTGGAGTTACGACCCCTCAGCCCCGTCATACTGAGCACCGGCATTTTAACTGCCCATCTGCGTGGCTGGGGGGCAACAACAGAAGCGAGGTCACATGCTCAGGCAGGGAGAAGCGTGCAGACCTGGCAGAGCGGGGCCCACTCCCATCTGATTCGCTGGCTCTGGTTGTCCCTCTTCTTCAACAGAAGACGCGCCTGGCTCTTCCGCAGAGATGGCAGCCCTTCATCAGGCCTGGCTGCTCGAGAAACCTCTCCACCAGGCCTTGAGCTCCGTCACCGTGTCAGCAGGAAGCCCGAGTCCATTGGTCCCGCTGGAGTCGCCTGCTCCCTCCACAGCCGTGCCTCCCGTGGAAGAAGGCCTCCTTCCAAGGCGTCCGCAGTGTAGATTCTCTCCAAAAGCACAAAAGGCAGCCCTGAGCACTATGGATTTTTCTCACTCAGAAAGCGACGAGTGAGTGTCTAGGGAAGCTGAAGTTTGATATTACCCTGATGGGGAAAGATTGCACTTTCAAAGTTTCAGCGTAAATTTGAAGAATGATGGAGCACACACCACTGAAATCTGTTGGATTAACCACCTCCTCTTGAGTCAAGACAAGGTGGAATAGCAGCCTCTTTGCTTTTCCATCTGCAGTCAGTCATTTCAGCAGGAGGTTCCCGCGGCAGCCGTGTGGAAGAATCCTTCCTGCTACCCTGACCATGAAGGCAGGCTTATGGTTCGTCATTTGCCGTACAGGCTCACCCCTTGCTGCTGAGACTTCCCCAGTGTTCTAATGGTCCAAATTTGAAAGCAGAAGAAAGGGGAAGTTTCTTGGTGTTCCCCAGAGAATTGGCCTTGGGCTGAGGTGGCTGAAATCCCATTTCAGAAGCAGCTGAGAGTTTTGCAAAAGTGACTGAAATGTTGTAAACAACCTTTGGTATGTAACATGGCTTTTAATCTTTTTTAATTTAAGTTTCTGCTACTTTATAACTTTTGTAATATAATCAAGTTCACACATGAAGCAAGCAAAATAAAAAGGTGTACAAAGATATATAGTAATATTCAAAGCATTTGTACTTAATTCTATCAAGATGATTTAGGTTAGAGAAGTTAGTAAGAGGCATTCGGCTTAATTCAAGTGTTTCCTGTTTCCTTTTTCCTTTTAATTGCACAGCCTCTGTTTTGCTACGTGTTTTCCCAAGTGCAAAATCTGTGCGAGAACCGCTGGCAAGCCCCCAAGAGTTTTCCAAGTTAAAAGGGTCCCCGCTGGAACATGGGGCTCCCGATCCTAGCCCTCCTGCCTCATGACGGCTTAAAGGCTCTACCTTTTGCTGGGCGAACGGGATCATAACCATCCCAAAGCCCTTCTTTCTCTGGGCAGTGAGCGAGGCTTGACCGCTCTTGTGTTTGTAGCCACATGTGTTGGAAAAAGAACACTTTGAACTTTTCATTGAAGCAAGCAGTACATTTCTGAAGAGCTAAAGGAACAGCACGGCCTCTTTCAACTTGGGTTAGCTCTAGAGTCTGCCCCTGAGAAACTCTGCTCTTTCAGCAGCCGATGCTGCCATGGGCCAAAACACGGTCCCATTTAACCCAGTTCCGTCTGCCCTGACTGGCAGCTCCCCGGAGACTGGGTGGCGAGAGCTCCCCAGTTCCACTTGCTGCTCTGATTTTTTCAGCTGTGGGTATTGGGAGACCTTTGCACCCAGGCCTTATGCCGGGCTGCCCCTCCCTGGCTAGCATGGCTGCTAAGAAATGATAGATACAAGTCCAGTGATTCCCAAGCACAAACATGCTAAGCAGTAATGCTTGTATGTAAAAACCACATGAGCCACGCTGGCCCTTAAGAAAAATTCCAGAATTCATGGGCAGGCAGCCTTTATTAGCACCAAACAAATAGGCACAGAATTGTGGACAAGCCTTTGAGCGTCCCAGATCTCTTTAGCAGGTGAAAGATGATGACAAAGCAAGAGGCAGGGAGAGAGACCCTCTGACTTTGCTCTGCATGGTCATTCTTGCCAACTTAAATGAATTGGGCTCTGCTCAGAGTCATACAGATTTCAGATTACACATAGGAGGTTGGGGCACGTGACTGTTTTGTTTCGAGCAGTAAATATTGTAGCTGGAGAGCAAAAACTCACCACTCACCCACCCCAGAAGACCTCCTTTTCTGTCCAGGCCGTGTGTAGTGCAGCTGCTCTTATCTGGATGAATGCGCCAGACCCCAATCGGAAAAAGACTGCAAGACTGCTCTGGTGAGAGGCGGATCCAGGAAAGGCAAATAAAATCAAGATTGCACAAGCAAACAGTGGCCTGTCGTCCCCCCCCCGCCCGCCCCCGGGCCACCAGCAGGTGCATCTCCCCAGAGAACTCTGGCGATGCGGAGGTACAGAAATAAAGAGTATTACTGGCAGAATGAGAGTTCATTTCAGTACTTGATTATTCTCTTGAGTTTGATAGTATAGGCAGCTACTTCAGCAGTAGGTTTACCCAATAAATCCATTTTTTTCAGGGGCTTTCTCTGTCATTGCATGATTAGCTTGGTACTGGCTAGGTATATCTGGGCAAGTATTACCATGCCTTCCAGTTAAGCAATGCTGCTTTTCCAACACTGCTCTTTTTAAGCCCTTATTTAATCCTAGGAGTTAATTGCCTTGCAGTCTCATTTATCAGTGCCAATAAAATTGCTATAAATAAGTTCACCAAATAACATTAGCATTACTGCTAACAATTGTTTTAAACTGCTGCTTATTAAGTAGCATGCTGCTAAATTGCTGCTGCTGGAATTTTAATCAGGCCATGTTTTAATGTTTGTTGGGCCATCAGTGGCGATGTGCTTCACCCACCTCTGCCCACCGATTTGCATCTGTACAGCATGGCCGCTTTCCGCCGCTTACTCCTCTTTAAGCACAGAACGGCTCAAAATAAACCATTTGTGGTTTGCTTAGTAATGAGAAAGGTGGCCCTGGTGGTGGATTTGGAGACCTGGCTGGACGCCGCAGCTGGACTTGGCCAAATTTTTTCCAAATGGGACACCTCTGCAGAAGCACATCAAGAATCCAGAAGGGTTTATTGCCTCTTACCACGTGGCAGGCCAAGCTGGAATGGGTCTTGGCCAAACCGAAGGCACACCAGCTGTCAGCCTACGTTTTGCAGCCGCGTATTGACTGGGAGGTAAGGCACCTTTCCAGCCCCCTCCCGAAGTGACAGAGCCCCCATTACTCGACAAAGGAAAATAGACACAGCATAACATTAAAACTAAATTGATTCTATTTGAGAAACTAGAGAAATAGTAATGCTTTTTTATTCCAACATAACAATCGGATGAAGGCTTTTAATAAAAACAGTCTTGAACCAGGCTGTATAAATCTCTTCCTTTTAAAGCGTCGGCAGAGGAGAGGGCAGCAAAAGAGGCAAAGTGCAGCCTGAAAGAGGCGCCTCGCTTTCAGAATTAAGACACAATTAAAAATATAAAGTTAATCTGTGTCTTTTTATATATATATATATTTATATATTTGAAATAGGACATCTTTTTACAGTCAAAAGAAATAGATTGCACTTGCTCTTTCTTCCTTTCCTCCTATTTACCTACAGTGGTTTTGTGGCAAAGGGGAGCTCCATTTGGACTGGGAACAAACGGCTCACAAATGGCCCGAGCCCGCCTGAGTTTGCGCAGCCACAGCCTCTCGCGTGGCCTGATGCATCCAAGGTGATCGACCCAAGCGGCGCCGCGGTTGTTCTGCCTCCCGCTCCCAGTTCCAGTCCCAAAAGTGCAGCAGGCCACGTACGTGTGCGAAGGACAGGACCCCCTCCCAGGACCACCCCCTTCCTGCTCCCCTGGCTAAATCAAGAGGCGAACGCAGACACTGATAGCAAAGGGGGCCTCCTTCCGAACGACAAGCCTCCAAGAAGAAAGGATGGGTTGGCGCCTCTACATCTAACGGTGTGAGAGGAGTACCTAGCAATCTCCCGTCCGGAGACAGAGCTGCCTGCCCTCGGGCATCGAAGAGGCCCCTGCTCCTCAGCGGCGTGGCGCTTGGAAGCCTTCAGGAGCTGTCGACCACCTGGTGGGGCAAAGTCACGCAGGAGCCATTGATGAAGGAACCCTGCTTCTCGCGGCCTTTCATGAAGTAAGTCAGCAGGTCGCCCTTGCCCTTGACGTAGATGTGGCCCCGGCGCACGAAGCGGAAGCCATACTCCTTCAGGATCAAGTGGGTCTCCTCCACCACCTGTGAGGGGAGAACACACAGACGCATCGCGCTGGTATGGCCAGGTCTTGCCCACCTGTCTGGGCTGCCTCCCTTTAGATTGCTCCGTGCCGGCAGTAAACCGTGCCCCCCGTTGCCTCTTCAAATCATCTCACCCAGCCAAACAGTGAATTAATTTATACGGTGCTGGCTTTGTGTTCGGCCCGCACCCCCACCGGAAGGAAAAAAGTATATATGCAGAGGTCATGCAATTCTGCTTGGCTTTCAGGAGCATGTGACTTGGTCACACAGCCCAGGGAATGCAGGCTCAGGCCACAGACGATGATTTGGAACGCCAGGTGCTCCCAGGCAGGGGGCCCCTTGTAATACCAATCAAATAGCGTCACGCAGCAACAATTCTCCTTAAAAGAATGCTTTTGTCAGAAGAAAATAAGCTGCAAATTGAAGACAGTGACGGCTGGAAAAACTCAGGTGAGAGCATTAGGTACAGGGTGCAGACCATCCTGTAGTCATCTTTCGGCGTGCGGACAGACCGTGCAGATAGCTTCAGTACCGCACTGCACAGGTCTGGGCCTTTCCAGAGTTCGGCTGGCAGTAACCTGACTTTATTTTACGAGGAAGTGGGTGGATTTCTGCAGCTTTCACTTGTGCAGATGGAACGACCTCCTCACAGGCCCCTAAACATTTCTGATTTTCTCCATGTGACTGACCGATGTTATGCAAGTTTTCTGGCAGTCCACGAAGTGGATGGAACAGACAAAACAGAATCTGTCCATCCCTAATTGAAAGTTCGGGAGAATGGAAACAACCACAAGCAGAGAGGCTCCTTCAGTCCAGCATTCTGCTCACCCAGTGGCCAACGGGTTGTCTGAGAGTATATGGGCAGCTCCAACCTCCCACATGTGATCCTAGGAAATGATGTTGCGCGATTCTTACTATTTAGCCATCAGACTGAGTAGCTTTGGGTAGCATTCCTGAATTGGTCGACTCCTGTTTAAGCTGTCCAAATTCACTAAATCGTGTGAAAATTAATTCCATAATTTAACTCTGCACCATGTGCAGAAGCCTCTCCTTTAGTCTGAACTGAATCTCCCTCCAGCCAGCTCCATGGGAGGAGCTCCACAGGTCCGAAGCTGCTCCCAAGCTGCCTCCTTCAAACCACATACAATTGCATACATTTCCATCTCGTCTTTCCTGCCCCGTGCCTTTTTTTCTAATCCAAAAGCCCTGAAGGTTCCCTTTCCTCACAGGGGAACTGCCCTGGCCCGGTGAGCATTTCGTTGCCATTTCAGGACAACCATTGTCAAACTAGACCATAAGCTACAACTCTAAGCGGGCTTGTCTGGAAAGACATTCCACTGAAACAAAAACGGATTGCCACACCCGTATCTTGGTCTGCGCCTCTACACATAAACACTCCTTTTGAGCAGGCCTATTTGGGCTCTGAGACAGCGGCAGAGGCACCATCCTGCTCCTCTGCAGGAGAAGGAGCACTGTGCTGGGGTGACTGCGCATGTCTGCTAAAGCCTCATGCAGCCCCTCCATGGACTTGTAACTCCCTCCTTCTCTCCCACAAGCCAGTTTCTAAGCTCGTCTGCTATTTATCTATTTAGTAGATGTACAGCCATTCTTCTTCCTCCTCCCTTTCTACAACCCAAAAGCAGCTTCCATCCTCCTCTTCCTCTTGCTCTCAGTCCTATCCCTAGAACAATGGAATGCACTCCCTAGAGAGGTCCACCTGACGCCGTATTTATATGCTTTTCGGCGCCAGGTCAAGAGCTTTGTATTTAACCAATATTTTAATGTCAATTGATTTTAATTGCATATTTATTTAGTTAACTTATTTTAACTACTCTATTTTATGTATTCAGTCATGGTACAGTTAATTTATCTGGTTTAGAATCTAGATTATATTATATTGAAAGCCGTCCAGAGAGGACGGCGATGGACGGCCTATAAATGTCCTAAATAAATAAACAACCAGGACAGAGACGAGGACCGAGTTCCTGATTCCTGTCCCTTGCCTCCATTCTTGGTTGCATTTTTATTTCTTCCAGTTTTTTTTCCCGCCCCAGCGCAGCAGAGGACAAACACCCCACCTGAATGTTTCCCATGACGCCTGTGGACTCCATCCGGCTGGCCACATTCACCGTGTTCCCCCAGATGTCATAGTGAGGCTTACGGGCACCAATGACCCCTGCCAGGACCGCTCCTTTATTCATGCCTAGCAGCACCATGCAGGGACAGAGAGAGAGAGAGAGAGACATTCAAGGCACGCAAACACACTTCTGAAGTCTCCATCCCCTCATGCAGGGCCTGGCTAAGACTGTGCTCAGCAGAGAGCTTGAGGGAGGACGTAAGAGCAGCAGGAAATTTCTGCCGGATCAGACCAAATGATAATTGAGCGCAGAATCTTGTTCCCGGGGGCCCCTTCCACCACCATTGCGCTCTCTGCATTCCTCCAGCCCTCCTTGGAAAGGATCTTGGCTGGCATCATGTTTCCCAACAGTAAGTTGACTGTAAATGCTGAGAAGACAAACCGGCTTTTCTTTATCCCGATTCTGGTTTAAAATCGAGCTCAGGTTGTACCATTAAAAGTGGGAAAACTACGACCCTGCTGTTTCCACGCCACGCAGAAGCTTCCAATGGCCGTTCCCTAATTTCTTTTCGGAGGTGCTCTGTGCCCAGAATTCATTTCAGTGCCCATGTGTCTGCGCATCCGCGCGTGTGCATGCGTGCGCCCACTTGCCTATTCGCAGCATGAAGTTATTGAAGGACTGGTAGTTAATGTTCATCAGCGTCTCTTTCATCGCTAGGGCAAAGTCCGCAAGATCTGCCAGGTGCTGCCACCGCTCCTTGTCTGAAAGGTCTTCCTTCTGAGGAGAGCAAAGCACCCGGCAGGAGGGCTGAGTTCCCAAGAGCAGGGCCACCCCTGCTCCCAACCCGCCTCGCAACTCTCCATCTCCGAGCTACAAATCCACCCACGCCTTTCCTACTGCGATCTGCCTTGCAGAGGTCCATGGGCTGAACCTCCTGAAGTACATATCATACCATAATTAATCAACCTGACGGACATTTTTAAAGCCCATGTCCTACTCCTGAGTCTCGGGTGCAAGGCCCCACCACCCCTCTTTGAGACCCTCGATCAAAGGAAACGACTTATTCAGAATCTTGTCCGTAAACCCTCTCAGAATAGCCTCTGTCTCCTCCTCAGAGCTCTCAGAGCTCAAACTAGAGGAACAACCGTCAGTCCTGCGTGTTTGCGATCCAGTTTCTGCTGAAGGATTTAACATGCTGCAGTGTTTAAAATTCGCGGCGTGGCATCGCTTGATGGACGCCTCCTCTGGAAGCATGCTTGCTGTACGGGGTTCATACGCTCCTCTATTTATTGTAGCATTTATCCACAAGCCACTTCTGAAAGATCGGGAACTAGCAGACATATCCCCAAACTGCAGGGACAAGCTAGGAAGACGGCCTCCGAAAGGACACTTGCTGGCTGGGGAAGGCTGCCCCCTTGTGGCCGGAGATGCTGCTGCAGGCAGCAGGAAGCTGCCACGGCTCCTGGGGACACTTGAGAAGCAATCCACAGGTGTCACCCAGTACAGTGCAGACCTTATTCTGCTTCCACAACGCATGAGAAATCTGGGGCAAGGCATTATCTCTGAAAGCCAAAGCTGCTGCTTGATAAACCGCTGCCTGCAGCAGCATCTCCAGCCACAAGGGGGCCGGCTTCCCTAGCCAGCAAGTCCCTTTGCGGACAGTACACAAAGATGCCCCCCCCCTTGCTGCTGTGGGCCTGCTCCCCCCACCCCAGGGAGTGGAGTGGGCTGGCCCTCCCCCTCAAGCCTACTGGGGTGCAGCGGTTGTGCCCCAGGTTGCCAGCAGGCCTGGCTTCACTCCAGAAGCAATAGGTTAAAGGGGAGCTGTGCGTGATCCCTTTGCTGTCTCAAGCTAAGGGGCGTTTCCACCTGAGCAAAGCTGGGGTCATTTCCTAGCAAGGATCCGTCCTGAAAGAGAGGCCACATATAACCTCAAAATAGCAGCACTCCACGTAATTTTAGCCCATGCGTCTGTCCTTGAGCCAAGCACAAGTCCTTCGGGAGAAGGGAGCCAGCGAAGCCAAGGTACAGTTGAGCGCATACGTTATGTCAGAAGTCAAGCACTGCATGTAACACGCAGGTGCCGCAGCAAAGACATCCCGGTTTGAGCACAGTCCCGCCTGTTGCAGCCAAAACAAGCTCCGCACGAAAAGTCCGAGAGGGTCGGCTCCACGTGCTCCTGAATTGGCATCGGATTCACTGCCTGACAGTTTTGGAAGGAAAACCAGGGGGAGAAATTGCAGGGCACCCCGATGGGCGCACTGGCCCGCGTCCTGGGAGTCGCGACACGATCCGTCCGCTTCTTCCCTGCTTACCTTCACGGCACTGTTATAGCCGTTCGTGTTGACGTCAGGGGTCACGCCTGAAGCCGCCATGTAGGTGCTGCCAATGGTTTTGATCTTGGTGATGCACCGGAACTGGGGATCATCCAGGAGCTGTGAGGATCAGGAACAAAGAGTCGCACCCCCAATCCCATGCACACAATTATCCGGCAGAATCAGGGTCAAACAGACCCATTGCAAAAGCCAGCAGGGAATGCCCTGGAACAGGAGCAGACAGACGTCCTGGAAGCTGAAGGCCACATCAATCCTGCCCTGGCATCCAGAGGCTCTTCGCTCACTCCACCAAGCATACAGAAACACAGCAAGTCAGAAGGGACCTCCCTGGCCATCTAGTCTGACCCCCGGCTCCAGCTAGCTCCACTCATGACAGGATATAAAAAGATCCTCAGCCTCAGATGACTCGCCAGCAACCTGAGATGTTTTTTATCTCGTACATTTTGATGTTTACTATTTTAATACATATTTTCACTTGAAAATCACCTTGAATACTTGAGTGGAAAAACCGTATAAAAATGCAGTAAGCAAGCACGCAAAGAGGATGTGCTCAGATGCGGGCCGCTCTTTGCACAGGTGTCCTGCTGCCAAAAAACCAGCCCCTCCTGGCAATGTTCTACATTGCCTTGGAAAAAAGAAATGTCCGGAATCGGACAACAGATCTGTGCACTGAATGGTTTTTGCCCTGATGTCCCAGGTGTGGAGCAAACTGGATAGACAGGCACGCCCAAATAACCCCTTCCGTAGTGAAAGAGCCCTGAGGGCTGGACCGGGGGCAATTCCAGGGAGTTTTCCTGGCTCTGGAGCTGGTGAAAGAGGAGGAGTCCATCAAGGGAGGGGCAGTCTGTACGTGCAGGGAAGTGGCTGAGCCTTCTGCCTTGATGCGTTCCAGGGCTACGCTGGCCAGCATGTTGCTTCCGGGCCTCAGTCCTTGGCACGGCTCACACCCCCCCTTCATGTTTCCGAAGGCCACCTTAGCCAATCACGGCAGCGTTACCCTCTGGCGCTCCCAGCCCGCCCACCTCCCATGGCGCATGGGGCAGTGGCCGTCGAGGAGCGGAGAGGAGGGCAGCTCGGTGGGTGGGAGGAAGACCACGATCTCTGGGTGAGCTGCAGTGCATCGGCAAGAGGAAGAACCTAAGGCGAGCCCTGCGGGGACAGACCCAAGGTCTGTCCAGCCCGGCTTTCTACGCACTGTGGCAAACCAGCTGCGCACAGGTTCCCTCTGGCAGGATGTGTGTGAGGCTGTCGCCCATCCAGGCCCCTGAGCAACCAGGCATGCAGGCATATATGCAGTGTCAGGAAGTCTGCCCTGAACCTCCCACCCATCGGCTTCATGGGGCGACCCCTCTGGGTTCAAGCGTTATGGGAGAAAAACACCCCCCTCCCCACTTCTTCCACACCGTGCACTGTTTTCAATGCCACTATCATGTCTCCCCTTCCTCGCCTTTTCCCCAAGCTCAACAGTTGCAGCTGCTTTCGCTGCACCGCATGGGGGAAATACTTACACGGCACGACCTTCTTTGCCCTTCTCAGCACTCTTCCCAACTCAATAATGCCCTTTTTCGGGTAAGGTGACCAGAACTGTACACAATATTCTCAAAAGCTCAGTCTCCCGCTTTCTGTTTAGCGCTAACAACAGAAAGAGCTTTTCCCTGCCTTGACTTGCACTGCTAAAGCAAAGAAGGTTTTGGAAGCAAGGCTAATCAGAAGGTGCGCTTGGCTGTGTGAGGGTCCTGTGGAAAAGTCCTCCATTCCGTTCTTGAGTCCGAAGTCCCTGCACTCTGCACTGTGCTCCAGTGCTTGGGTTCTAGTTCGCGCCAATGCAGACCCTGCAGACCGAGGCGGCCCAGTCCCACCACGAACCAACCCGCGGTTTTGCCACTCGCCGGGGACGACTCACCGCATCAAAATCCGAGATGATTTCATTAAGGAAGCGCAGGCATTCGATCCCGCCGTTGTTGATGCTCTCCTCCGTGTAGAAGTCGGCAAAGTTGGGCAGGGAGGCAAACATGACGCCAATCTCGTCGTAAGACTGGCTGTACAGCTCCTGGCACGAGACACGGAGAAAGGGGAGAAGCGCACGAAGGTCGCCCGAGTTCTAACGGCTGTGCCCTCGCACTGCGGTGGCTGGTGGCTGTGGCCAATGGAAATGATGACCTTCCCCCTCCAGAAACCCTCCTCTTGCAGCACTAACACAGGTGCCACTGGTGCCCACACACGGGCACAGACCTGCCCACAGGTTGCAGCTGCACGCTGGCACATTGGAGGACCAGAGCATTCTGAGGCACGAGTGAAATCGGCTGTCCTTAAAAACAGAAGAGTCTGCCTGCTCTTGGAGGCTCACCGAGGGTTGAGCTACTCCAGCAAGATGCTTCCAAGAGCTGCAGGCTGACGTCTTTCCCCGGCCAACCCAACCAGATTCGCACCCGGGCGCTCTGAGGTTCCCCAGCGGGCAAGCCCCTTTCACCCTTTCTGGGGATCCTGGCTTCTGTGCAGTCTTCTCCCCGGGTCCAAAGACTGTCTTTCCTAAGGTTTGCTCACTGGTAGTAAAGGCAGCAAGCTAAAAACACGCTGGTATTTTTCTCCATGCCCGTTCCTGCCTGGCCCGATGCGCCTTTGCTTTCAGCTCCACCCGCAGCATGAAAAGCGCCCTGGTAGCTTCTCTGAAATAAAGCTTAGCCTGAAGGAGACTGCCCCCGCCGCCCTAGGCAAATGTCCTCTGGGGGGCAGGGACTCATGCAAGGAGAGGAACCGTGGCCACGTCTGGTCCCTGACCCCATGACGAGGCATCGAGAGACGAGTCGCCCAGCTGGAGGCTGCCCAGGTCTCGCTGGCTGGCTCTTAGATCGCAGAATCCTAAAATCGTGGAATCATAGACTGCTAGAGCTGGAACGAGCCGGAGGGCCATCAGGTGCAGCCCCCTGCCCAGTGCAGGGGTCTCGGCCACACCACCCCTCCCGGACGGCTGTCCAGCTGCACCTTGAATGGCTCCAGGGCGGGAGAGCCCACCTCCTCCCTGGGTTACTGGTCCCATTGACACACGGTCAGGAATGGTTTCCTGACCTCCAGTTGGAATCGGGGTGCAGCACAAACAGAAGGGAAGGCTTGGGGCGGGAGTCTCCCATTTGGGTTCCACACTCGCACACTCTTTGCATGAGCAGAGGCTATCGCTCCGCTTGCAAGGGGGCTTTTCAAGCTGCCCTCTCTTGACAGATGCGGAACCGCACTGCGAAGGCCGGTCTGGTGTTTCGCAGCCTTGGGCAAGCTGGGAAGAGTCGGGCGGTGCAGCCACGTTCGGCCCCATCCCGCCGGCCAGCCTGCCACCCACCAGCACTCACCTCGTCTCGTTTTTTGGAGCCGAGGAAGTGGCGAGCCACGTGCTCCGGCAGCATGTTCGTCACCAGCGCCTCGTTCCAGCGCCTCATCTCGTAGACACGCTCCTTCTGGTCGTGGACGTCGATTTTCCACAGGAACAAAGTCCTGGCCAGCTTCTCCACCTGCGGCACAAGGGAGAGTCTTCCCGGGAGTGGCTGCAAGCCGGGTGGCGCACGCCAGGCCCACTGCAATGCTGCCGCCCCACCTGACACCCCTGGCGCCACCTAGAGCCACCTCTGCCAGCCTGGCCCCTCCTGATGGGCCGGACAACTCCCATAATCCTCCAGCAGGCTGGCCGGGGGATCATGGGAGCGGTCCAGCACGTCCTCCAGCAAGCTGGCCGGGGGATCATGGGAGCGGTCCAGCACGTCCCCCAGCAAGCTGGCCGGGGGATCATGGGAGCGGTCCAGCACGTCCCCCAGCAAGCTGGCCGGGGGATCATGGGAGCGGTCCAGCACGTCCTCCAGCAAGCTGGCCGGGGGATCATGGGAGCGGTCCAGCACATCAGGAGGGCGACAACAGCAAAGGCCCTTCTAAATCTCCTGACGTCCCCAGGACATGACTACTCCTTCTCCGAGCTGGGGGTGGGTCCACTGGTCTGACTTCTCTTTATCCACGTCAAGAGTGCCTTCCCCTCTGCCCTTCTTTTCCCTGTCCCTTTAACCAGAGTTTTGCTTTCGACAGAATCGAGGAAAACAGCTGTGCCGCATCCGTGGACCGTGTTGCCCCCCGTCCCCGTTATCAACTTGCTGGCACGAAAAGAACCACGGGGAGGCATTCTCGAGTGCTTGGGCACTGGAG
This sequence comes from Varanus komodoensis, assembly GCF_004798865.1. NCBI lineage: Eukaryota > Metazoa > Chordata > Lepidosauria > Squamata > Varanidae > Varanus > Varanus komodoensis. The sequence continues at coordinate 2,450,467 of NW_025336273.1, read as the reverse complement.
AGACGCGTTGCAGGCCGACGCCACGGAGTGCAAAGCCTCCCCTTTCCATCGAGGCTGCTCGCTTGCTGGGCGGAAGCGGCATCTCAGCAACCCGGGAGCAGCCCAGCACAAAGCAGGAGGGTAGAATCCTTGAATCCTGGAAGAGTGGGGCTGGGCAGGGCCCGTAAGGCCATCCAGTCCATCCCCCTGCTCACTGCAAGGCTCCGGGTTCAAGCATCCCCAACAGATGGCTCTGAGACTGCCTCTTGAATGCCTCCAGGGTGGGAGAGCCCACAGCTTCCCTAGATCACTGGCTCCGCAGTTGTACTGCTCTAACCATTAGGAAGTTCTTCCCAATGTTCAGCCGGAATCTGTGACTTGAACCCGTTGCCCCATGTCCTGTACTCCAGGATGACCGAGAAAGAGATCCTGACCTTCCTCTTTGTGGCTGCCTTGGAGGCACTTATTTATTTAGTTGTTCGTTTGTTTAAAAAATTTCTATGCCGTCCGTTACTTTAAAAGTATCTGGACAGTTTACAAGGAACAGGAAACCAAGAACAAAACCATAACAATAACACACAGCACACTGCATCTAAAAGAGTAATAAAAACAAGGACAAAACCAATTAATTGCTAAAATACCGGGAAAATAAAAAGCTCTTTGCCCAAAGCCAAAAAGAATTGGGCGCTGGCGCTGGGCAAACCTCGGGGTGCCACCGCTGAAAAGGCCCTCCTCCGGGTAGCCACCCTCCTGCTCTCCTTCAAGGAGGGCTCCCAGAGGAGGGCCTCTGCCTCAGATCTCAAGGGCCAGGCTGGCACCTAGGGAAGGAGGCGCTCCTTCAGCTCTCCAGGACCCAAGCCATTTAGGGCCTTATAGGTCATTACTAAGGAGGGATACCGTGTCCCCCACTCAGTCTTCTCTTCACAAGGCTAAGCATGCCCAGATCTCTCCCTCTCTCCTCCCAGGGCTTCCTTTCCAGTCCCCAGATCAACCTCCTCGCCCTCCTCGCAACCCTTTCCAGCTTGGCTGCATCTTCCTTCTGCTGCAGAAGCCAGAACTGGCACAGGACTCCAGATGAGGCCAACGCGGTGCTGCGCAGAGGGGACCGAGTATTCCTCCTCATTTGAAAGTGATACTGCTGTTCATGCAGCCCAGAAGAGCATTAGGAGTTAGCGCACCGATTATTCCCGCTGCTTCCCTCTGAACAGCCCCTCTTGCTGCTTCTTACCTTTCCCTACCTTAGTACCTTAGTACCTTTCCCATAGTACCTTTCCCTACTATGAAATTGCCATTTTCTTACACTTTTTAAATTTCTGGAAAACTGCACTGTGGTTGCCTTTCTTGTGCTCCACAGAATTTATTTATTAATTTGTTTAGAAAATTTGTGGGCCATCCATCACTGTCGTCTCTGGACGGCTTATGACATCATTTTAAATCCTAAATAAAATAAACTATTCCACTATGACTATTAACTATTACTTCCATGGCTAACATATCCAATTGCTCATGGTTGGCTCTGGAGTTGGGAAGCCTGAGCACATGTGATCCAGCCAGGCAGGCAGCTGTCTGCCTGCCTGTCTGTCTGTCTGGCTGTCCGGCTGGCCAGCTGCTGGCCATCCGTCCCTGGCTAAACAGAGCCAGGTTCCCAGGGAAAAATGGCTGCATAAGATTCTGGGGTCTTAAGCACTGAAAGCAAGCTGAGACAGGCGCTTGGAACGCGGGCTGAGACAGCACCCCGAAGAACTGCTCAGGAAGGAAAGGGGGCAGACAGCAACCCTGACGCAGAAACGACCGAGGGCGGCCCGATGTTTCAAGTACAACTCCCGGGTTGTCTGGCCCTTCTGGCTGGGGCTGGTGGGAGTTGAAGCCTGCAGCTTCGGGAGGGTACCAGAGGAGAGAAGGCCGCACATTGGCTTCGGTGGCAAGTTCTGGGCAACCCCGGGGCAACAGCACCCATGCTAGGAAATCCGGGAAGCTACTCACATGGCGTGAGAAGTAGTAGAAGCTGAGCATCATCACCAGGATCATGACCGTCATGGAGTACTTGGAGGGAACCAGCGAGTACCTGCAAGCCAAGTGCGGTTTTAACAATACCCATAATCCAGGGCAGCCGCCCCTGAGAGCTGAACAACACAATCGGCCAAGACCTTCCCTCTGGCCAACTGTTTCATGTCTGGAATCATCCCTGAGTAAACTAACAGCAACAGCAACAATGTCAACAATAAGAGTCCCTTTAGGTAGAAGACTAGCGCTAGTCTGGTGCTTACAGGCTAGTTTTCTACATGAGGGGAAATGCATTTATTTGGTTCCAGCTAGTTCCAAAAGGCAATGCTGTAGCTAAGTGGCGCAGTCCAAGGAAGATCCTCTACCCGGTTATTTCTCTGAATGGGAAGCCCTGTTCTGACCCTACACAACCAGCAGGGGGCAGGCATCTATTTTATATGCATCAGCCCAGCACCTGTGCCCTGAATTAATTAATTAACATGGGGTGTCGCTGCTCGGGGCCCAGGGGCCCCTCCTAGCGGAAATCAAAGGTGCTTCAAACTCGGCTCGTTGACCGGGAACTGAGAGAGGACAAACCGCATTCTCCGGGCCGTATCGTAAGCGGCTGAGGCTCTGCTCCCCTCTCGCCTCGTCCTCCCAAACGCAGCTCAGGTGCCCCAAAACCCGATGCAACGGCTGGCCAGGGGCCTTCTCAGTTACCTGACATCAGGGAGAGCCAACCTGGCCCTTGCTTGGCACTCAGAGATGCAGCTGGACTTTTAAAGCGTCCCTTTGTATCACCTTTGCTCTTCCGCCCCTGCCACTCTTATTTTATTATTTTATTTTTATCTATTACAGGTATATCCTGACTTTTTTCTTTTTTAAAGAACTCAAAATGCCTCGCATCATTCTTCTGCTCTCAAGCTTTCCAAGTTTTAATTGTAATTGTAATTCTATGTATTGATCTGTTGTCGTGAGCCGTCCCGAGGCTAAGTAGCAATGGGGACGGAATATCAAAACTTTAAATAATAAATAAGCTTATCCCCCAACAACAACCCTGTGAGGTAGGCTGGGCTGAGTCTGGGGCTGGCCCAAAGTCACTCAGTGGGCTCTGTGGCTGAGCGGGGACTAGAACCCGGATCGCCCGCGTCCCAGACCCACGTCCTTAACCACCACGCCGCCCTGGCTCTGCTCTTGGCTGCTGGGCGTTTTCCTGCTCAACGAAGCAACTCTGCCCCTCTCCCGGCAGCATCCCCAGCACCTGTCCAGCGCCACCTCGCTTCTGTCCTTCCTCCTGAGGCTGGCCAGGTCACCTTTGGGACGGCTTCGGCACAGCCCCAGGTGCCTCCCCTGCGATCGAGACGAAGCCCCAGGGCTCGCGGCTTGACCAAGGCACTCCATCCCTCCCCGGTAGCCCTTCCCAGTCGTGAACTTCCGATTACACGGCCCCGTGCGATGCACAACGATGGTTTCATATAAATAAAAGCAGAATGCCGGCGTGCACCAGTTTTTGGGCGCCTGGGCAGGTGGGTCCTACTGCGCTCCTGACCCACTTGTGGGATCCTGTGGGCTGCCCCCCATGCGAATAGAGCATGGGTCCACCTGGGCCTGGGTCTTATATTCTGGGGAAACCGCTTTGTGGACGCTTGACGTTGCCTGTGGGGTCAGTATGGGGGGAGGAATAATTCGGATTCCCAGCTCCGAGTGCAGACACGGGAATCCAACGTCTGCGCTTGCCAGTGGCGTTCCAGGCCCCCTCCAGTGCGGAAAGGGCCACGGAGAGCAGGTAAGAGGGGCTGGGAGCAGGGAGGGTGAAGGCTTTCCACCTCACCCCCTCCCCTCTGGAGCGCTGTCGCCAGGCGACCAAAAATGGGAGTTAAAAGGGGAGGAAGAGGGCGATGAAGGCTGCTCTGGACCTTCTCCCCCTCTGCTCTGGAAGCCTGCAAGCCCCTAGGTTTGGGGACCTAACGGGCAACCCTGGAGAACTGCACCCCGAATTTGTTAACGAACATGGGATGCTTTTATAAGCCATCCAGAGACTTTGCGTATTGGGACGGCATGTAACAACCTCAAAGAAACAGATGCCGAAGCCTCGCTGCTCCACGCCTCCAGGCGTGTCAACGGGCATCGTCCACAAAGATGAAATGATAGAACTCGGGCAGCACCGCAGGCCGCCTGGACCCCCTTGGCTTAGTGGGGGCGAGGGGCGAGGGACCCCCAGGGGCCGCCGTCGCTTCTCCCACTGCCCCTCCCCTGCCCGGGCCGCCCCCGCCCACCCGCGGCCCGACCGCCGCAGCGCTTACGTGCTCTCCCGGAAGCGCTCCAGGTCGTACTTGTCAAAGATGTGCCGCCAGGCGAGGATGTTGACGACGCCCACGGCCCCCGTGATCGTTGCCATCAGCGTGAGCTTGACCATGTGGCTGACCTGCACCAGCATGAGGGTCGCGATGAGCGCCAGCACGGCGATGCAGCTGTAGTACTCGGGGTTCTGCACGCAGCCGCCGGGCAGCAGCGCCGGCGTCGTCCCGTTGGCCACGGTGTAGGACTGCTGGCAGCTGAGCTGCGGAGGCGAGAGAAGGCGCGAGGGTCGGGCCGGCTCGCACGCGGCGACCAGGTGCGGCCGGGCTCTGGCCAAGGGCCCGCAGGCCAGCCGGGCCCACCAGCGAGGCACCCCAGCCTCCTCCTGGCCCACCTGCCAGGCCGAAGTTACAGTGAGGAAGCGGAGCTGCGCAAGGAAGGCTCCATCCACGCGTCAGGGCGGCCCAGCCATCCGGCCCAGCGGCTGGTCTGAGGACGCCCAAGGCATCCGCCCCACTGAAGCTAAGCAAGTCCGGGGCTGGTCGGGGCTTGGAGGGGAGACCGCCTGGCAACCACATGTGGCCACCTGGAGATAGGTGGGGTGCAAACCCCATCAACGAACGGGCATGGTGGGTTGCTTTCTTCCACAAGCATCCCGCAAGGCCACTGTGGGTTGTCCATGGCTCCCTCCTCGTCGTTCCCCCTTGGTCCTCCTGCAGGTATCCCAGGGGGCCTAAGGCAGGATTGCCTTGGCTGCCCCTCCACCCATCTGGGGCATTTTTGCCCCTTTAACTGCCCCCCCCAGGATCACAAAAGCCGGTTTGACACCCCACTTTGCAATTCTGTGAGCCACAGACAGCCCCTCTCCCATAATACCTCGACCCACAGGGGTCATCCCAGGAAGCTGACTGCGGGGGGAATTCCACACAGAGTAAAGGAAGGACACCTGCACACAGCGCCGAGCCGAACTGTGGAATCCCCTTCCAGGAGATGCAGCGGCGCCCACAGCCACTCCGGGGGGCTTTTCACGGGGACTGGGCGAATTTGGGGAGCAGAGGGCCATCTGGGCTTCCGGGCAGCCTCCAGCATCCAGTTGCTTGGGAACTAGGGGGGAGGGGGGTGCCCCCACTGCCTCGTCCCGCCTGTGGGTTTTTTGGGAGCAGTGGGTGGCCACACACAGAATCCCGGACCAGGTGGACCCTTGGCTGGGCCAGAGTTCTGAGGTCCTCCCAGCCCTTGGCCATCACCACGCCGCTGGCAGCCAGTTCCACAGCTGAATGGAACTGGAAGGTCCTTCCCACTGAGACTGCACTTCCTTGGAAAACCAAGGGAAAAAATTCCTTCGGCACCAGGTGGGCCCAGGTGGAATGCTGGCCCAGAAGACGTCCTTGGCAGTTCTTGCTCCTGTGTTCATTCTGGTTTTTCTGATCCATTAATTTTATTTTGCCTTTATTGTTGCTTTCTTTGACATATGAATGCTAGTGTTGCTGGATCAGAACCAAGATCAGTCTGGTCCAGTACTTCATAGGAATGGTGGCAAAACAGCTTCCCCCAATTCACAAGGGGTCTTCAAAAAGCTTCTGCAGGTTTATATTCTATAAATATATTTCATTTTATTTTTTGCTATGGCATCAAAAAGTTAGTATAACGCTGGGAAAAATGCATCCCAAAAAAAGGTGACTATGTAGAAAAGTGATGTAATTTGTTTTTGAAATTCTTAATAAATAGAATTTCTAAAAGTACGGAAACTTTTTGAAGAACCCTCTTTTAAATTACTACATTTATTATTGTTGTTTATCATTATCATCATTATGTTCATCATCATCATCAAGCATTTTCACCTCTCTTCTCAAACATCTGGTGGGCAAACGGACCCACGCTCTCATAACCCCCCAGCTGGATTACTGTAATGCGCTCTACGTGGGGCTGCCCTTGAAGACGGTCCGGATACTTCAGTTGGTAAAAGTAGAGCTGCCAGGTTGCTGTCAGGGGCCGGTCGTTGTTCTCCTGTAACGCCGGTCCTCTATCAGCTACGCTGGCTCCCGATTGAAGTCCGGGCCCAATTCAAGGTGTTGATCTAACCTATAAAGCCCTAAATGGCTTGGGACCAGGATACCTGAAGGAACATCTCTTTCCCTATATGTCTTCCCGCCCCTTAAGATCGGCAGAAGAGGCTTTACTCCGGGAACCCTCCCTGAAGGAGGTAAAGAGGATGTCTACTCGGAGGAGGGCCTTCTCTGCGGTGGCACCCAGACTATGGGATGCGCTCCCCAGAGAGGTTCACCCGGTGCCGACTTTATACTCTTTTCGGCGCCAGGTAAAAACCTTTTTCTTCAACCATCATTTTAAGAATTAAGGATGTTAGCTGTTTTAAAGATCCAGTTGCATTTTCTTTGTTTCGTTTTGTTAGACTTGAATGTTAATTATTGTTCTGTCATTTATTGTTTTAATTATTGTATTACCATTTATTTATTACTACTGATTGTTTATTTATGATCATCACTGCTTTCAACTATTGCAAGCTGTCCTGAGACGTTTTATCGGGAAACACAGAAACAGAGCAAGTCAGAAGGGGCCTCCTGGGCCATCTAGTCTGACCCCGCCGGCTCCAACCGGCTCCGCTCACGACATGCCCACCATGTGCACGTCCAGCCTGTCCTTGAACACCCGCACCGATGGGGCCTCAAGGATGGGGTAGAAATGTTTTAAATAAATAAAAAGGGCAATGTATAAATGTTCCAGATTTGCCCTCAAGCCCCATTTGGGCCACAGGAAGCCAGCAAAACACACGCCTCTTGGACTGAGGCATCTCCCGGACTCGTCTTACATGCTGAGGGTTTTGAAACTCATAAAAGTGCACAGCTGGGTGGCGCTGCTTCCTGACAGGTCCAGGAATCTAACCGTGCCTTCTAGCCACACGGTGCTCTGTTTCTCCCACATCGAGCATTCTGACACAAGAGCAGTTCAGCTGAGAAAGGAGACAAAACCTCCCGCTTCCATATTAAACATGGAGCAGGCAAAGAATGCTGGGAAAAAAGGGGGGTCGCCCCCCGGAGAGGTTGGCATAACATCCCCGTTGTCCCCGTACAGCAGGCCTGTGCTGGCTGGGCTAATGGGAGACATAGTCCAACAAATCTGGAGAAACAGAGAGTTGGAAAGGGCCGCTGAAGTCCAGCAAAAGGATTGCCGCTTTTCCCACGGGAAAAATCAGAGCCCTTTCCTCTCATGTCCTCCAAGTGCCGCCGAGATGCCGCCGCATGGAAACGGCAGCCTTTCCGTATCAGCTGCGGTGCAGACAGGTTCAAGGTCTGGCCAATTATTAACACGTTCTAAAAATAATCTGCTGTGGCTGGGCTTTTGCTAATTCCCCGTAATGATCTGCAACATACAGTTCTGCACACAATTATCGGCTCGCCCAGAGGAAGGGCATTTGCCACCGACGTCACCCGGATGCCCTCCCGGGGGGGTTAGGATGAGGCGATGAGGCTGCCTTCCAGCCAGCATCGCCCCCTTCCAAAAGAGCACTTCACGGCAGGAGAGAGGGCCAGAGTTTCGGTCTCTCTTCCTCCCACGATGGAAGAAGGAGGGCTGCTTCACCCTTTCCTACCTCCGTCATTCCACATCCCCAGAAACTCCTGCTTCTCGCAACCTGGAAGGAAGTTCTCAACTCCTGGAGTGACCGTGATTCACTGTAGGACAGAGAACTGCAGCGGCAGGTGAGGTCTGGCCATCCGGAGCGCCAATTCAGCTGCCTGCGGTGCGTGAGAGAGCGATGCCCCTGTGCCTGGACTCCATGTTTTCCCAACTACCCTGTTTCCCCGAAAATAAGACCTAACCGGAAAACAAGCCCAAGCATGATTTTTCAGGATGCTCGTAATATAAGCCCTACCCCAAAATAAGCCCCAGTTAAGATCGTCAGCCAGATGGATGCGTTTAGTACAACCGTTGCAACACACGACGGACGTATTGAATGAAAAAATAATAATATTAATATATAAATATAAATAAATAATATTGTTGACATTAATACTTAAAATAAATGATAATATAAATTATAATTAAGTATTTGTAAATACCCAAGTGGGTGCCTTTGGACGAGAGGTAAATGCCTATGTAAACAGATGAACTTGAGGCTTACTGCCGAATGACCAATCGGAGTACAGACACAACGTGTGAATAATGTCAATACGTTGTGTGTTGTCACGGACATACTTAATGCACTCGTGTGTTGCCATTCCTGTCTTGTAAGTCTTCAATTAACACTTGATTTAATGGTAGAATAAAGGGAATAATATTTTGACCCCCAGGCGAGATGAGTACAAAAAGAGCTAATCCATCGAGCACAAGAAGGGAATCGTGGAGGACTCTCGGGGCAAGAATCTTATGGCTTTTGTAAGAAAAAATAAGACATCACCGGAAAATGACCCCTAATGCATCTTTTGGGGTGAACATTAATATAAGACCCAGTCTTATTTTTGGGGAAACATGGTAACAACGGTTTGGAGGTTTCCCGGCTCTTGCACAGCCTTTAAAAGCTTCTGCTAAGAATTAGTTACGAGAAGGAAGAACTCTACGTTAAAATGGGCTGGTGTTTGGGAGGTGTTGGCCCTCAAGAGCATCTCTGAAAGGAAATCTGGCCTTCGGGATGAAGGCGCCCCTTTCCGTGCCACATGTTGCTTACCATGTCTACAATATCTGCCACGGTAAGGATGAAAATGGCGGACATGGCCCATGTGTTCCTGGCCCATCGCGTCCTGTCGATCCACGTGGAAAAAGCCACGAGCTTTTTAGGGAAAACCTGTAAGGAGAGGAAGGCATTAAATGCACAGGGAACACTTTAAGCTAAAGGGAAAGGTTTCCCCTTGACATTAAGTCCAGTCATGCCTGACTCCAGGGGGCGGTGCTCATCTCCGTTTCCTGGCCAGGGGAGCCAGCGTTTGTCTGCAGAGAGTCTCCGTGGCCACGTGGCCGGCATGACTAAACACCGAAGTGCACAGAACGCTGCTACCCGCCCACCAAAGTGGTACCTGTTTATCCACTTGCATTTGCATGCTTTCAAACTGCAAGGCTGGCAGGAGCTGGGACGGAGCAACGGGAACTCACCCCGTTGTGCAGATTCGAACCGGCGACCTTTCGATCAACCAGCCCAGCAGCACAGCGGTTTAAACCCCTGCGCCACCTGCAGTCCCACTTTACCCCCTCCTTATCCTTTGGCAGGGGATCTGGTTGTGGAGAGATCCATACCTGCCCACCCGTTCGATCCTGGCCACACCCAGTGAAATTGCTTTGAGCTGCTCCTCGTCACAGAAGGAGAAATTGCATTTGGTTGCGAACTGCCTGAAGAACTTCAGTTATCAAGCAGAGCGGGAAAGGAGTAAATGAATACATGGGCAAACAGCTTAGCGTAAGAAACACAGAAACAGAGCGAGTCAGAAGGGGCCTCCCGGGCCATCTAGTCTGACCTCCGGCACCAGCCAGCTCTGCTCACGACATGCCCACCATGTGCACGTCCAGCCTATCCTTGAACACCCTCAGCGATGGGGCCTCACCACCTCCTGCTTATGCTCCTAGGACACCAAAGCGGAGCAAGCGGGCCCGGCGAGGGCTTTCCTCACCCACGCACTGAAAGCGCACCAAAGCGCATCGCCGGTAGGTGGCCCTGAACAAGGGACACTTCCAAGGCTGAGCGCGCGTCCAGAGCGATGCAAGAGCCTCGTGTTTGAGTTGGCTTTCAGTGGTGAAAGTCCAGACTGGAAATCTCCTGCATGCCCTCCCAGCTCCCTCAGACAGGGCTCCAGCTCATGCACCCCAACCAAGAGTGCCCTCCCCCCCCACATTGTAGCGCCCCCATTTTGACTTCACACAGTGCTCTGAGCCAGCGTTACAAAAGATGCTACGAGAAACTCAAAATGGAGACCGGGACCCTCCAAAATGCAAGCCAGCCTGCTTGCTGGTTTGCCAGTTATGAATTTGGGGGTCAGTTGGGTGGGTTAATTCTGTACAAGGAAAGACAGAGAGATGGAGGGAAAGACAGACAGAGGGGAGGGG